>NW_005871190.1:3013172-3045048 GCF_000147115.1 Myotis lucifugus | reverse complement strand
ATATATATATATATATATATATATATATATATATATATATAATATACACAAAACAAGTTGATTACAATATAGAAGGAAAAATATTAAGTCAGAAAATGTTAATATTTGTGTGCATATATATACATATATACAAATACCCACATATCTACACTAATAAAAGACAAACATGCAAATTGACCACACCTTCACTAGGCCTTAAGCCACGCCCACCAGCCAATCAGAGCGACTATATGCAAATTAACCCAACCAAGATGGAGGCCGGCAGCCTCGGAGCTGGAGCAAGCAGGAAGCTTGGTTGCCCCAATGATGGAGGAAGCCAAGTTTCGCTTGCCACGGCAGCTCTGAGCTCCACTCAAAGCAACAAAGTTTCAATTATAGAAGGTAGATAAACCCCAGATACCTGCTTTCAGCCGGCCGTGGCCATGGAGCTGGAGTGAGCAGGAGGCTTCCCTCCCGCCCACCCTGGCTGGCTCTGAGCTCCTCTCCAGGCTACAAAGTTTCAATTATAGAAGGTAAATAAATCCCAGAATTTAAAAAAAGAAAAAAGAAAAAAAGGGGAGGCTGGGAGCTTCCATTGCCGGGTGGCTTGGCCAGCCTAAAAACGGCCCTCAGCCCCTCACCCAGACTGGCCAGACACCCCAGTGGGGACCCCCCTGACCCTAAAGGGGGTGTGGCCAGCCTGCAAACAGCTATCAGCCCCTCACCCAGGCTGGCCAATCCTCCATGGGGTGAGGATCCCCACTGGGGGGGGGGCTTGGCCACCTTGCAAACAGCCATCAGCCCCTCACCCAGGCTGGCCAGGCACCCCAGCGGGACCTCCACCCTGATCTGGGACACCCTTCAGGGCAAACCAGTCAGTCCCCACCCATGCACCAGGCCTCTATCCTATATAGTAAAAGGGTAATATGCAAACTGACCCCAACAGCAGAACGAATGGAAATGACTGGTCACTATGACACACACTGACCACCAGGGGGAAGATGCTCAATGCAGGAGCTGCCCCCTGGTGGTCAGTGCGCTTCCACAGGGGGGAGCTCTGCTCAGCCACAAGCCAGGCTGATGGCTGCCAGCACAGTGGTGGTGGTGGGAGCCTCTCCTGCCTCCTCAGCAGCACTAAGGATGTCCGACTGCAGCTTAGGCCTGCTCCCTGCTGGCAAGTGGACATCCCCCGAGGGCTGCAGGGCTGCCAGAGGGATGTCTGACTGCCAGCTTGGGCCCGATCCCCCAGGGAGCGGGCTTAAGCCAGCAGGTGGACATCCTCCGAGGGGTCCCAGACTGCAAGATGGCATAGGCCGGGCTGAGGGACCCCCCCGAGTGCACAAATTTTTGTGCACCAGGCCTCTAGTCCTATATAATAAAAGGCTAATATGCAAATCAACCAAACGGCAGAACAACTGGTTGCTATAATGCGCACTGACCACCAGGGGACAGATGCTCAATACAGGAGCTGCCCTCTCGTGGTCAGTGCACTCCCACAGGGGTAGCGCCGCTCAGCCAGAAGCAGGGCTCACAGCTGGCGAGTGTAGCGGTGGTGGTGGGAGCCTCTCCTGCCTCTGCAGCAGTGCTAAGGACTCCTTGGGGGATGTCTGACTGTGGGCTTAAGGGAGCAGGCCTTAGCTGGCAGTCGGACATCCCCCAAGGGGTCCCGAACTGAGAGAGGGCACAGGCCAGGCTGAGGGACCTCCCCTCGCCCCAGTGCACAAATGTTGTGTACTGGGCCTCTAATTATATATATCACACACACACACAAAACACAAGGCTTCTGAGTCAGGGAGGCAGTGTATTTCTTACTACAAAATTAGCAGCCAAAGCAGCATATTGTGTCAGCTCTCATATCCTGATCCCCATAGGGTGTGCTACGAAGGCCAGATATTGTCTCTACATACAACAGGGTGCATCATACAAAGGGAATCCTGGATTTCAGAAGACTTCTATTTTTCACAAGGCTGCTGGTCCATCTAAACTTCCTTTTTTCCATTGAGAGAGAGAGAGGGATGATAGATAGATAGATGATAGATAGATGATAGATATATCCTGGTAGGTAGGTAGGTAGAGATAGATGATAGATGATAGATAGATGATAGATAGATAGATAGATAGATAGATAGATAGATAGATGATAGATAATATATTAGATGATAGATAAAGATAGATGAGAGAGAGAGAGAAAGCAAATAATCTCTGGGGAACAGACAGGAACCAACTCTAGGGTTATTAGTCTAGAATGTAAGCAATCATCTGTGGAAAAGATAATTTATCTCTAGTATTATGGGACATCTCTAGGTAGGTATGTCTGGAGGGATAACACAGCTTCCAAGGCTGTCTGTCATTGAAATGTGTCCTTTGCTTAGAAGGCCCGAATCACTAAAAATCCATGGAAAATTGTCTTCCAACAGGAAAATCAACAGATAAGTCTTGTTAGAAGTGCAATCATGAAGATATTCACAAGTTGGTGCTCTTAAGTCACTTATATGTGGATAGGTGATTGGGAGGTACCAAACTTGAGTATTTAGTCAGAGGGTTATAAGACATACTTATTCAAGTTATTAAAGGGAACACACACACACACACAAACACACACACACACACACACACACACACACACATAAAACAAAACAAAACAAAACACATAGAGGAGTAATGTGATCAAAGGTGAGGAGTGTTGATGTGTGCCAAATATTGTAGGGCATTGTAGGCCCTAAAAATACTTTGGAAATACTATTAAAATACAGGGCATTATTAAATTATTTTAAGTGTTAGAATATAGATAAGGGTTATTAAAAGAGTACCTCATCTGTAATAAAGAATTTATTTTTGGCCCTAGCTGTTTTGTCTCAGTGGATAGAGCATAGGCTGAATGAAAGGTCCTGGGTTTGATTCCGGTCAAGGGCACATGCTCAGGTTGCTGGCTCAATCCCCAGTAGGGGTTGTGCAAGAGGCAGCTTATCAATGATTCTCTCTCATCATTGATGTTTCTCTCTCTCTCTCCCTTCCTCTCTGAAATCAATAAAAATATATTTTAAAAATGTTTTTAAGTGAATTTAAAAAAGAATTATTTTGTGTTGAACTGATTAAAATATGTATGAGAAAACCAGTTAAATATAAATAAGAACATTAGTGCATTCTAGGTCAAGGTAGAAATCACCCAGACTAGGCTGCTGACACAGGAGATGAATTACTTTTCTCAAACCCAGGCATAGAAATTACACCAAACCTAATATGGTGGTAATTTTCCCATACATATATTAACATTTCTGGAAAATATTACAATTTTTTTTTCTGTTGTGATGGTCACAGTTATATAGAATATCAAAATCTCAACTCCAGGACGCTTGGAGGCGTTTTGGGGATGGAAAAAATCAAAGCAGAGGACATAAAGGACTGGTGAGAAAAGCAAGTGAGTATAATAACAAACCACTGCAATTAAGTGGGCTCACTGGACTCAGGAAACCACTCACATCTAGTATGACGGATGTGTTATATGTCATTTAGAAATTGAGGAGTTGGTGAATAGGTTGGGAAAGACCTGGTTCCATTATTAGTTTTGTGCACTTTGACACAGGAATCCAGTGAATCGCCGAAGGGTGCAGGAACCATCAGGTCCTCCAGGAGAATAGTTAAAAGGTGACATATGGGTTGATATCCCTGCCAAGTGCTGACCCTTAGGATAGGACTTTTTTTTTGCATTGATGTAAAAGAAGTACACACTAGGAACCATAGGGCAGACCTAGCATGTCATGGATTACCTACCTCAAAACCACTGTACACAACTATCATTGTAAAATGTATTACATTCTCAAAGGAACTTTTTATATGAATAACATTATTTATAGTTTACTTTGGTTTCAAAAATAATTTTACATTTATTAAAATTACAAATCTGAAATCTAGCTCTTTATTAAGCTTCTAAGCTCTACATATGAAAATTATATTTCTAAGTCTAATAAAATTTACCACCTATTTTAATGGGTCTCTAAATAGTGTTTGGTCCTATTTACAAATTTAATTAATTAAATACCTTCAACATTTTAAATGACATTTGTAAATTTAATACATTCAATTTCTTCTTAAGTATTTCAATTGTCTATTTGAGAAATAAAACTTTCCTGAATACTTAAATAATTCTTTTAAATGTAACGTGGTAAGCTAAACCATAAGTTCTCTTAAATGTTATAATACCAAATATGAATTTGTAAATTTATATTAATTTCTCAATTGCACTTAGTAAAATTATAATTATATGATTAATCAATTTGACTGTTAAAATGTCAAAAATTTAAAATAAATCACAAGTGCTTAAGTAGAAAATATACATCATTTCTAAACTTAACACAAAAATACTAACATTCTAGTATTTTTTAAAATTCATTTTCATACTAAGTTCTGAATCTCCCAGGAGATAATAATACTGCCTCATTATCAAAATTATGATCCTAAAAAATGTTGGCCTCCTGAAGCAAAAATTGGGGGCATTCTGAGGTTGTTTATTGCTCAAAGATCAATCTGAACCATAATTCATAATTATGAACATCAGCACAATTTTTCTCATGACCCTAACTGCCATGCTGAGCCACTCAAAGTCATTATATTATGGACTAACGAACAGCAACAACGACAAAAAGAACAACAACAAAAAAGTGGATGGTCACATTTCTGTTTTTGAGTCATCATTATCACCTAATTTTCAAATCAAACTAGGGTCTGTAAATCCAACCCTATTGTCTCTAATACCTGATTGCATTTAAGTCATATATTTATGCTTCATTGATTGTTTTGTCATTTTATCTCTCCAAGTCTTATGAATAATGTTAAGTTGAATTCTGTGTTTCCCAAAGCTTTGACTAGCTTTGCAGTCATTTCCTGAGAGAAAACCTACTCAAGAGTGTATGCTACACATTGATAATCTATGATTTGGGCAACACCTTGAAATCCATAGGCTCCTGCTGCTGGGAATGATACTGCATCACCAGGCTTCCACCGTAAAGTCCAGAGGACTGAAGTACAGTTTGAAGATCTCCAAATTCCCAGGGCCCATTCCTGTTCTGGCCAGAAAGGTAACTGATGATGTCTATCTCTCAGAGATACATTGTTAAATGTTAAAATTATCTAGGCCTTAATTTTTAGAAAGTAGTGCCATCAAGAAAAGCAGGCAGTTTTGAAACGCATGTGTCTGGTCAGAAGAAAGTGGTCATCAAGGCTCTGGAACCAGATTAAGTGGGTTAAAATCCTGATTCTGACAATTACTAATTACATGATGGTGAATAGTTTTATGATAAACTAGTTTATCTACAACATGTTGATTAGCTCACTGTTTCAGTTTCCACATCTTTAAAATGGGATATAATAGTGTCTACTGAATAGAGTATAATAAGGGTTAATTTAGATGACTGCATATTATAATCACCTGAGTGGATTTTAGAAGCAATCACAGGCTCTCCAACAGAATTCCACAGCAACTAGGCCAGAACCTCTAAAGGTGGAGGTCTAGGTAATGCTAATAAAGTATTGATATTGGTGACTGGTTTGTGTTTATAATATTTTATTATTATTGTGTATCTCTGACCAAATTTATCTCTGAACTTTGACTTTGTCATCAGTCATAATGCATGTAAGCAGAAAATAGCTCCAGCAAATAGTTATTTCTTTTAGACTCTACCAAGTAGGCTTGGACAGAAACCTGATATTCTACTCTAAATTGGCCGACAGCCCTCATCTTCTGGATTATTTTCTACATTATGTGTGCATGTCTACTTTATAAGTAAACTGGAAGAGGCAATCATTTACTTACTGCCTTCTGTGGAAGCACATTTTAAATCTTTCAGAATCTCCAGGTGGAGACACAAACTTTCTTGGAGTATGTGGATTGCTACTCATGAATCTGAATAAGAGTAATAGCTGTGCCATACGTTAGGTATGACCTGGGTACAAGAAGGTGTCCTAGCACACTCAGCATAGTTTTATCATTTGTGATAATGGTGGATCCTTAATCTATCCCTGGCTCTTGCTCTTCCACATCCATTGTCATCATCTCCATTTGCTTAGGAATATTTATTCTTATTTTTATGACACTCTTTTATCTTTAGGGAGTTTCTGAACTAGCCAAATTCTGAGGCCCCTGGATTAAGGAATTCAAGAGGTAACTCTTTGTCTTAGTGCTAAGCTAGTGGCCCAAACCCCTCCATGTACTAGGGGTCAGTTCTCCCTTCCAGCTCATTGCCCTTATCAGTGGGAGGGAGAGGCTTCTCTCTGTCTGGTGAAGTACTGCGTGGTAAGCCGATTATGATATTTACCCTGTGGGACATGTGTGGATCCCCCATCTCCTATCAGTTACACAATGGATAAATCCCATGAACTTCTATACATCTTAATACTAGGTTTCCATCATCAGTCTACAGCTTTTGGTAACTTATTAGGCCAGTGATGGCGAACCTATGACACGCATGTCAGAGGTGACATGAGAACTCATTTTTTTGGTTGATTTTTCTTTGTTAAATGGCATTTAAATATATGAAATAAATATCCTAAATATAAGTCTTTGTTTCACTATGGTTGCAAATATCAAAAAATTTCTATATGTGACACAGCACCAGAGTTAAGTTAGGGTTTTTCAAAATGCTGACATGCTGAGCTCAAAAGGTTCGCCATCACTGTATTAGACATATAATATCTGGTTATTTGTTGAAATAATCCATGCTTTTGTTTGGCCTGTCTTGCTTATTTGTTTTTATCAACAGAACAGTAAAACTTGATGGGAGCAACGTTTGGTTTGCTCTCTCTCTCTCATCCTGCAATCATAACTATGTGAGCAATCACAGGTTAATCTGCAGAAGAATAACAGCATGTATGCCAGTTAACCCAGTCATTCTAGCAAACCATCAGACAGAGTGAGACCACTGGCTCTCAGTTGTTCACGGACACATAAATGAAACCAGAAGACTTACCTAGCTAAGCCCAGTGCAGATTGCAAATTTGCCAAGTTATTATTGAAATTAATGGTTGGGAATTTTAAGCCACAAAAATTTAAGTTGGTTTACCATATAGCTATTAAAAGCAAATTCAAAGTGGTAAGTTACATTGCTCTTATTAGCTTCTGATGTAGATAGCACTACCTAACTTGGTTGTATGGAAGGTGAAATGCTCCCCATCTGCTTCGTTGTCTCAAAAAGGTCAAGGGCAGCTAAGATTCCCTTCTGGCTATTGAAAATTAGGAATTAAAATCATGGTATCCTTAACAACATCTCATGCCTAGACCAAGAAGCTCACATTAGAGCTCTATGGACTTTTGGATTATGAGCCCAACCAGGGAACATGAGCATTATATCTCATGTCTGAGCTCTGCCCTTGGGCCCTTAACCTGTCACTTGACTCTACCATTTTAGGCATGGGTAGGCAAACTTTACCTGCAAAGGGGTAGATATGAAATATTTTAGGATTTCGAGATCCATGCAGTCTGTTGCAACTATTCAACTCTGCCACTATTGCGCAAAGAATTCATAGACAATATGTAACAAAAGAACATGGCTGTGTTCAAATATAATTTTATTTACAAAAACGGATAATGGACAAGATTTACTCCACAAACCATAATCTGCCAAACCTAACCTAAACCATGATTATTTCCATATCTTCATAATACCCATTCTTAATTTTAACAAGATTATTATCCTCAGGTTGAGATTTGCATGCCTCTGCATGTGGATGGGGAGGTTAGGGGTAGTATGTGAGCATCTTAGGCCTCTAACAATAAGATATCTGCTAGTCAGGCCTCACATAGGTGTTTTCCAGTAGTACTTGTTTGATGTTCTTCTAAACTTGCTCCAGCAATTCTTCACTATCCATAATAAAGTTTTTCAACCTCATTCTCAAAGTGGAAGCATCATCATTTCCTCAGCTATTAAGGAACAAATCACTACCTCAGTGCTTCTACCCTGCTCAGAAGCCAGGAACCCATCAAGCCCAAATAAACGTCTTTCCTCACTTTTTGCTCCACCCATCTTCTCAGGATGGGCCTGATAAGTGCTCTAAAGCCCACTTGCATTTCTCTGATAATTGAATTCCTATAACAGGTTGCTAACATGTTCAATCCAATTCATCTTCCCCTGGACTTGACCCCAAACCCCCTGTGAATACCTTGCACTTCCATTCAGCAACATTGTCCAGCACAGGTTGCATCTTTTTCCTGTTATTCACTGGCTGCTGCAGAGTAACTGGGGCTGAAACTTGCATTGTCTGAGCCATCCCATCCATTTCACCTATTTCTTACTGGACATTTTTTTAAACAGTCTAACTTTCTTCAATTATTCCACAGAAGTGCGTACAGTTATACACAACACTCCCCAGCTCACAAGGGTAACGGAATAGTATTTCCACCAGAGAAAAAAGATAATGACAGCCTTTTATGAAAAACCTTCTTGAACTTTATCTCACCCAGTAGCTCCACCATCTATCTCCTGGTAGGTTCATTCTATATATGATTACTGGTATTGGGCCTAATTCTATTCCTCTGTACTTTTCTGCTAATCTTGCATGACACCGTAGCACAGTACTGGCTCATTTTCATTCAGGCCTAGTCAGTCACCTTGTGGGATGGGATATACTATAGACATAAAACTATGGTCTTGTGCTCTGCATCATCTCAAAGGCATAGGAGTAGAGTCATTGACCATAAATTCCATTCCTTACAGCTGAAAGTGAGCAAACTTGACAATGAGAGCCTGATACGAAACACTTGCTTTTGCCAGTAGGTGTACTTTAGTTTATAGTGGGTTTGGAAGTTTGTCCTAGATAGCCTTCTCTTCTAGTGTTTTCCCTTTTTTCTTACTCTCTAACTTCCTTTCATTTTGCAGCTTCATTTTGCTAGGGTTCTGCATGTTTCGATCATGGCAGTTTACATGAACACGCCTTAGGACTCTATCAAGCCTCCCTTTTGCAGATGATTGGTAGAAAGACAGTTTTCCAGTTATAGTCCTTACAGGCATAACACATGATTTTTTTTTCATTTTTAGGTACTTCAGAGGATAATGTTACTAAAATAACATTAGTATTGATAATCATTTAACCTTATACAAACAAATATTTAAATATCCAATTTTATCCCACATATTTTAATCACTTCTTCATAGAAAAGAAGTATGACATGAGCAGAGAACTGTATCCTACAATGTGTGTTTTAAATGTTTTAATTGTTACTTTAACAATTAATTGTTACTTTATTTCTCATTTATTCCTTACTATATTAAACTTCCATTCAGCAGCATTGTCCAGCAATTGTCCCATTTTCTGATTTCTCTTCTTTTCTAATCATTTCTTAAAGATAATCACCAAGAATTTTCAGAGCTTAATAAAATAGATATCTATTGATTGCAGATCCTTTTCTTATGTGTGTAAAACGTTCAAATAAGAGGTGCTTTAATGAAATGCTAAACTCTTGACCTAATTGCTTCTGATATTTCTAAAATAAATGTTGAACTGTCTGAGAGTCTTTGAGTTATCAATCAGAATCAGACCTTGTAATATAGCTGCCAGTGCAGGCTATGTTTGCACCAAGTGAACTGACCTGTCATTTCTACAGCTGAATAAAGACTTCAGGAAAATTCATCCAGTTATTTTTATTAATTTCTCAGCTATTTCTTTCCTTGCCTAGTGATCCACATCTCCAAAGTGTAAATTGCCCAGGAGTACTTGAGTAAAGAGTATCTGTCCAAATACAAAATAGATTTGTCCTCTCAGTTGAAAAATCCTCAAAAAAAGTAAAAAAAAAAGAAAAAAAGACCAAAACAAAACAAAACAAAATGAGACTGTTTTTTTATTATAAGTGTTAAGTATATTATCATGAGATTAGAGGCCTGGTACACAAAAATTTGTGCACTCGGGGGGGGTCCCCTCAGCCCAGCCTGTGCCCTCTTGCAGTCTGGAACCCCTCGGGGGATGACCACCTGCTGGCTTAGGCCCGCTCCCAGGGGGATTGGGCCTAAGCTGGCAATCAGACATCCCTCTGGCAGCCCGGCAGCCCTCGGGGGATGTTCACTTGCCAGCAGGGAGCAGGCCAAAGCTGCAGTCGGACATCTTTAGCGCTGCTGAGGAGGCGGGAGAGGCTCCCACCACCACCGCTGTACTGGGAGCCGTCAGCCTGGCTTGTGGCTGAGCAGAGCTCCCCCTGTGGCAGTGCACTGACCACCAGGGGGCAGCTCCTGCATTGAGCATCTTCCCCCTGGTGGTCAGTGTGTGTCATAGTGACCAGTCATTCCCAATCTTTCTACTGTTAGGGTCAGTTTGCATATTACCCTTTTATTATATAGTATAGAGGCCTGGTGCACAGGTGGGGGCTGGCTCGTTTGCCCTGAAGGGTGTCCCGGATCAGGGTGGGGGTCCCGCTGGGGTGCCTGGCCAGCCTGGGTGAGGGTCTAATGGGTGTTTGCAGGCTGGTCACACCCCCTTCAGGGTGGGGGTCCCCACTGGGGTACCTGGCCAGCCTGGGTGAGGGGCTGAGGGCCGTTTTCAGTCTGGCTAAGCCCCCCAGCGACGGAAGCTCCCAGCCTCTCCTTTATTTCTTTTTTATTTTCTGGGATTCATTTACCTTCTATAATTGAAACTTTGTTGCCTTTTGCGGAGGCTACAGTCTGCCGCGGGAAGCTTGGCTTCCTCCATCACTGGAGCAACCAAGCCTCCTGCTCGCTCCAGCTCCGTGGCTACCGGCCACCATCTTGGTTGAGGTAATTTGCATATAGTCGCTCTGATTGGCTGGTGTGCGTGGCTTAAGGTGTAGCGAAGGTACGGTTAATTTGCATGTTTGCCTTTTATTAGTGTAGATAGTAAAAATACACCTGTTATTTTTAAATCAAACATGGCTATATAAAAAAACATCAATGGAGAGCAGTTATTATGTTTGTTACACAGAAAAATTAGCATTCAAACTATTTTTACACAAATACATATTTGTGTAATGTTCATATAGAAATGCTTTCAAGCAACTACTATGATACATTGATCCTCAGGCACATGGTAAATGATAAAAAAATATATATGAAATAACTAATGCTATATTAATTGACTAGAGGCCCGGTGCACAAAAATTTGTGCCCTCTGGAGGGGGTCTCTCAGCCCAGCCTGTGCCCTCTTGCAGTCTGAGAGCCCTAGGGGGATGTCCGACTGACTGCTTAGGCCCGCTCCCTGTGGGCCTAAGCTTCAGTCTTGTTTCCCTCTGTGGGGGGCAACTGGCAGGTCGGTCAGTGGATGGCGCTTGCCAGAGAGTGGCCAGCCCCACCCTCCATTGCTCCTCGGCTTCCTCAGGTTGCTGCCACCCCCTAACCCCTGATCACCATCCCCTCCTTCTGCCCGTTAGCAATCACCTTGGCTGGCCTTGTGCCACCCATTTGCCGGCCCTGCCCCTGCCAACTGGTCATTCTGCCATTCAGTTGATTTGCAAATTAGGCTTTTATTATATAGGATTATTTTGAAGATTATTCCACTAAATTCAAAGCTATTGCTATCCAAGTTCTATGTATTGCTGAAAGGCAAGTACAGCCCTAGCTAGTTTGGCTCAGTGGATAGAGTGTCAGCCTGCAGACTGTAGGGTCCCAGGTTCAATTCCCAGTTAAGGGCACATGCCTGGATTACAAGCTATATCCCCAGTAGGGGGCATGCAGGAGGCAGCCAATCGATGATTCTCTCTCATCACTGATGTTTCCATATCTCTCTTCCTCTCCCTTCCTCTCTGATCTCAATAAAAATATATTTTTTAAAAAGGCAAGTACACACCCTTGTTTTAATTTTTATTATCCACTATTTTATAAGATTTGATATTTTAAATGCATAAGAATTGGTTGGGATTTTATAAAATTAATTATAATTTTATAATTTTATGGAGTGCTTTTTTCCGATGTCATTACTTAAATTTTTTCACTCCTGAACAGTGTAAAGACAGAGAAGTTTAAAAGTCTAACAGAAAACAAGTAATTTTTACCTCAAACCTAAATAGCATTGTCAATTTTTCAAACAATAAATAAAAAAAAAGAAAACATGTCATAACAAATAAACCTTTATATATACTCTGTCATCAGAGGCTGAAAACTAATTATCTAATAAAAATAAAAACTATAAAATATATCATTTTATACTTTGTCTTGGTCGTAATACACAAATGTAGAATTCAATGAGACCAATAAAAATGCAGATACTTATTAGTATCGACACTAATAAAAGACAAACATGCAAATTGACTGTACCTTTGTTACACCTTAAGCCACGCCCACCAGCCAATCAGAGCAACTATATGCAAATTAACCCAACCAAGATGGTGGCTGGCAGCCACAGAGCTGGAGCAAGCAGGAGGCTTGGTTGCCCCAATGACGGAGGAGACCAAGCTTCCCGCCTGCCGCGGCCGGCTCTAAGCTCCACTCAAAGCTACAAAGTTTCAATTATAGAAGCTAAATAAACCCCAGATACCTGCTTTTAGCTGACCCCTGAAGGGGGTGTGGCCAGCCTGCAAACAGCCATCAGCCCCTCACCCAGGCTGGCCAGGCACCCCAGTGGGGACCCCCACCATGAAGGGGGTGTGACCAGCCTGCAAACACCCATCAGTCCCTCACCCAGGCTGGCCAGGCACCCCAGCGGGGACCCCTACCCTCATCATGGACACTCTTCAGGGAAAACCAGCCAGCCCCCATCTGTGCACCAGGCCTCTATCCTGTATAATAAAAGGGTAATATGCAAACTGACCCTAACAGTAGGAAGATTGGGAATGACTGGTCACTATGACACACACTGACCACCAGGGGCAGACGCTCAATGCAGGAACTGCCCCCTGGTGGTCAGTGCGCTCCCACAGGGGGAGCTCTGCTAAGCCACAAGCCAGGCTGATGGCTGCCAGTACAGTGGTGGTGGTAGGAGCCTCTCCCGCCTCCTCAGCCGCACTAAGGATGTCCGACTGCAGCTTAGGCCTGTTCCCCGCTGGCAAGTGGACATCCCCCAAGGCTCCCGGGCTGCCAGAGTGATGTCTGACTGCCAGCTTAGGCCCAATTCCTCAGGGAGCAGGCCTAAACCAGCAAGTGGTCATCCCCCAAGGGGTCCCAGGCTGCGAGAGGGCACAGGACAGGCTGAGGGACTCCCCTGAGTGCACAAATTTTTGTGCACTGGGCCTCTAGTAAATTTTAATTCTCTTAGAAATATAAAACTACTTTCTTCTTAAACCCTGGCATTAGGTTCCTGATATTATTATCATATCTGTTATTTCATCCATTGTACATCTATGTTCTGCATCTTCTTTGCCACATTTTAAAATGTTTTATTTTAAAATGAAAATAGCAATAATGATTAAAGATTATACACCAGATGCAGCTTTTATTCAAGTATATATTTCACTTATTTTATTATACACTAGTGGCCCGGTGCATGAAATTCGTGCACATTAAAAGGGAATTAATTAGAGGAAATATTTTAATATTGCTATTTGCCCTTTCTCTATAATAGAAGTGCTGGAAATGAAAGAAAATTAGTAAAATGTATATGAAAATCTCCTTCTGTCAGAGTGTGTGGCATGCAGCAGGACCCAGAGTCACGTTCCCACCCACCTGCATGCACCTTTAAATAGCACAATACCCAGACCCAGCCAGCTCTTCCCCCGTCAAGCCCCACCCAGTGAGGGGCATGGCCTCAGGTCCCCCGGCCCCGGTGCGAAGGCACAAGTGTGTGAGGGCGCAAGGGCATGATGACCATTTGCATATTAGCTCTTTATTATATGGGGTAATGGAAAAATGTCCTCTTATTTCATCTTATTAAAAATTTCTATCCTTTTCCCTTCAATTTGCTGTTCTTGGAATGTTTTTTCTCACTTTGTGGCTTGTGTGTGTGTGTGTGTGTTTTTTAATGTATCTTTTTTTTTTTTAAAAAAAAAAGAAGCACTTGGCTGTATCTATATACAAAAAATTGTACACACTTATGTATATATCTTGATGAGTTTTTCTTCCTCCTTACATATCTTTGTAAGTGGTTGCTCACCTATGAAAATTTCTCTGAATCATTCTTCACAGACTTAATTTGCTACTCCATTCTTTGTGTTTTAATAGAATTTAACATATCCCTTTTAGTATTTTCTTCTTTTCTATCATGTTTGCTTCATTCAATACAAGTCAGGAGGCAAGGGCACTACTCTCTGAATCTCATGAATCATTTACATGCATTTTCTTGTTTCAAAATTTATTTTATTTTTTCATCACCATTTATCCTCTCTATGCCCTCTTCTACCTCCACCCACTCCCACTCCTGCAATCACCACAGTTGTCCATGTTCATGAGTTGTCTCTCTTTTTCTTTCTTTTTCTTGATACATAACCTCTGAATTAAAAAAAAAATGCTTGAGTAACTCCAGCATACCAGGACCCTGTTCTTTAGGCTTCCCAAAGGGACTGACATTTTATCAATTAAACATAAAAACTTTAAGTATTTTATCTGTACAAATTTGTAGAAAACTCTGGAAAATAATTTAAAATATGGGAAAATGGGTGTGGGGAATCCTCTCCCCCCCCCCTCAATCAAGGATATGTTTATTTATTTTAGAGGGAGAGGGAGAGAGAGAGAGAGAGAGAGAGAGAGAGAGAGAGAGAGAGAGAGAGAAATTGGTTGCCTCCCTTATGTGCCCTGACCTGGAATTGAACCTGCAACCCTTAGGTGTATGGGAGGCTATTCCAACCAACTGAGAAACCTGTCTAGGGAAGGGGGTGGAAACCCTCTTAATCTCATCAACAGTGATTACTACTGTTTTCTATTTTCTCACAATTAAGATAACATAGCTAGACAAGTATTTAAATTGTTTCCAGCAAAAAGTATATATTTTGGAATTTTTGTGTGTGTCAAAAAAGTATTTATAATATAAGGTCAATGGCTATGTAATAGTTCATGTACTGTAATTTTCTTAAACACTCCTCTGGTTCAGATAGCACCTGAGGTTAGAAAATGGGGTGACTATAGGGAAGCTCTCATGGCCTCCCAGGTGAGGTATGTTTATCTTTCAGACAGAAACCTAAAGACTCACTGTACTATGTTTAATGTAATGTGTAAATTCTATTTTTTTTTAATTCTAGAACTCACACATATTTCCCTCTTTTTATTTCCAGAAGACTGTTATTAAGTAAAAATTCTTCAAATATTCACTAAGTCAGTGTATATAAAGATTTAATTTTTTCTTGGCATAAAAAAATTACATTTAGAGAACTTCCAGTAACATTGATAGTTTGACCTTTCCCACATATAAATTTAAAACAAACTAGAAAGCAGTCAAAAGAAGATTAGAGTTAGAGGAGAGTTTATTCTTTAAAATACTGCAACTAGAAAGAGTGAGAAATGCAAGTCTATGGCTTTCTGGCCTGAATGTTTTCCCCAGCCCTCAAAGGCTATTACAAAATACACAGAGGAAAAATTCATCTTTATCAACTGCAGATGCCAGAGAACAGAGTTTAGTGTTAAAAGAGAAACTTAAAAGTTAAAGGGCAAAGTGTGGCAGGTAGTGGATAACAAGAAGAATAAGATACAAAATTGTGATATAAACTTGCCCACATTCCTGGCTGTCATCTAAACTGCAGAAACGGGGAAGCAAGCATGAAGGGCAGCAAAATTTCAGGAAAAGAATAATGAGGACACTACTTTTTAAAGATAGAGTTGCACTGGGTGACATCTGAGATTTTGCTATTTTGTTCTGTTTGTTTTTTTAACTGAGTTCAGTTCCTAACTGTGCACCTCCCAGGCAACAGAACGTAGAAGCCTTACTAATTTGAGATGTCAGAGAACAAATCCTGAGGACAGTGGAACAAGTAAGAAACAAGGAAAAATCCTGTAAGAGCAAAGAAACCACAGAGAGCTCAAAATACAATCTAGAACCACAGCAATCTGTGATCCAAAAAAGTGCATTTTTCAACCTTTTGAGGGAAGTGACAGTCATAACAAAGAAAAACAACAAACAATAGAAACTAAGTTTACCCAGATTGAATTCACCAGCCAAAAATTATATAAATATGTTTAAAGAATGTATAGGTATATATGTACGAAGTGAGTGGAAACTGATCTTAATGTGTGAATAGATCATAAACCTAAACAGATAAACAGAAAACATGCAAAAACTAAGTGATGACAAATAACAATAACTATAAAGGGGAAAAATAACAAGAGTGGATTGATTTATTATCAGATTTGAGTGGATGGAGTAAAGAATCATCAACTTAAAACTAAGTCAAGAAATAACACAATCTAAAGAATAGAGGGAAGAAAGAGCAGAGAAAAATTGACAGAGCCTCAGTGACATATGAGGAAATGTGAAGTATCTGTAAGTAATTGAAGTCCCAAAAAGAGAGAGAAAGGAATAAGTAAATAAATAAATCACAGTCAAAATATTCACAAAATTTCTCAGATCCAAGCAGCTCAACAAATCACAAATGACAAAAACACACAAAAAATACAACATATAACTTGATAATATATCTAAAAGCCTACAATAAAGATGAAATCTTAAAAATAATCATAGAAAAATGAACAGTTCACTTTGCTATGAATGTCCTAGAATAATAATACAGTTAATGATTGGATTTTCATCAGAAATTATTGAGGCAGAAGACATAAAAATGACATATTCAGTTGGGCTGAAAATAACAATATTCTGTCAACTAAAATTTCTATAGTAAAATTACTTATTGAAAATCAACATAAAATGCTGTGTTTTTTATTAACAAAAATTAAGAACATTTGTTGCCAGCAAAATTGATTGTATTAAAAGAAAAGCTATGCCAGAACCGGTTTGGCTCAGTGGATAGAGCGTGGGCCTGCGGACTCAAGGGTCCCGATTCGATTCCGGTCAAGGGCATGTACCTTGGTTGCGGGCACATCCCCAGTAGGGGGCGTGCAGGAGGCAGCTGATCGATTTTTCTCTCTCATCGATGTTTCTGGCTCTCTATCCCTCTCTCTTCCTCTCTGTAAAAAATCAATAAAATATATATATATATATATAAAAAGAAAAGCTAGTTCTCTGTGTAAAGGGATATGACATATGGCAATATATGGAAAGATGTGGAAAAGTGTGGAAGTAGTAAATCTATTACTAAAGAAGTAAATAAGATAAAATTGAAAATAGAAATTGAAAATTAGTTGATCTACTATATCAAAAATAGAACAGTGATAAATTTGAAAAAAGGGTATTTTATTCATATTTAAAACTATAAAACAACGTTTTACAAATAAAGAATTAATAAGTGGATAAATATATCATTTTAATGAAATAAGAGACGAGCATTTATATGCAAATTCCATCAACCTAACAACATAATAAATAACAATTTTTCAAAAGAAGATCAAAGTTGGAGAAAAGCTAACATTTTTATTTTAAATTTTTTATAAAATGTAATTAATCAAAATTGTATATCATTAACAATAGAATATCCATACAGATTAATTGAAAGAAATAGAAGATAGAGGAACACACCCATGCATGTATATTCCAGTGATTTTCTGTTCAACTGATTTTTAACAATGTTTCCATATAACCTAATAAGGAAAAGATAATCTTTACAACAAATGCTATTGGGGTCAATTTTTGCATAGGCTTTAACATTTTACATTTCTATCTGCAGTGTATTAAAATCCAGTTTCTTCAGATCCTTGTCAGACTTTAGTGTTGTCTCTGTTTTTCTTTTTTTAAAAAATCTTTATTGTTGAAAGTATTACATGTATCCCTTGTTTCCCCCATTGACCCCTTCTCACCTGCCCCCACTCCCTTATCCCAGGCCTTCACCATCCTATTGTCTGTGTCCATGGGTTATGCATATTTGCATATAAGTTATTTGGTTTATCTCGTCCCACCCACCTCACCTACCCTTGCCTTCCCTCTGAGATTTAATAATCAGTTCCATGCTTCTATGCCTCTGGATCTATTTTGTTCATCAGTTTATTTTGTTCATTAGATTCCACATATGAGTGAGATCATGTTCTCTTTCCTTGACTGGCTTATTTCACTTAGCATAATACTCTCCAGGTCCTCCATGCTGTCTCAAAGGGTAAGAGATCCATATTTTTCACTGCTGCATAGTATTCCATGGTGTAAATGTACCACGGCATTTTTATCCACTCATCTACTGATGGGCATTTGGACTATTTCCACATTTTAGCCATTGTAAATTGCACTGCTGTGAACATAGCGGTGCATGCATTCTTTCTGAATGGTGTTCCTTAGTGCCTAGTTTTTAGTAGGTATGCAATATGTACTATGTTTCCTTGATAAACTTCTAGTATGGGTTTCTGCCTTGTTTCTATAATTCACTAGCTGTAATTTGGGATAAATGGTATCTATATTTTTATTCTCAGATTTTCAGACCTAAAGAATGATTGTCTTTCCAACTCTAATACCTTCAGAGAGCTATTAGAAAAGAGTATATTAATATTAAGAACATCATGTTACAATAGTTAACACCATTTCCTTAAAATTTATTTCCTCAAAACTGTAAACATCACACAGGTTTATGTTATTGCTAGATTTTATTATAAATTTCTATACACATATCCCCTTTGGTAAATTCTAGTTTCTTAAATTCTTAGTTCAGACTTAATACTATTAGATACTGGCATATCATGTAATGATTATGTGAAATGGTTTCCTCATTTGAAAATGTTTTTAACATTTCACTGCTTTATTCTTAATATTATTACATATTCCTTTTTTTATTTTGAGAACATCAATAAATATTCCCCCGGGTCTTTACTATGGATTTAATGAATAGATATCTGTTTTTTAACCTTTTTATGGTGTCCTTCTTAACATTATTCCCCAAAGAAGTGGATAAATATTACCCATGGCCTGCAGTTACGAGTAGTAATCACATGAACTGCTTCCTAATATATGTTTTATAATTTGCATCTATTCATTTGTCTTTCATTTCATCTGAATTGTAGACATCTGAGCAGCTTAATTAACTGTCTTCACCCATGACATTCCAACAGAACACTACCCATTGTTCATATGTTATCAAATACCAGGATCCTAAATATTTAATACCAGCTGCCATGCATGCTGAATGAATCTACCAGGTGCACCTAATTTTCTTATAGTTACAAATACCATTCTTCACTTTCTAGAGCACTCCACTTTTCTAGATCACTTTCTTCTGTCATTTTAAATCACAGAAATTTAAATGACAGACCACTCCAGATTGGTAGGTAGCAGATTTAATAAACAAGAAAAATGGCTTATGAAGCTTGTCTTGGGTGGTTGAAAGACTAGTAATTTTCATCACTTGCCAAATCTTAAAAGTGTATACATAGAGGCCTTAACCAGAGTTAGTCATGTACACAGAGGGTCTTAATTGAGTTCAGTCAGGTATTCATCACCACATTACTCTCTGAAGGCTGTGTTGGTTGGGAAGCTTCTAGCATGGGGAAGGCAAACAGAGTAGACATTCCAAGCACAGAGAAGGGAGTAGGGATCCTTCAATTGCTCAGGTGAAGCTCAAACTGGTGTTAATGACTTCTTGATGACGTTCCCCAACAATAAGTCAGAGGCCACGTAGGCCACACTCCTTGATTCAAATTTATTTATTAGCATGGCAGAAAAAGTTAGAGGAATTATGCATCTATCTCAAACTCTCTATAGAATCTATATCACCTTGAAATTATAAATTCTTACTAAAAGAATATTGAATCTGTTGTCAACAGATTGTTTTGACCAATATATCTCAGATTAATTAGGTAAATAGCTATAAATCATCATGTTACTTTCTTACAACAGAGAAAAGCTGCTGGAATGTGAAAGTAACAGAGGAGGATATAAGGCAGGTGTAAACTGAGTACATTAACATTTACATTAATGTAATATAAATTAACGTTTCTATGTTATAGAAATATATACTTCAAATTGCAGAATTATCATTGCATTTTCTATGATAATATTGTACCAGTTGTCTACTAGTAAGAGTTAATTTTTGTTAATTTTTCTTTTTTCTAATTTTTATTGAATTTATTGGAGTGACTTTGGTTAATAAAATTATATAGGTTTCAAGTGTACAGTTCTATAATACATCATCTATAGATTGTATTGTGTGTTCACCATCCTTCTGTCTCATTTATCCCCCCCTTACACTCATCTACCTCCCCCTAACCCCTTTTCCCTCTGGTAATCAACATAGTCTGTGTCTATGAGTTTGGTTATTTATTTATTTGTTTATTTATTTATTTATTTATTTTGCTTAATCCCTTCACTTTTTTCACACAGCCCCCCAAACTCCTCCCCTCTGATAGCTTTCTATCTGTTCTCTGTATGTATGAGTCTGTTTTTATTTTGTTTGTTAGTTTATTTTGTACATTAGATTCCATATACATTAAATCATATAGTATTTGTCTTTTTCTGACTGGCTTATTTCAATTAACATAATACTCTCCAGGTCCATCCATGTTGTTCCCAAAGGTAAGATTACCTTCTTTTTATGGCAGAGTAGCATTCCATTGTGTAAATGTACCACAGCTTTTTTATCTACTCATCTACTGATGGCACTTGGACTACTTCCAAATCTTGGCTTTGTAAGTAAATTTTGAGAGCACCTTTTCTTTCCCTCCATTTTTACTCTTGTGACACTTACTTGAAGCACTATCTTGTTACTTCTGATACTTTAAGATATAGATAAAATGTCTGTGTTTGAAGATTAATGTCTCCAATAATTTTTTAAAATGCAATACCACAACCGAAGGACTTGTATGCATGCATATAAGCATAACCAATGGACATAAGACACTGGATGGTAGGGGAGGCCAGGGGAATGTCAAGGGGGGGGGAGACATATGTAATACTCTTTGTAATACTTTAAGCATTAAAACAAAATAAAAATTTAAAAAAAAACATGCAATACCAAAATGCTACTGAAACACTTAAATATCTAAATGTTGTGTAAAATCCAGTATTTGACAAAAGACTTTAACAATTCTCTTAATTTATTCCCTGAAGATTCTCCCTGTGGTGAAATCATGTTTAAAATAAATCACCTCACTTGAAATATGATTTTTAATTTTGTTCTGATTACACTTCAAAGAATATTCTAAAACATTTATCCAAATAGTAGTGCTTATTTTCATTTCCTTAGCAGTTGATTTTTTAAACATTATGTTTTGTCAACCAATGTGATAAGAGAAAAATGAATATTTTCTCATTATAGGCAGAATCATAATATTACACAGGCTATTGGTCTAAATGGGAACTAAATGAACATCTTTGGTTATTCTCAAGCCCATATGAAAGTTTGTTACTAGGGTTAGCAAAATTATGTTGAATGCTTTCTAGTAATGACTGTTTCCTTAAACACTGATTATTCTGATAGGGTAATGACCAATGAAATTATCAGAAATAGAATAAAGAGGCTGAAACTCTGCCCTAGCCAGTTTGGCTCAGTCAGTAGAGCATAGGCCTGAGGACTGAAGGGTCTCAGGTTTGATTCCGGTGAAGGGCACATGCCAGGGTTGCAGGCTCAATCCCCAGTAGGGCCATGCAGGAGGCAGCCAATCAATGATGATTCTCTCTCATCATTGATGTTTCTTTCTCTCTCTCCCTCTCCCTTTTCTCTGAAATCAATAAAAAAATATATTAAAAAGAGGCTAAATCTCTCAATTATGATCACACCCAGCAAATATTTAAAGTGAATTTTATATATAACAATTCATAAATTCTTACATAAAATATAAAATCCTTGAAAATTAATATTTATGATGCACTTTGTAGTTAACAATAACATTATACTACCATAACTTCATTGTAATGTTATAAGTATTAATCAGCAATTGTCAGCATTTTTATCTTATAGACAGATGAGATTTGCAAATGTAAAATGATCATATCAAATAAGAGGAATATTTTTACTCAAACCTAAAAACTCTTCTTCCTCAAAATCTCTATCCACATTCTACTATATGGATGTATGCAGTTTGAATTGAGATATCAACATAATTCTGAATATTTTATTTTTAATATCTCTGAATATAGGAATAAATAAATAGAAATCCAAATATTTTATTTTTGGACATTTGGCTAATAATATTTTCAAATATCCTGAGCTGATATTTTTCTAAAAATTCTAAATGTGCTATGACTATATTATTTTGAAATATATTCCAAACAGGTTATTTTTTACAGTGTTAAAAGTATAAAAAATCTGGCTTTATTACACATAATATATTCAGATATACAGATACTGAAAAACTGAGACTTTATCTACAACTAGCTGCCCAGTACATGAAATTCATGCACAGGTATGGTCCCTAGGCCTGGCCGGTGATCAGGGCTGATTGGGGCCTTCCTTCCAGCTGCTGGCTAGGGCCTCCCTTCCCTGGCTGCCAGCTGCTGGCCAGGGCCTTCCTTTGTTCCATGCCACACCCTGGTGGTCAGCGTAGGTCATAGTGAGTGATAGAACTCCTGGTCTCCTGGTTGAACTCCCCAGGGGACACTTTGCATATTAGCCTTTTATATATATAGATTACTTTCTGACAAGTGTTAGGATATATGGTGATAAAGTGGCCAGAACTTTTCCCAATTTTTTTTTTCTGTACCATTTTAACTTGCTAATGCTCCCCACCTAGAAAGTAACTTTCCCAATTGTTTGTGATGCCCTCTTTCATAGAAACAAGCCCCTTGCTGTTCAAGTCTAATCTTTGAACAGTAGGCAAGCATAACTTAAGCATAATTGATTTGTAGTCCTCAGAGTCTTTCAACCAGAAAAATCAACTGAAATTGCTAGTAGCTTTGAGGATTGCCATATCTGTTTTTCTAGTAACCTGATCAAACCCCAACTTCTTGGCCTATTATCTCTCAAGTAGAGGCCCAGTACATGAAATTCGTGCACTGAGGGGGGTGTCCCTCAGCCCAGCCTGCACCCTCTCCAATCTGGAACCCCTCGGGGGATGTCTGATTGCTGGTTTGGCCTGATCCCAGGGATCAGACCCAAACAGGCAGTCGGACATCTCTCTCACAATCCAGGACTTTTGTCTCCTAACCACTCGCCTGCCTGCCTGCCTACCTGATTGCCCCTAACTGCTCCTGCCTGGCAGCCTGATCACCCCCTAACTGCTCCCCTGCTGGCCTGATTAACACCAAACCGCTCCCCTGCCAGCCCGATCGCCCCCAACTGCCCTCCCCTGCTGACCTGATCTCACCCCCAACTGCCCTCCCTGCCAGCCTGATCTCACCCCCAACTGTCCTCCCCTGCTGGCCTGATGGCCCCTAACTGCCCTCCCCTGCAGGCCTGGTACCCCCCAACTGCCCTCCCCTGCTGGCCTGATTGCCCCCAACTGCCCTCCTTTGCCAGTCAATTTGGTTTTGATTGGTTGGTTTTTATGCCAGTCAGCGTCAAAAGCTTTGCCTCCTAGGCAGCTATTGGCTCCTCACAGTTGACCCAGATTTAGTTCTGATTGGTCAGTTCTATGCCAGTCAGCGCCAAAAGCTCCACCTCCTAGGCAGCCATTGGCTCCTCACAGTTGACCCAGATTTGGTCCTGATTGGTTGGTTTCTATCCCAGTCAGCGTCTCTGGATTTATCAATAAGGCCTGATCAGAAAGGCAGAGCTGATCAGAAGCCCTGGTGGAGGCCTGGAGAGAAATGGAGGCGCAGCTACTGACCAGGCCCGGAGCTAAAGAGAGGGGCAAGTGCTGATCAACAGCTGCCTTTAGAGGTTACAGATCAGACCCTGCTTCTCTCTTCAGGCCTCTCTCTGGGCCTGTTTCACAGCCCCCTCAGCAGTCAGTGCTGGGTCACCATGCCTGCAGCTATAGCAGTCAGCACTGGGTTGCCTGGTGACCCAGCCTGACTGCAGGACTGACTTCCGGTTGGTCGAGCCTCCCGGTCATTGGGGATGTGACGGACCCAGGGTTTTTATATATTAGGATAGTTCACTCTTCCAATTTGCATAGCTTAGACCTCTTGTCTGTCCAGAATACCATGCTGAGTAATTGGTCAGCAAATTAAATAAAAGTAGGGTCTCCTCCCTTTTTCTAGATTCAGTAATGTGCACTATTAACCAGCATTTCCTAATTTTATCCCTAATGGCATTTCTTAAGTAGCCAGAATAAGATTTAAAGAAAGTCTTTTACATTTTAAAAATATGATACATTTGGAGGCATTTAAATAGCATTTTATTTATTTATTTATTTGTTTGTTTATTTATTTATTTATTTTTAATTCTTTATTGTTGAAAGTTTTACATATGTCTCCTTTTCCCCCCATTGACCTCTCCGCACCTGCTTCCGCCCCCCAGCACATTCCCCATCCCCCTATTGTCTGTATCCATTGGTCATGCTCATATGCATGGACACAAGTCCTTTGGCTGATCTTTTACTGCACCCCCCCACCCCCCCATCTTCCCCTGCCTTCCCTCTGAGGTTTGCCGGTCTGTTCGATGCTTCTATGTCTCTGGATCTATTTTTATTCATCAGTTTATGTTGTTCATTATATTCCACAAATGAGTGAGATCATGTGATATTTATCTTTCTAATAAAGAACTCTTACCATTTGCAACTGCATGAATGGACCTGGAGAGCATTATGCTAAGCGAAATTATGCTAAATAGCATTTTTAAACAAAATTCTGAGTTATAGATACTATTGTTAGTTCAGTATTTTACTTATATTTTTATTTACATGTAAACTTAGATAAATTTTGTTGACATTTTACATTTAATCTGTTTTATAGATGAAAAAAATCAAGTGTCCAGTAAATTAAAATATTTACCCAAAGTTACAGTGCTAGTTAAATGACAGACAGCAGAATACAAACCTTATGACAATAATTCTCCTACACCATTTAATATCCCATGATGCCTCTTTGATGAAATATAAGGCTCAATAAATCTGAAGCTCAGTTTTGAACACCATGATAATTGAAATATTGCTAAAGGGAATCTTTTGTTTTGACTAAAATGAAACAATAAGGGAGTTATTGATTTATTATTGAAAAGAACCCATATTTTGTTTTAAAACCTAGAATTGCACAAACTTGTAATAATTCCTTACATTAAAATGTTTAAAATTCAATACCAAACAAGAAAAGCAAAGACAAATTAAAACTTTAAAATTCTAGTAAGTAGGATCATTGCAGAAGAATATAGGGATAATTTTTTGAGTTCTTCGAAAACCTAAAAATCCATATATTTGCACAATTTTCAAACCAACACTAATTATTGAATTAATCTCTCTAAATTAATAATGGTAAAACTTCTCAGTAATATTGTTTCTGTTTTATCTATTATTTTTATCCTGGTTATTTCACTTGCATTTAAATAGCATGTTAATTTTCTTAAATATTTTCTGGAAATAACTAGAGTATAAATAGATTACTGAGCCTAACTTTGTTAGAAATTTTAGAAAGGACTCTTAGCTGAGTCCTTTGCTCAGTTTCATTTGGCTATAGTCAAGATATTGGCCACACTGAATTTTTACCCAAAGGCTCAACATTGGAAGAATCCATTTGCAAGCTCATTCTGGTTATTGGCAGAATTAATTTCTTCCTGATTTTCATTCAGAAGCTCCCCTCAAATCTCAGGCTGTGCACATGTCCTTGCCAGGTTGTTCACTTACAACATCAAACTTATAAACTCTCATCTCTAGATAAAAATGGACCCCAGACGATGACTTGCTTACACTTATGATATGTAGCCATGCCAGACTCCAGATTCCCAGGTATGGTAAACAATAAAAAGAGTGATAGGAGCTTTGAGAGATGGATAATGGCCATACCAAATATGGTGCTGTAGACCATAACAAAGAGTTCAGATTTTATTCTATGTGTCCTTAGTCCAGGGCATGAGGGGCCCATTCCCTGTTTTGTTGTTGTTGTTGTTGTTGTTTGTTTGTTTGTAATTTAGAAAGGTTCCTCCTGCCTCCCCCAGCCATGCTGCTACTAAAGTGTGAGAAAAACATTGGGCCAAAGGTATGTTTTACCTGCCAGGGATCTACCCTCCCTGACCCACCAGATGCTTTAGGTACTTGAGACTCCAGAACTTTTTGCCCCAATAGTCCTAAGTCGGCTTCAAAGGCCTACTCAGGTGCATTTCCAAAAGGTGGACCACATGGCCCGTGGCTCATTGTAATCTCAGAGACTGTTCAGTGTTCAAAGGGTCGCTATTTTCAAGGAGCATGGACAGAACTACCACATAAGAGTTGGGATGTCCAAAATCATGCACAGTATGTTCCTTGAGATTGGGACAAAATAATGGTGGCGGGGGAGGTGGGAGAGGAATAGGGCCAGAATCTGGTGCCTAGAGAGTCACTTAGCCCTGTAACATTATATATGGAACAGAATTCTGAGAAATCTACAAATTCCAAATTTAAATCTTTATGTTGTCAAGTCAGTCTAATAAAATGTTTAGGTTTTTTTTTTGCATTATGTAAAACTCTAAAAAATTTAGACAAATTTCAATATATGGTATATTTGCCAACATTTATAATATTGCCCTGGATCATACCAATGTTCATGGTGATCCTGATAGAAGCCATGATCAGGGAATGACAATATCTGATTAGTTTTAAGATCAAACAGGCTGCTGTGTAGATGAATGGACTGTAAGCATTTATAACTAGAAGCAGGGTTGCAAATCAGAGACTACTGCAGTAGACCAAGGGAGAGGGAGTGTGGCTTCATCTAGAGAGGTTAGTGGCGAAGCTGATGAGAAATGGACAGCTGTGTGCTTGCTTTGCAGATAGAGATCATCAAACTTGCTGATTTATCAGATAAGGACCATTAGGAAAAATAAGATATAAAACATGACTTCGAGTTCTATGGCTTGAATAGTTCATTAAATAGTAATGAATTTAATCTCATCTACTATCTTCTTGGAGCTTTGGCTAAATATGAGGTAGCTGGGGGAAAAGGACATGACTCCTTATCATCTAACTTTTTACAAATTCAATAATTTAATCTCTACACATTGCCTTTTCTAAATAGCAGTTTATGTCACATGTCCTCATGCCCTTAATTAACTGATTGATTCATTTAAAATTTTGTCTTTTTGTTTGTGTGCATTGATTTCAGATATGCACTATTTCTTTTTATTAAATGCCAAAAATCAAGGAGAAACATTTGTTTTTCAGGGATTGCCTCTTCCACCCATTTGAATTAAACTTGGATTCAAAATATGCAAGTAGATTTTTATATAAAATATTTGAGTAATAGATACTGTCTGAAGAAATCAAAACCCACAATAGAAATGTTAAGTTTGACAAAAAGGGGTGGCTTTTCAGTTATAGAAAAACAGCATTTTTTCAACAGTATTTACATCCACAAAAACTGACCGTTCTAACCAGGAAGCCAATTTGACATGTACATTATTGTACTATGTTTTAGGATATAAAATAAAAATTTCTACAAAGGCCAAAATGATGTGAATGGATCTCAACCCATTAATAAATTCTGTGCTATAGAATTATTTTACATAAATAAATTTAGTCCATGCATTTCTATTTTGCAAACACATAGTAAAAGTCAGATTTTACTTTCTGTTTTATAATTCACTAAATTTTAGTATTATTTTACTATTATATGTTGTAATATAATATGTAGATGAATATTATAAGAATAATGAATTGAGAGTTATGTAATTATTATAAGGATGTTTCAAGATTCCTGGATGATAAATATCTGCTATAATAGAGAAAGCAGGTATAGGTATGATATGTTTTTCAGTTTTAAGTGAATATTCCTAGTTTGTTTATTGGGATTAGGGAGATAGCAAAATAATCTAACAAGTTAGAGTAAACAGAGAAGGCTTTAGAATTACCAGGAGGGGTTATTAAATTCAATTTTGAATATGAAATTGAATCTTCTTTTGGCCACTTAGTGGGTTTATATAAAGATAGATATGTTATATGTGTCCCAGTGAGGCACTCTAGACTGCCCACAAAGAATTAGGAACGTGTAGTATAAAAGATTAATTGTGTCCTTGTTTAGGATACTACACAGCTGAAAGTGCTAGGTTTGAGCAAAGAACAGTAGAGAATGCTAACCATTTAAGCTTTTGACATTCAAGAATGTCATCTTCTGAGGCTAAGCTGAACTCCAAATTGAGAAATAAGGAAAGTATTGCAGAACCATAAGAAAAAGGTGTGTGTTATTTTTCTTTTATAGAGAGGGAGTGGCTAACACTATTAAAATTAAACAATGTGATCAAGTAGTTAAAAGTTAAAAAAATAATTTCTCTGTTAGTTGAGTGATCACTCTGGGAGGCTAAAAGATTTTGATGCAAATAGTTTCAGAGGAGTGATTGGGCAAATCCAGATCACAGTGGTTTGCACAGATAGATTTGAATAAACACAGTTGACCCTCGAACAATGTGGGGTTGGAAGTGCTGAATTTGTGCACAGTCAGAAATCCTCATATAACTTTTGACTCTCTAAAAACTTAACTACTAATAGCCTACTGTCAACCAGAAACCTAACCTATAACATAAAGTTAATTAACACATATTTTTATATTACATGCATTATATAATGTATTCTTACAGTAAATTAAACTACAAAAAAGAAACTGTGATTAAGAAAATCATAAGGAAGAGAAATACAGTTACAATATTAATTGAAAAATATCCCTAATATAAGTGGTCCCACACAGTTCAAACCTATGTTATTTGAGGATCAGCTATATATCTCAACAGATTGGTGATATTCACACTTTTTTTCCAGGATGCTTTTGCTCTTCTAACATATGCCCCTCTTAGAAATGCAGTTCACTGAATTATTCTCATGAGATTTTTCATTTCTTCAAGTAAAGAATGCAAATTTAGATTCTATTACTAATTGCTTCCTTATAATCTAAAGCTGACATCTAGGGATTGTTCTTTCAATCCTCAGGGTGCAATGGATGGAATTGTAGCTCTAATGTAATATACTAAAAATGTAAGCCAATGTAAACCAGCATACAAGTCTCCCAAAAGAATTTGGAAACATTGTTAGGCTTTTCTCATATAGTCATCCTAATGTTAAATATTATACAATACAGATTTTACTAATTTAATTTTGTAGAAATGCTCTGAAGTAATTATAAATATATTGAATTTTATAAGTGATCTTTTATGAATATGCAAAATTAAGTAGTCTAAGTTTTGTTTAATAAAGAATGCAAAAGGGTAGTTTACATTCTGAACTGAATGTTTTATTTACTAAAAAATGGTAAGCTCCAAACTGCAACAATTTACCTTAATTTTACTCTACTATTTTCTGTACTTAATATCCAAACCATCAATAGTAACTAAAAAAATACATTATAGATAGGTAGATAGATAGACAGATAGAAATACCACAACATATTAAAAAAAAATACTCCCAATGTATGAGAGTGAAAGGGATGATCAGTCTTTATTAGAGATATGAAATCAAAAGTATAGTTGAACCAGCTGCTCAGCATGGCTTAATGGTTGAGCATCGACCTATGGATCAGGAGATCACGATTCAATTCCCCAGCAGGCCATATGCCTGGGTAGCAGGCTCAATCCCTAGTGTGGGGCATGCAGGAGGCAGCTGATCAAAGATTCTCTCTCATCACTGATGTTTCTATCTCTCTCCCTCTCCTTTCTTCTCTAAAATCAATAAAAATATGCATTTTTAAAAGTATAGTTGAACCTAGTAGTTATAGAAGTTAAAATAAATTATCCTATATAATAAAAGCCTAATATGCAAATTGACCGACCAGCAGAATGACCGGTCTCTCTGATGAGTACTGACCACCAGAGTGCAGACGTTCAATGCAGGAGCTGCCCCCAGCCCGCAGGCTCTGACCAGCCGTGGCGGCAGGGGCGTGGGGCAGGGCCAGTGAGCAGGCGGCTCAAGGCCAGCCAAGGCAGGAGCCAGCAGGAACCCCCCCATCCCCCGAACGCCCCTCTGGTCACCCTGAAGAACAGCCCTGATCGCCAGCCAGGCCTAGGGACCCTACCTGTGCACAAATTTCATGCACTGGGCCTCTAGTATTTATATAATGAAAATTTTTAAAAGAATAAACTCTACATTTCTAGCCAGAAAGCAAGCCAACTGCAGATATTTCAAATCATAATATCATTTATCAAAGAGTAATGTTAACTTGGATACCACAAAGCAATTTGGTCATATTTTTGTGCATATTTGAGAATTTATTAATATATACCTACAATACCTTCTGTAAGTATAATTATTTCATTTAATAATCACATGCCATATTTACTGCTTTAATAATTTTAAATGATATGAGTATCAAAGTACACTATTAGATTCCAGTCATCTTATGAAATGGTTGTTAGTCATAAACATATATATTTTTTTATTTTTTAATATGATTTTTTTATTGACTTCAGAGAGGAAGGGAGAGGGAGAGAGAAATAGAAACATCAATGAGGAGCATCATCCATTGGTTACCTCTTACATTCCCACTATCCAGGATTAAGCCTATATTCTGGCCATGTGCCCTAACCTGGAATTAAACAGTAACCCCCTGAGCCTCACCAACCTGGCCTAGTCATAAGCATATTAAAGCTTGTCTTATGACACTGATTTTGGTAATAATGTGTTTAATCATTTTAGATCTTTTTTAAATTTAATTTTGTAAGATTTATAGAATAATTTCTAAATACATATGATGATTCATATAAAATTTCCCTTTGTTAATATATTCCACAAATTTTCAGTTCCCAAAAAAATTGTTTCATCTAATTGAATAGACAGACATTTACACAGCTTATTTTGAAATGCACCATATCTATGTAAATGATGTTCATTTCAAGCTGTCAAGACATTTACTTTATATTTTAGAGATGATAATAATATGCAAGCTTACTATTATCAGATTTAATTTAGTGCCCATGAAATTCATCATTGGAAACCAATATTCTCTTTCCTTTTGCTTTTTTTCAAAATATAGCAAATTATTTGAGGGCATTTGTATAGTATTATTCATACTTATTATCCCACTGCCCAAAACAACATTTTTTTTCTATGGTTAAATTCCAATTTAAGCTATTTTTAATTAAATAAGAACCTTCATACCTTTTAAAGTATAAAATATACTATATAATAAAAGGCTAATAAGCAAATTGTCTCCTTGGGAGTTAGAAAGACCTGGAGTTTGACCACTTGCTATGATGTGCTCTGACCACCAGGAGGCAGTGTGGAACAAAGGAAGGCCCCAGCCAGCAGCCGAAGGCCCCAATGGGCCCTGATTCCTGGCCAGGCCTAGGGACCCTACCCGTGCATGAATTTCATGCAGTGGGCCTCTAGTTTATATTAATAAAAGATATATATCATTATATTTTTAAAATAATGTTCGATAAATTATATTATATATTTTAATACTTTTACAATCAAATAGAATTTATAGAATTGAAACATACATTACAGAGATATAATTTTTTAACCAATGATTTAGAGCAGTGATGGTGAACCTTTTGAGCTCGGCGTGTCAGCATTTTGAAAAACCCTAACTTAACTCTGTGCCATGTCACATATAGAAATTTTTTGATATTTGCAACCATAGTAAAACAAAGATTTATATTTTTGATATTTATTTTGTATATTTAAATGCCATTTAACAAAGAAAAATCAACCAAAAAAATGAGTTCGCGTGTCACCTCTGACATGCGTGTAATAGGTTCGTTATCACTGATTTAGAGTCCAGTTGAGAGGAACTCAATTAACTGACATAATGGTTAGAAGACATACTAGGGAACTCAACAAAGAGAAAAAAAAAAAGATGTAGAACAAAAGATAAGACATGTGGAGAAGATTGCTATGTGGTTCAATCAGTAAGTTTTGAGAGTGTAGAGTATAAGAGAAAAAGAGACAGAGAAAGGCAGAGCATATAGTACAGGAAATACTAGATGCTATAATGGCTAAATTTTTCTTCCCTCAGGAACAGTGAATGT
>NW_005871190.1:2994711-3012772 GCF_000147115.1 Myotis lucifugus | reverse complement strand
CCCTTCCTCTCTGTGAAATCAATAAAATATATTTTTTTACAAAAAGTGATTAGTAAATAAAGATAGCAAGAATAATTTCAAAAACATAATTTTTACATCAGTTACTATTTTTGTTTAATGTCAACCCAAAATTCAGTGATTTAAAATAAGAAATCAAGTGGCAGCAAAAACAAGTAATCATTATCGTTCATCATCTCTATGGATCAAGAATTAGAGCAGCTCAGGTGAGCTATTCTGGCTCAGGGTTGATCATGAGGTTGCAGGACTATAATGTCTGGGGCTTGTGTTATCTTAAAGGTTTCTACATTTAAATATCTGGTAATTGGGATGGTGAAATGTATAACATATTTTATTGCTTCATCTTACACAACATTCTGTTGATAAAAATATTACACATTCCATTGACATTTAGAAGAAACACCATTTTTCAGTGGAGGATCTCCTAATTTTAAAAACTTTTTATTTTTTTATTTTTTTATTTTATACTAGAGGCCCAGTGCATGAATTTGTGCATGGGTGGGGTCCCTTGGCCTGGGCGGTGATTGAGGCTTATCGGGGGACCGGAAGGCCAGGGAGGAGGGACCACAGGAGGCTGGTTGTGGGAGCACACTGACAACCAGATGCCCCTGCATCGAGCATCTGCCCCCTGGTGGTCAGTGTGAGTCATAACGACTGGTCGACCGGTTGTTATGGTCATCCAGTCATAACAGTCACTTAGGCTTTTATATATTGATAGACATGCTGGAACCCTCAAAAATGAAAATGGCATGGATTCTTTGCAACTTTTTTTTTTAAGAAATATTTTGGGCAGGGGTGGTGTGGTGTGTGGGAAGAGATCAACCAAGGAACTTGTATGCGTATATACATAATCCAATAGGGTGGTGAAGACCTGGGGCAGGGGTGGGGTGGGGTGGGATAGGGGCAGGGATGAAAGAGGGGACACATTTAATATTTTCAACAATAAAGATTTTTAAAAAGAAAAAAATAAATACAGCAATGGGAAAAAAAATTAGAGCCGTTTTAGGATCATAGCAACTAATATTGAGCAGAAGGTACAGAGATTTCCCATATACTCACTCCCTACCTCCGTACATGCATAGCTTCTCATATTATCAACATCCACTACCAGAGTGATACATTCCTTAAAATTGATGAACCTACATTGACACATAATTATTACTAAAAATCCTTAGTTTACATTAAGTTTACTCTAGGTGTTGAACAGTCTGTGGGTTTGGACAAATGTATAATGACATGTAATCACAGTTATAGTATCATATAGTACATGGGGAGTTTTACTGCCCTAAAAATCCTCTGTGCCAGGGGTCCTCAAACTTTTTAAACAGGGGGCCAGTTCACTGTCCCTCAGACCGTTGGAAGGCTGGACTATAGTTTAAAAAAAAACTATGAACAAATTCCTATGCACACTGAACATATCTTATTTTGAAGTAAAAAAAAACAAAACTTCAAAAAAAAAGGCTCTCCTAACTTCAAAAAAAAGGCCCTATTAACTGCAAAATAAAATAAAAAAAGTAGACCTCCTAACTTCAAAAAAAAAAACAAATCCTAACTTGTTCTTACCTCGGTCCTCAGGCAGCAGCAGGCTCTGCACAGGCAAGCTCGTGACTTGTCCGATCACACCCAAGACTGAGAGGAGTCCAGAGACAGAGAGAAGGAGGGGAGTCGGAGAGTGCGGTGCACATTCCACACATGCTGCACTGCAGGCCCGGGAAGAGTCGGCTGCTAAGCAACAGGCAGCAGCGGCAAAAACACCCGGCGGGCCAGATAAATGTTTTCAGCGGGCTGCATGTGGCCCGCGGGCCGTAGTTTGAAGACCCCTGCTCTGTGCTTTGCCTATTAATTTTCCCCTCCCCCATAACCCCTGGAAACCACTGATATTTTTATTGTCTCCATAGTTTTACTTTTTCCTGTGTGTGGACTGAAAATTATAATACTTTTCTTCTCACTTCTAAGTTATTCTGTCTGGGCTAATAATCAAAATAACAGAAACAGATTAATAGGAGAAAATCAAATTTTAATACATGTGCACAGGGAATTAACATAAGCATAAAAATTACAAAGGCAGTGAATTAAATTGGGTATATATTTCATGTTAGACAAAGGAGAAATGAGGGCATAGGGGTCTGAGATGTCAAGGGAAGTGGGCAATTTATAGGTAGTTGAGTAAAAGCAGAACATACATACATGGCAGGTAAATTCTTGCTTTAGGGAGAAATGGGTGATATAGCTACAAAGCCTCTGCTTGGTGCCTTTATGTCTACTATAGTTAATTCAAATTAGAATAAGGTGAACAACCTAAGATTTCCTTCCCGAATCAGGCATTTTTATCTGAATGTCCTAGGTGTGAAAAGGAGCAGGTAGTCAAGGAAGGGGAGAGTCAAAGTAATTTCTGAGTCTCTCTCTCTCTCTCTCTCAATCCTAGGATTAAAATCTATACCTCAAAAGGCAAATCTTTGGTCCTGTTCACCAGAATGGTGAATAGTAGAAATCCTGCAGACATAACCTTTTCAGATTGCTTTCTTTTACTTAGTAATATGCATTTACATTTCCTCCATTTTTTTCCCTGACTTGATAGCTCATTTCTTTTTAGTGATGAGTAATGTGCCACTGTCTGAATGTACAGCAGTTTATTTAATCATTCAAGGACATCTTAGTTGTTTCCAAGTTTAAGCAATTATGAATAGAGCTGCTATAGACATCTGAGTGCGCACTTTTTTAAAAAAAGTATCTTTATTGTTGAAAGTATTACAGATGTCCCATTTTTGGCCCATTGACCCCCTGCTTCCCATACCTGCTTGTCCCAGGCCTTCACCACACTATTGTCTGTGTCCATGGGTTATGCATAAACTTCTTTGGTTAATCTGACCCCACCCACTTCCCCACCCCCACCTTCCCTCTGAGATTCCACAGTGTATTCCAAGCTTCTATGTCTCTGGATCTATTGTGTAAATTAATTTATTTTATTCATTAGATTCCACATATGAGTGAGATAATGTCATACTTGTATTTCTCTGACTGGCTTGTTTTGCTTAGCATAATACTCTCTAGGTCCATCCACGCTGTCTCAAACGGTAAGAGATCCTTCTTTTTTACTGCTACATAGTATTCCATTGTTCTGCTATGAACATAGAGGTGCTTATATTCTTCCTGATTGGTATTTCGGGTCTTTTAGGATATATTCTTAGAAGTAAGATCACTGGGTCTAATGGAAGTTCCATTTTTAATTTTTTTAGGAAATTCCATACTGTTTTCCACAGTGGCTACACCAGTCTGTATTCCTGCCAGCATGTGTACTAGGGTTCCCTTTTATCCACATCCTCTCTAGCACTTGACATTTGTTGATTTGTTGATGGTATCCATTCTGACAGGTGTGAGGTGATAACTCGTCATTTTAATTTGCATCTTTTAGATGATCAGTTACTTTGAGTAGTTTTTCACGTCTCTTGGCCATCTGTATGTCCACTTTGGAGAAGTGTCTATTTAGGTCCTTTGCTCATTTTAAAAAATATGTTTTTATTGATTTCAAAGAGGAAGAGAGAGAGAGAGAGAGAGAGAGAGAGAGAGAGATCAATGATGGGAGAGAATCATTGATTGGCTGCCTACTACACACCCCCCACTGGGGATCAAGCCCACAACCCAGGCATGTGCCCTTGACTGGAATCAAACCCAGGACCTTTCAGTCCACACGCCAATGCTCTAACCACTGAGCAAAACTGTTAAGGCCCTTTGCCCATTTTAATTGAATTTTTGTCTTTCTTTGTTAAATTGTAAGTATTCCTATATGTTTTGGATATTAACCCTTTGTCATATGTATCATTGGTAAATATGTTCTCCCTTAGAGTGGGCTCTCTTTTCATTTGGTTTATTGTTTCTTTTGCTGTGAAGGAGCTTTTAATTTTGATGTAGTCCCATTTGCTGATTTTCTCCTGTTTCCCTTGCCTTAAGAGATGTATCAGCAAACATTGCTATGAGAGATGTCAGAGATTTTGTTGCCTATGATTTCTTCCAGGATTTTTATGGTCTCATGCTTTACATTTTAGAATTTTATTCATTTTGAGTTTATTCTTGTGTATTGTGTAAGTTGGTGATCTAATTTCATTTTTTGCATGTATGTATCTGTCCAATTTTCCCAACATCATTTATTGAAGAGACTGGCTTTACTCCATTGTATGCTGAATAGGCCAATAACAACTGATGAAATTGAAGCAGCAATAAAAAAAAAAAACAAAAAACCCTCTTCTTCCCCCCCCCCCGCCCCCCCAAAAAATATCCTGGTCTAGAGGACTTTACAGCCAGGTTTACCAAACATTCAAAGAAGAACTAGCACCTAACCTCTCAAACTATTCCAAATAATCCAAGAGGAAGAAATGTTTCCAAGCTCTCTCTATGAGGCCAGCATTACCCTAATTCCAAAACCAGATAAAGACACCACAAAGAAAGAGAATTACAGGTCAATATCCCTGATGAACATAGATGCTAAAATCCTCAACAAAATATTAACAAATTGGATCCAGCAATATATTAAAAAGATTATACACCATGACCAAGTGGGATTTATTCTGGGATTCAAGACTGGTACAATATTCACAAATCAATAAATGTGATATAGCACATAAACAAATTGATAGACAAAAATCACATGATCATATCAATAGATGCAGAATATCATTCCACAAAATCCAAATCCTTTTTCCATAAAAACCCTAAGCAAAGTGGGAATAGAGTGATCATACCTCAAAATAATAAAGTCCATCTATAATAATAAAAGCATAATATGCTAATTAGACTGGATGTTCTTCTGGATGACCTTCCTGGATGAGGGAAGCCCAGCTCCTGGGTGCCAGAGGGAACCCAGTGCCAGCAGCTGGAGGAAGGAAGGCCTACTCTTGAACGAATTTCATGCATCGGGCCTCTAGTATATGATAAACCCACAGCCAACATCATACTCAATGGGCAAAAACTTAAACCATTTCCTCTAAGAACAGGAACAAGAGAGGGATGTCTGCTTTTACCACTCTTATTCAACACTAGAGACCTGGTGCACAAAAATTTGAGCACTGGCGGGGGGGGGGGGCCTCAGCCCAGCCTGTGCCCTCTGCGGTCTGGGACCCCTCGGGGGATGACCACCTGCTGGCTTAGGCCTGGTCCCTGGGGGATTGGGCCTAAGCTGGCAATCAGACATCCCTCTGGCAGCCCGACAGCCCTCGGGGGATGTCCACGTGCCAGCGGGGAGCAGGCCTAAGCTGCAGTCGGACATCCTTAGCGCTGCTGAGGAGGTGGGAGAGGCTCCCACCACTACCGCTATACTGGCAGCTGTCAGCCTGGCTTGTGGCTGAGCAGAGCTCCCCCTGTGGGAGCGCACTGACCACCAGGGGGCAGCTCCTGCATTGAGCATCTGCCTCCTGGTGGTCAGTGTGTGTCATAGTGACCAGTCATTCCCAGTTGTTCTGCTGTTAGGGTCAATTTGCATATTACCCTTTTATTATATAGGATAGAGGCCTGGTGCATGGGTGGGGGCCAGCTGGTTTGCCCTGAAGGGTGTCCCGGATCAGGGTGGGGGTCCCGCTGGGGTGCCTGGACAGCCTGAGTGAGGGGCTGGTGGCTGTTTACAGGCTGGTCACACCCCCTTCAGGGTGGGGGTCCCCACTGGGGTGCTTGGCTAGCCTGGGTGAGGGGCTGATGGCTGTTTTCAGGCTGGTCAAGCCCCCCCACCCCCAGTGGGGACCCTCATCCCATGGAGGTTTGGCCAGCCTGGGTGAGGGGCTGATGACTGTTTTCAGGCTGGCCACACCACCTTTAAGGTGGGGGGTTCCCACTGGGGTGCCTGGCCAGTCTGGGTGTGGGGCTGAGGGCCGTTTTCAGGCTGGCCAAGCCCCCCCAGCGATGGAAGCTCCCAGTCTCTCCTTTTTTTTTCTTCTTTTTTTTTCCTCTGGGATTTATTTACCCTCTATAATTGAAACTTTGTAGCCTTGAGAGGAGCTCAGGGAAGCTTGGCTTTCACCATTGCCAGGGAAGCTTGGCTTTCACCATTGCCAGGGGCAACCTAAGCCTCCTGCTCGCTCCAGCTCCGTGGCCAGGGCCAGCTGAAAGCAGGTATCTGGGGTTTATTTACCTCTATAAGTGAAACTTTGTTGCTTTGGGTGGAACTCGGAGCTGGTGCGGCAGGCGGGAAGCCTGGCTTTTCATATTATTTGCAATCTGAATATCTTCTTTGGCACATTGTCTATGAAGGTTATTGGCCCATTGACAATTTGGTTATTTATTTTTACTTTTGGGTTTTAAGAATTCTTTCTATATTTTGTATAACAGTATTTGACCAAATATGTCTTGTGTAAATATTTTCTCTCTGTGACTTTTTTCATTATCTTAACAGTGTCTATTATAGAGTAAAAAAATAATGTTAATGGAGTCTTAGCTTATGAACCATTTTCTTCATGAGTTGTGCCTTTGATGTTATAAATAAAAAGCCATCACCACACCCAAGGGTATTTAGATATTTCTCCTAGTCATAGGAGTTTTATAGTTATTGCATTTATATTCAGATTTGTGATACAATTTGTTATTTTTGCAAAGCATATTAGTTCTCTGTTGAAATTCTTTTTTTTCTTTTTTTTTTTTTTGCATATGGCTGTCCAGTTCTTCCAGCACCACTTGTTGAAAAGACTATCTTTTGCTCCTTTGTAAAAAAGATCAGTTAATTGTATTTATGGGATTCTATATCTGAACTCTTTACTCCGTTCTATTGATCTATTTGTCTATTCTTTCTCCAACACCACAGTATCTTGATTGCTATAGCTTTTCAGTAAGTCTTAAAGTCAGATAGTGTCAGTCCTCCAATTGTGTTCTTCTCTTCAACATTGTGCCTGCAACTTTTGTAAAGCTCTGCTTTGTGTGTGTGCCATCTGACAAAGAGTAATTGTTCTCCATTATGCCCATATATAAAAGAATGTTAATCAGAACAAAATTTGCAATAGCCTCAAAATAGAAATAATCTAACTATATGAGACTGGAAAATAAAATGTGGCATATTCCCACAACAGTACGCAATGCGACAAAGATAATGAATGAGCTACATAAATCAATCTCACTACAAAATGTTATGCAAGAAAAATAAATGACCAAAGACGACACAAAGAATAACTACCTTCTGGTAAGATAAAAAGAAATAAACTAAACCAGATTGTCTCATAATGCAGATATAGATAGATTATAGATATATACTAGTAGATATAGATATAGATGTATGTGTAGATATAGATATAGATATAGATATAGATATAGATATAGATATGTATATAGTCGTAAAATATAAAGAAAACAAGGACATTGATATCGCAACTGGAAGAAACGTGATTACCAATGAGGTGTAGGAGAGAGTTATGTGGAGACACACATGGAGCTGGTTTGACATGACATTCCCTGCTGTGCAGGGAGGTGACAGTGTGGACCTTGAGGCTCTCCCTCATTAGATTGTGGGCTTCTGGATGACAGAAAATGTATGCTACACACTTCAGTGTGGATTGGATTTTTCTATATTATTAGCTCCGATTTGCCTAAATTTGAAAAAGTGAGAGGTAGGATTTGGTGTTTAAGAGTTGTGTTCTTTCTGAATCATGTAATCTGGTTTAGGAACTTTGTTCTCTGTAATGCAGAAAAGTAAAACCCAGGTGGATAGTGTAACAGATGATGATTATATATTTTATGTATGTGTATATGTATTATCTAGGTAAAATTGACATCATTAAAAATTATCACTAATATTTTTAGGTATGTTTATTCTAAAATTTTCTATAATTAGGAAATTCTCTCTTCCACCTTCTCTCTCCCTGCTCTCCCTTAAAATATATTTTTAATACTCCATTTATTAAAATTTCTTCTTGTGTCTCATATGGGTCTTTCTGAGGTTGTTCCAAATCATAGACTAATCGACTTTTTTTTCTTTCATTCCAAACACTTGTGATTAAATTCTTGAAATATTTTCCAAGAGTAAATTTGAGTTCTCATTCCCTATGCATGAAACACATTTTTTCTTTCTGTATTTATTTCATAATTTTAGAAATTTTATTTTAAGTGTTAATTTTAGGCTATTGAAAATAAAAACATTTTAAAGACTGTGGCTATATTCACAATAAATTTTATTATCTGTCTTATTTAAAGGCTTAAAGCACTTTATATCCTTTTATATTGTCAGATCTAGGCAAACTTCCCTGTTAAAAATAGGTTGAACCTGTAAGTAAAATGGGTTCAATTTAATTCCAGATTTTAAGTAATTATTTTTAATGTTTTTATTGAGCCTGGCCAGTGTGGCTCAGTGGTTGAGCATTGACCTATGAACCAGGAGGTCACAGGTTCCCATTCCTGGTCAGGGCACATGCCCAGGTTTGGGCTTGATCCCCAGTGTGGGACATGCAGGAGGCAGCCAATCAATGATTCTCTCTTGTCATTGATGTTTCTATCTCTCTCTTCCTTTCCCTTCCTCTTTGAAATCAATAAAAATATATATTTTAAAAATAAAAAATAATTAAACATTTTTATTGATTTTAGAGAGAGAGGAAAGAAAAAAGAGGGAAAGAGAGAGGCATACATTGATGTGAGAGAGAAACCTTGATTGGCTGCCTCCTACATGCACCCCAACCTGGGATTGAGCTGCAACCTGGGCATGTGCCTTGACCGGGAATTGAACCAGTGGCCCTTCAGTACATGGGACAATGCTTTACAACTGAACCACACTGGCCATGACTTAAGTCATTTTTTATTCCTTGATGACCCATAGACAATGAGCATAGAACATATCACTATTGGGACATTTTTGTTATTGTAAAGTATTGTAATAAAGTATTTTTAGTAGATTCATTTAAAAAGTTATAATCTTACTCTGATACATTTATAGAATAAAAGAAAAAGTTTACAGGTAACTAGTCTATTAGAATAGTCTCAACTTTGACGGTTAAATATTATTTCCAATTGTCTTCTCACTTTTTTTTTTCATGTCCTTTTCTGGCCCAAAATCAAGTTGTTGTTGTTTTTTTTCTTTTCTTTTTCATATCCTGGCTACTTTTCTCTTAAATGTGTGTCTAAGTCTGTGTCTCTAAGGCTATTAGCTTTTTGTTGTTGTTTTTTCTGTCAGTTCCTCCTCTTCCAGAGTTTATTCCATCCTCTAATCCCAAAAGCCTACCTAAGGTTCATATTTGGCCTAGATACATGTGATTTCAAAAGCAGACCTAACAGGATAGATTCAGAGGAAAAAAGAAAGCATGTATTTCAAGGTACTTTAAAAATATTCAAAGGAGATAGTTCAAAATTAGATAGGAAGGAAAATAGGAGGGACAATTTATAAGGTAAATTAACATAAGACTGATTAGATTATGTAAAATACCTAGAACTTCCAAGGAGAGTTTAAGATTTGAGATTAAATTATCCATGGAGCCAATGACTCTTTAGAAATAAGCCAATTATATTATTCACTGAATGTGTTGATGACCTAAGACTTTTTTATGCTCTTACACTAATGAAATTGCAACACTATGTTATAATCTGGAAAGATACTAGCTTCATTGGAAAACAAAACAAAACAAAAAAACACACCTCAGAATTTGAATGCAGAGATAAAAAATAAATCCAGTAAAATAATAAACAATTTAAAATGTATTCTATTTTCTAATAATAATTCTTGCCTGGCCAGCATGGCTCAGTGGTTGAGCATCAACCCACAGACGAAGAAGTTACTGGTTCAGTTCCTGGTTAGGGCACATGCTGAGGTTGTGGGCTCAATCCCTAGTAGAAAGGAGGCAGCCAATTGGTGATATTATTCTCTCATTGATGTTTCTATCTCTCTAACCCTTTCCCTCCCTCTTTCTCTAAAAATCAATAGAAACATTTTAAGAGGTGATTCTAACTTTGTTGATTATTTAGGAGTAAAATATATAGAAGTTTTAAATATTAGGTTAATATCATTCATAGGTTGCATAAACATTACCCTTCTTAATAATTAGAAAGCTAAATTAATCTAAACTATGAACATTTACTAACAGAGGAAAAAAGAAGTATATGGCATAACAGTAAATAAAATCACTGAGCAATATGTGGCTGCAAGTATGTGCAAGCAGGATGGAGACTGGTGAGAGCTGTGGAGCATCTAGAGTTTCTGGCTCATGGTCAGCAGGTAGAGCCAGGAGATATGGCCAAAGGTTGGGCTCACAGACATGGTCAGCAAGGCTGTCACAGACATGGGCCAGCACTTCATTTTCCCTTGGATTCTGCAAAGAAAACTGTACAAACTAGTTTTGTCCTTAAAGGGACAATGCAGGGAATGCAGTTTGTCACATAGAGTCAGAGCCCAAACTGCCAACCTGTTGTCATGCAAATTGAGTCAGGAGACGCAATTGCAAAAAGGTCCAGATATTTGGTCACAATTATGTTATTGAAGTCCAAATCACATAGTAATGCTAAAAACTATTTTTGGAAGGTTTGGGGTATTCATATCTCTCCAAAATAAATATATTTAAAAATATAGACTACTTTATTGAACATATTTTTAAAATATTAAAGTAGAATTAAAGTTATATATCACACACCTAGTACTTTTTTCTAAATTAGTATTTAATAAATTAAGTGAAATTTCTATACAAAAATTTAGGGTATTAAGGCACCACATTTCTGCAAACTACACTTTTCCCATAATCTTTCTGAAAAATAACCATCAATATACTTTCTCCAGGCCTATTCTGTCTGCATTTAAAGTGAAAATTTAACAAATTATAGTCAATGAGGGATTTGACAAAGCACCATAACTGGAAATTGCCAATAATGTGTTTCTAATTTGTATTAGAGAAGAAAAATGAGCTGAGTCATTGAATGTATTTAAAAATGAATTGCAGTCAGTGTGTAGTGTGGCTAACAAGCTCTTAGGCACTGAATCACACAGAAGTTAATAACACATGCTTAAGATGCTAGAGAAAACCTGTATGGATTTTATAGGAAGATTTTCATTACCTGTGGTAATGAATCATATGGTTTTAGAAAACTTAATGCATTTTGGATCTGAAATAAATTGATTGTATAAAGATTTTTTTTTTTTAGGAAGAGTATAATGCAGTTTACCAGAGTTTTAATGTTACTCTATATTAAACACTACTTAAGCAGCTTGCAATTATTATAAAGAAATAGAAAAGCCTGTTTTCTGACATTTTTACAGAAAAACACCATATAAATTAGAAAAATTACAGTGATGGCAACACGGTGGAACTATTTAGCAGTTGTTCCCTTGAACTATTCATTACTGAGATGTAATTGATTGTTCAAATTACAGGTTCAAGAAACAAGTTTTTTTAAAGCATAATATATTGTTTATGACAAATAATAATTTGTCTGGCATTTCTTCTTACTAAATCAATGATCTTGGAATTTCACTTTACATTCTGATAAAACCATTACCAAATATCTGAACACAAACTAAAACTGAACAAACTTACATGCATTATTTTCTGTCTCCCGCAATTACAGTGATAGATTCTCAGGTGGTAATTTTCTTCTCTAAGCATAATTTAATATTTTATATGAAAGCAGAAAAGTGGGAAGTTTAAAAAAAGTAAAAGAAAGATATGGGAGACTGTTTACATATGCTTAAATTTGATGTCCTCCTTACGTAAAACTAGAGGCCTGGTTCATGAAATTCATGCATGGGTGCAGACCCTAGGCTGGCCGGAGATCAAAGTTCGAGCGTCTGGAATGGAAGGGCAGATCCCAGCTGACCTCTGGGCCCTGGGCAGCACCTGGGCCCCAGGCCCCCACTTGCCCCCCTCTGCCTGAGTCATAGCACCTGAGTCCCCACATGGAGATGTAGTGAGCGAGGCCAGACACCATGGGCCAGGGTTCAGCATGGGCCTCTGGGCTGCCCATGGCACCGCACAGAAGACAGGTGGGCAGCGCACTCTCTCCCAGTCGTCCTCGCAGACAAGCTCCTGCTCAAACCCACAGGGATCCCGACCGGCCCCTGTGGTCCTGGTGGCTGTGGCCCAGTTCACCCAGAAGAGGCCATGCAGGTGCAGGATGGGCTTCTCATGGGTGCCCGGCACTGAGTGCCTGCTGCCAGCGCTGCGTCGCTGACGCCCATCATGTTCCATGTCACCCCCTGGTGGTCAACGCATGTCATAGTGAGCGGTTGAACTCCCAGTTGACCGACCACCCAAGGGGACAATTTGCATATTAGGCTTTTATTATATAGAATATTTACATAACCTATATTTATATTTTGAATTGCAATCAAGGACTCAGTACAATGAATACATTAATGTGAGACTATTAAACATAGTCAAGAAAACCCCCTTTTGCTCTCTCTGGGCAACTGTGGGCTTGGTGGGGAAGTACCGAAGTGGGGTCAGAAGAGTAGGGACCAGGAATGAGAGCCGGTGGCCTGAGGGGCTGAGGCACAGCCTGCCACGGGCCACACGTCCTCCATGGAAGCCGGAGTGAAGTTCAAGCTTCATCCTACCCTTGCAGATTCTGATTGTTGACGTCTGCTTCCCTGGCTTGTTTGATGGGACAGGGATTGTGGAGGAACCACGCTGCTGGCTGAACTCAAGCCTGGGCGCTTCCACCAGTTCTACTGGAAGTCGAGCTGTGAAACCTGGAGTGTCTCCTTCTCCCTAAGATGGGTCCTGGTTTGCTTGGTCTCAAGGACACTGCATAGTCAAGCTGATACCCTGGCCGCTGTTAGGTCTGATCCAATAATTGAATCAATACCCTCTCCCCTGGGAACTGACCACTTCACAACAGACATTCCACTTACTTAGAACACATTCCGCTCACTAAGACCATTATCTCTCCCCCCCGGAGTTTCCCAGAATCCAGACCTGCACAGAGAATTATCTGCCCAGAAAAAGTCCACCTAGAGTCCTTTGAAACCTCTGACTCCCAGTCTTTGGGTGCTGGCACTATTTTGCGGCTCAGCTCATCAGGTATCCAGATGACCTAATAAATTCATAATTCTTCACACCTTTTGGCCTTGTGTGTTCCTCCTTCGGTGACCCTAACATTTGGTACCAAAACCCGAGGTGGTTCCATGGGGATGGGGAGCCATCATTCTGCCTTTGAGCATCCTGAGTTTGCTACTCAGAGAGCAGTAGGCAGTGGCAGCTCGACCTGGGCTTACCTCCGAATCCTACTCCGGTGACTTGATTGCTGGCCTCTATTAGGCCTCCCTCCCTATGGACCCTCCTGAACCAACCAAGGAGGATGCTGGATGGAGAATCTGTCCTTATCCATTACTGACCCTCCATCTCACACTGGCCAATCATCTCTAGGTGAGTGGTGTTCCACAATTTCCCTCATTTTGAGTTTTCTGCCCACTCTCTCTCATTGACTTCTCAAAAGTCTCTCTTCTCAAAAGTCCTAGCGCTAGGCCAGATGACTCCTCAGCCTTTTGGCTTTGGGTCCTTCTGGATTGGGGACACCCAGTCCAGAGGGTCACCCCTCATTTCTCGTGGTTATTTGTTTAGCAGCAGGGATGCCTGACCTAAAAAGTCACCTTTGGATTTGTGCTCTATCACTCACCCTTCCACTCTCATGGACCACTCTCATGGACACTCCCTCTGCACCCTCATGGGGGAGATCATGCCCAACCACCTCATTTTATTTTGCAACACTGTTTGGCCACAATATAAAATAGCTAATAAGTCTCAATGGCATGAAAAAGGCACTTTTAATTTTAACACACTGCACAATTTAGATAATTACTGTCACTGCAATGGAAAATGGTCCAAGATTCCCTACATCCAGGCCTTTTTCACCCTTCAGGCCCAATCCTCTCTCTCAATTCTGTTCTACCCATCAGATCTTTCTCCTTCACACAGAACATCTTACCCCTAACACTTCTGATTCTGAATCTACTTTTGACCCAGCAGACCACCGACCTCCACCCCCTTACACATGCGCTCCCTCATCTGCAATAGATTCACAAAACCTAGACCCTCCTAACCAGCAACCACCTTCTCCTCCAGCCCCTGAGAGCCCAAATCCCAAGAATGCAAGCTCCAAAACAGCCTTTCCCACCTAACACTTGCTCTCGGGCCACCCAAAGACCACCTTGCTCAACAGCCACTTCTATTCCCACGCCCATTCTACCCCTGTGAAAGGTAACAGGAACTAAAGGTATTGTGTGGGTACACATCCCATTTTCCCTGTCTGACCTTGCACAGAATGAGAGACATCTCAGGTATTTTTCTACTGAGGCATTTAACTACCTGACCCAGTCCTGTGACCTGACCTGGCATGACATCTAAGTCCTCCTGTCCTCCTCTCTCACCCCAGAGGAGAAGGAGCACATCTGACTAGCAGCTCAGGACCATGGCAAGGCCTTCACATACAGGACTCAGTAGCCAACCTGGTTGACGCTGACATAGTCCCCCGAACTGACCCCGGATGAGACTATCAGGTCAATTCTTCAGGGCCCCAGCTCCGTAGCCATATGATCATCTGTCTTATTGCTGGACTCTAAAAGGCTGCCCATAAGGTGGTCAACTATGACAAACTTAATGAAATCACTCAAGGCCCTGGTGAAAACCCAGTTCTTTTCCTCTCCCACCTCACAGAGGCCTTCCAGCTCCTAAATACCACTCGCATGAACCCCAAATGAGGTGCTGGTCCTCCAACCAAGGGTAAGTCAGGGGCTAAGCTTTCTCTAAGCCCATGCTTCAAACAGGGAAGGACACTGGTCCAAGTCCTTCTCAAACCTGAGACCCCAGCCTGTGCCCTGCCCAAGGTGCAGAAGGAAAGGCCACTGGAAATAAAACTGCAGTCTGGCCCCTCCAGTTTGGACCTCAGCCTGTCCAGCAAGGCCACCCTCTCGATATGGTTTGGAGCTCCCAGACTTCCTGGGACTGGCCCTGAAGACTGAAGCTACACAGGCCCTAACAGTGCCCCTTAGACTTATATCACCAGGACAGAGTCTCAGGTAACTATTGTGGTGGCAGGTAAGCTGAACTCGTTTTTAATTGACACTGGGGCCACTTAATATAGTAAACCGTAGGAAATAGTTTTTTGGCATATAGTCTGAATAAGAGAAATTTTTTTCTTCATAAAGTATGATACAGGTTTAATTGTATGCATGGTCCAATGAGGTAATTTCAAGTTGTTATCACATTTTTGTATCCTATATATGAAATGTATCATCAAACTATAAGAGGATATTTATACTGTCCATTAGATGTTGTGCACTTTTTCTCTTCCCTAGTGTTTAATATGTTCTGGTGCTTCTCAAACTACTTTTCAGGGCTTATTTTAAAAAATTATTTTCTCCCTTCAGGGAGTTTACAGTCTAGTTGAAAAGATTTGAAAACTAAAAGATATATAACTCTAGAAAATGTGCTTTATGCTATAGGAATTAGGTGGACATCAAAATGTAACAAGGTAATTAAGGATAATTATAAGGTTGAATTTACTGATCATTGAAGTTTTGTGATACAGAAAAATATATAGAAAATTGAAATCTGCATCTAGAAGAAGACACCAATGAATAGAATAATAATTTTTGTTTGTTTGTTTGACTGGAGCCAATAATTTGTCCTGTGAGGAACTGACTTCTAAGATTATATTGATAGTATGGAACCAGGTCACTAGAGCCTATGAAAGATATTTCAAAGAATTAGAGGCCAGTTATCTAAATGTTCTAAATTGCCCTCTATCTCAGTACAAAAGAAAAATTGGAGGAAGGATGATCCTTATACAGTGGCAAAAAACTCAGCTGAATTGAGTTTTAGTGTTTTGTGGAAGGTAGAACTTGTGAGTGATGACTTGCAATATGTAGCTGATATTTACTATCTCGGTACAAAATGTACAGATTTACTAAGTCAGTACAAAATATTTTGTATCTGAATACAAAATGTAAAGCACTACATAGGTAAATATAATAATTTCATAAATTACATTAATTGATATAAATAATTTAGTCTTAATTGATATAAATTTTAATGAAACACTGTATCATATGTTTTAAAAATATATACCAGTTTAAAAATTAAAATGATTACATATAGTGGAATTAAATAATATATTAAAGTTATACATGATAATGTCATTAACTAAAATTCCTTTTATACTTACAGAAACTTCTGTGGTTGTAAAATATTTAATAAACCTTGAGAATTGTATTTCTGGGGCTGAATTCTTGTCAGATCACACTGTTTTTTTAAAATATGTATAACAACATAATGTCTTAATTCACAAATACAGAATGAGGTAATATTAGGTTTACAGTTGTTCATATGGAAAATAATCCTATCTAATAAAAGAGTAATATGCAAATTAACCATCACTCCATCCCTCCGTCACAAAGATGGTGACGGTCACAGAGCTGGAGCGAGCAGGAGGCTTGGGTTGCCCCCAGTGATGGAGGAAGCCAAGCTTCCCACCTGCCCTGGCTGGCACTGGGCTATGCTCAAGGCTACAAAGTTTCAATTATAGAAGATAAATAAATCCCAGATACCTGCTTCCGGCCGGCAGTGGCCTCCGCTCAAGGAGGGGCTGGGAGCTGAGTTGCCAGGGGGCATGGCCAGCCTGAAAACGGCCATCAGCCCCTTACCCACACTGGCCACATGCCCATGGGGTGAGGGTCCCCACTGGGGGGCTTGACCAGCCTGCAAACAGCCATCAGCCCCTTACCCAGGATGGCCAGGCACCCCAGCGGGAACCTCCACCCTGAAGTGGCTGTAGCCAGCCTAAAAACAGCCCTCAGCCCCTCACCCAGGCTGGCCACACCCCGGTGATGGTCCCCACTGGGGGGCTTGACCAGCCTGCAAACAGCCATCAGCCCGTCACCAAGGCTGGCCAGACACACCAGTGGGGACCCCTACCCTGAAGGGGTGTGACCAGCCTGTAAATGGCCCTCAGCCCCTCACCCAGGCTGGCCAGGCACTCCAGCGGGACACCCCCACCCTGAAGGGGCTGTGGTCAGATTGAAAACAGCCATCAGCCCCTCACCCAGGCTGACCAAGCAGTCCAGCAGGGACCTCCACCCTGAAGGGCGTGTGGCCATCCTGAAAACAGCCCTCAGCCCCTCACCCAGGCTGGCCACACCCCCATTGGACCCCCACCCTGATCCGGGACACCCTTCATGGAAAACTAGCCGGCCCCTACCCGTGCATCAGGCCTCTATCCTATATAATAAAAGGGTTATATGCAAATTGACCCTAACAGCAGAATGACTGCCAATGACTGGGTCAGACACTCACCACCAGGGGGCAGATGCTCAATGCAGGAGCTGCCCCCTGGTGGTCACTGTGCTCCCACAGGGGGACCTCTGCTCAGCCACAAGCCAGGCTGACAGCTGCCAGCACAGCGGTGGTGGCGGGAGCCTCTCCCGCCTCCTCAGCAGCGCTAAGGATGTCCGACTGCAGCTTAGGCCTGCTCCCTGCTGGCAAGTGGACATCCCCCGAGGGCTCCAGGGCTGCCAGAGGGATGTCTGACTGCCAGCTTAGGCTCGATCCCCCAGGGAGCGGGCCTAAGCCAGCAGGTGGACATCCTCCGAGGGGTCCCAGACTGCGAGAGGGCACAGGCCGGGCTGAGGGACCCCCCGAGTGCACAAATTTTTGTGCATGGGCCTCTAGTTTATATATAAATGCTTATCCAACTTGACTTTTTGAAGCCCTGAATGCTTCTGGTTTAAATGCAATATGTAAGTGCTCTGAAATAAAAGCAGTTTTAAAAAATCTTCCATGCTGTATCAGTTTGTATGATATGTATTTTACCACTAAAGAAAGCATTCCCATGGGAGAATAAAAAAGATATTGTATAATTTTTCAGTTTATTTCAATATGCAAATTCAACCTCTTCCTTTCATGTTATAAAGACCTGTGAAAAATCAATAGCTATAGCCATCTTTTATAAAGTGTGTCCCAAAATTCACGCAAGAAATAATTTTGATAGAAAACACAGGTTTATAATTAAAAATTGTAAATTTCTTATTGATTCATAAAGTATACAGTATAGGGTTATGTATGGAATAGCATATCGAGTAAATGGCCTCCACCGCTTTGCTGGCACATAC
>NW_005871190.1:2955753-2994611 GCF_000147115.1 Myotis lucifugus | reverse complement strand
CCGGGCCTCTAGTTTATATATATAAAAGCTTAAGTGACCAAGCAATCGAATGACTGGTTGACAGGTTGCTATGACACACACTGACCACCAGGGGGCAGACGCTCAATGTAGGAGCTGTCCCCTGGTGGTCAGTGTGTTCCCACAGCCAACCTCCCGCAGCCAGCCAACCTCCCACAGGTGGCCAACCTCCCACGGTCCCTCCCCCCAGCTGGCCTCCCATAGGCCCCGATCAGGGGTGCCAGCTGGCCAACCTCATGTGGTCCCTCCCCTTGTCCCACTGGCCAACCTCCCGTGGTCCCTCCCCATGCATGGCCAACTGGCCAACCTCCCATGTACCCTGCCAGCTTCCCCACCCCTGCCCTGATTGCCCTGGATTGCCAGCCAGGATGAGGGACCCCACCAGTGCATGAATTCATACACCAGGCCTCTAGTACAATAAATAATAATACAGGAATAAACTCCATGTTTGGTGTACTGACAACTGTAAATCTTCTTTTGCCCCACCCTGCAGTGGTTCTCCATCTTCTGGCCCTTTAAATACAGTTCCTCATGTTGTGACCCAACCATACAATTATTTTCTTTGCTACTTCATAACTGTAATGTTGCTACTGTTATGAATCGTAATGTAAATATCTGATATGCAGGATGGCCTTAGGCGACCCGTGTGAAAGGGTTGTTCGACCGCCAAAGGGGTTGTGACCCACAGGTTGAGAACTGCAGCATAGTGCTAAGTGAAATGTTAGTTCTGTTAATATCTCATTCAACTCTTCTGTTTAATCTGCTATTTCTCCAGAAAAAATCATTTTAGAGAACATCAACATTTTATGATTATAATTTTATTGAAAATATATAAACTTAAGTAGCACTTAATTTCACACAAGTAAGTCATAACATATATAAGGAAACATGAAACAAAAGTGTGGAGGTATCACAGTCAATCTCTCTGTATTATGAAAAGCTTACCCATCTCTCAGAAAGCCTTTGACACATTGTGTGACACTGCAACAACATCAATTTGTATATAACTTATTAACCAATAATAATCATATATTTGTACTAAAATGTTGATATATACTAAGGTATATAAATGTTAATGTTTCATTTTCACATTAATAGAGGTAGAGTGTGTGACCAGGATATAATACATCCAAATTTAACATCAACTTTTAGGAGACAATAAAAAATCTGTTGGTGACCATGGCTTTGTACAACAGAGTAATTATAAAGCATTTATGTAGAGACAGCTTCCCTGTTTTAAAAAACTGTCTTACATGATGTGATAAACACATGCTCAGGAAAAAATAATCTTGAGTGAAGGATGGTTGACTGTTGACTCCTGCCTGCCTATACTTCTTTTTGCTCCAATTTCTCTCAATTGTTTTTGTATTTTCAATCATATTATCGTTATTAGCACGACTTCTCCTAAGTTTGCAAGAGATGTTGAACCCCATTTTAAGTTTTTGCCTGAAACCTCCAATGTAAAGTCATTTTCATTCATGACACCAATTACATTATACAAAATATATTAAAATGCTCTATTCTGTAAAGACAAACAGCCTAGTAGATGATCCAGATGCAGAATACCACAACATTTGGGCTATGCCAGATGATTCTGGCTTAAGGGCTGGTGAAAAAAAAGCTTTTATCCATCTCCATAGTGTACAACAAAAAATAACAAAATTGATGTAATGTAGAAAAGGGAAAAGAAATGGTTCTGGAGCTTATGTTTTACTCTAGTAATTTGGACTAAATTTAGAGAAGAAACAAAGATAGGGTTCAGGGGAATCATAAATCAATATAAGATCCCCAAACATATAGCAGAGGCAGGGGGCGGGGGGAAGTAAGGAATAAAGGAAAGTGAGGAGGGAGGGAGGGAGGGAGGGAGAAAAGGAGAAAGGAGAAAGGAGGAAGGAAGAAAGGAAGAAAGGAAAGAAGGAAGACTTTAGATTCAGAACTATATCTAAGACCAGGTTTAAATATATTTTATATGAATATTAAATTAAGATGGGAAACAAGTCTTTACTTTTCCTTCTATCAGTAGCTGAGGTCTGATTTCTCTCTACTTGATGACTTGTTTCACAACAGAATTTGGCGGAGGTGATATTCTGGAACTGCTAATACTAGCATTCCTAAGAAGCATTGCAGTCTCTGCTTGGTCTCATAGCACACTCACAATTGGAACCCAGTTTTATTATTTTTTTTTAATTTCTTTATTGATTAAGGTATTACATATGTGTCCTTATCCCATCATAACCTCCCCCCCCACACACACACACACACAATCAACTCATGCCCTGACCTCCCTGTTGTCTGTGTCCATTAGTTAGGCTTATATGCATGCATACAAGTCCTTTGGTTGATCTTTCCCCCTTACCCCCACCCTCCCCTACCTTCCCTCTGGGGTTTGACAGTCTAATCGATGCTTCTCTGTCTCTGGATCTGTTTTTTGCTAATTAGTTTATGTTGTTCATTATATTCCATAAATGAGTGAGATCATGTGATATTTGTCTCTCTCTAACTGGGCTTATTTCACTTAGCATAATGCTCTCCAGGAAACCAGTTTTAATGTTGAAATAAGTCCATGAAGCCCATGGAAAGATTCACATCAGAGAAACTAAAATCTCCAACTAAGACCCAGGTGACAGAAGACTGACTTGCAAACAGATCCTCCAGACCAGTTGAGCCACTCCAACATATGCCACATCAAACAGAAACAAGCTTTGCTAATTGAGCCCTGACAGAATTGCAGGTATGTGAACAAAATATATAAATATTATTGATATAAACACACTTTTTGGGTTTGATTGTAACACAGCAATAGATAACAAAAACAATGTTCTTTGGGAGACAGTAGACTGGCTGTGTCAACTTTAACAGAACTGAAAGTTGATTCCTTTATTAGAAAGATTTTGAACACATTCTAGGCATTGACTAAAATTAAAGAAACAGCTGAACAAAAGGCATATCAGAGTTAACAATTAGTAAAAATCAATGAAAAGAAAATTGTTTTTCACAGAAAATTAATGTGATCGTTGTATTAGTCAAAGAAAGTAAAAACAGTCGAACAAAAACAGGTCAGGAATATTACATGCCCTACTAGTTGTTGAATCTTTAGTACCAAACAAACTGACTCATAGAAAGTATTCAAAGACTACTTTTTGAATGAATGAATGAATCAAATAATCAATCAATCAAGGCTATGCTCAAAGCATACTTTGCTAACCAGTAGATTCTATCAAATAACTCAAGTCTCAGCATGAGTTTCTCATTTTCAAGCAGCCTCAGGCATTGGATAAGCATTACTTTATTTTGGTACAGGCACCATGAAATGGCCCTTTTGATGATGTGGTCATTTAGAAACATTAGAATCTAAAGAACTCAAAACAAATCTGTTTTCATTTATATCTGGTGATAGTCTTCTTCAATCAATAAAAAATAACATGCTGGTAAAAATTAAATGAACCACCCTGACCTAGACTGTAGATTATAGCTACCAGGAAAAAATATTTAATACATTTTACACATCTTGAAGATATTAATCAAGTTGTGAATCTACAATTCCCTGCCCTCTTTGCTATTAGATGTTGAAGATAGAAGTTAACAATATATAATTAATTATAATGCTTTTTTAAAAAGTGATTGAGTAAATCTATTTTCTCCTTAAATTTAGAAATCCTATATAATAAAAGAGTAATATGCAAATTAACCATCTCTCTGTCACTCCATCACAAAGAAGGTGACAGCCACAGAGCTGGAGTGAGTAGGAGGCTTGGGTTGCCCCCGGCGATACAGGAAGCCAAGCTTCCCACCTCCCCTGGCCGGCACTGGGCTCCACTCAAGGATACAAAGTTTCAATTATAGAAGATAAATAAATCGCAGGGGAAAAAAAGGAAAGAAAGGAGAGGATGGGACTTGGGTTGCCGGGGGGCATGGCCAGCCTGAAAATGGCCATCAGCCCCTCACCCAGGCAGGCCAGGAACCCCAGCAGGACCCCCACCCTGATCCGGGACACCCTTCAGGGTAAACCAGCTGGCCCCCACCCATGCACCAGGCCTCTATCCTATATAATAAAAGGATAATATGCAAATTGACCCTAATAGCAGAATGTCTGGGAATGACTGGTCACTATGACACACACTGACCACCAGGGAGCAGATGCTCAATGCCGGAGCTGCCCCCTGGTAGTCAGCTCAGCCACAAGCCAGGGGGAGCTCTGCTCAGCCACAAGCCAGGCTGATGGCTGCCAGCACAGCAGTGGTGGCGGGAGCCTCTCCTGCCTCCTCAGCAGTGCTAAGGATGTCCGATTGCAGCTTAGGCCTGCTCCCTGCTGGCAAGTGGACATCCCCCGAGGGCTCCAGGGCTGACAGAGGGATGTCTGACTGCCAGCTTAGGCCCAATCCCCCAGACTGCAAGAGGGCACAGGGTGGGCTGAGGGACCCCCCTGAGTGCACAAATTTTTGTGCAACGGGCCTCTAGTTTATTAATATAAGTTTAGAATTCTATAATGTATTTTTGAATACTTGGCATCATATTTTTCAGTCTGATGTAAAAATTTGCTTTTAAAGTTTACAGTTTAAAGTCTTAAAAGTTTAAAGTCTTAAAAGGATAGATTCTATCCTTTCAAATGTTATCTATTTTTAATCTGTAAAAGTACTACATGAAGTCATGTACTACTAGCAAATGTGAAGCTAGGTATATAGTTTGCCCATTTTTAACACTGCAAAGTGTGAAATATTTTTCAAATGTGTAAATGTCCTAGTGGGAATGGTGATTATTGCAGTGAAGAAAAGGATATCCCACCTTAAAATGTGCTTGTTATTTTAAAATGCTTTCAGAATGAGAAAGTAGAGGTTTCAGATAGATATAGATATATAGCATCTCAAGAAAATACATACTATCACCTGGTTGGTGTTGCTCAATGGTTGAGCATCTGCCCATGAACGAGGAGGTCATGGTTATATTCCTGGTTAGGCACATTCTCTAGGGTTTCAAGCTCAATTCCCAGTAGGGGGCATGCAGGAGATAGCCAATCAATGATTCTTTCATTTTTTTATGTTTCTTTTTTTTCTTTTTCTATACTTTCTCTTTATTGTTGAAAGTATTATAGATGTCCACTTTTTAAATTTTGTTTTGTTTTATAATTTTCCCCATTAACTCCTCTACCCCCACCTGCCCCTCCCAAGCCTTTTGCCACACTATTGTCTGTGTCCATGGGCTATGCATATCTATCTATATAAAAGCCAAGTGATCGGAACACTGGAATGACCAGTTTCTATGACACATACTGCGGCCAGCCAACCCACCCAATCAGGGGGTGGCCCCTTCCCCCAGCTGACTTTGGCTCAATCAGGGATGGGGACGGCCAGCAAGCCTCCCTCAGCCCCTCTGCCTGGCTAGCTCGACCCTGATCAGGGGCGTGGCCAGTCAGGCAACTGTTCACGTCTCCTATGCCTGGCAGCCCGGCCCAATTGGCTCCCATTAGGGCAGGCCAATCGGACCCCACCAGTGCACAAATTCATGCCCTGGGCCTCTAGTATGCATATAAAATCCCCAGTTAATCTCTCTCCCTCCATCAGCCACCCCCACCTACCATCTGACATCAGTCTATTCACGGTTCTATGGCTCTGGGTCTATTTGGTTCATCGGTTTATTTTGTTCATTAGATTCCACATAAGAGTGAGATCATGAGATACTTGTATTTCTCTGACTGGCTTATTTTGCTTAGTATAATACTCTCCAGGATAATCCATGCTGTTGCAAATGTAAGAGATTTATCTATTTTACATCTGCATAGTTTTCCATTGTGTAAATTTACCAAAGCTCTTTTATCCACTCATCTGCTGATGGGCACTTGGGCTGTTTCCAAATCTTAGCTATTGTAAATTGCTTTGCTATAAACATAGGGCTGCATATATTCTTTCTAACTAGTGTTTCAGGTTTCTTAGGCTAGATTCCTAGAAATGGGATCACTGGGTCAAATGAGAGTTCCATTTTTAATTTTTTGAGCAAACTCCATACTGTTTTCCACAGTAGCTGCACCAGTCTGCATTCCCACCAGCAGTGCACAAGGGTTCCTTTTCCTCCACATCCTTGCCAGCACTTGACCTCTTTGTTGATTTGTTGATGATAGCCATTCTGACAGGTGAGAGATGGTACTTCATTGTTGTTTTGACTTGCATCTCTCAGATGATTAGTGAGTCTGAGCATGTTTTCATATATCTTTTGGCCTTCTGTATGTCCACTTTGGAGAAGTGTGTATTTAGGTCCTTTGCCTATTTTTTAATAAGATTATTTGTCTTCCTTTTGTTAAGTTCTATGAGTTTCTTATATGTTTTGAAATTTAGTCCCTTACCAAATGTATTACTGGCAAAAATGTTCTCCCACACAGTGTACTCTTTTTTCACTTTGTTGATGGTTTCTTTTACTGTGCAGAAGCACTTTATTTTAATGTAGTTCCATTTGTTTATTTTCTCCTTAGTTTCCTTTGCCCTAGGAGATATATCAGTAAACATATTGCTACAAGAGATGTCTGAGATTTTGCTGCCTATGGTTTCATCTATGATTTTTATGGTTTCATGCCTTACTTTTAAGTATTTTATCCATTTTCGGTTTAGTCTTATGTATGGTGTAAGTTGGTGGTCTAGTTTCATTTTGTTACATGTACCTGTCCAATTTTCCCAACAGCATTTATTGAAGAGACTGTGTTAACGCCATTGTATGGTCTTGTCTCTTTTGTTGAATATTAATTGAGCATAATGGCTTGGGTCAATTTCTGGGTTCCCTGTTTGTTCCATTGGTCTATATGTCTGTTCTTGTGCCAGTACCAGGCAGTGTTGACTATGGTGGCTTTGTATCTGTTTTGAGTACAGTGACTTGATATCTGGTATTGTGATCCCTCCAACTTTGTTCTTCTTTCTCAAGATTGCTGCTGCTATTTAGGGTCTTTTTTGTTTCCATATCAATTTTTGGAATGTTTTTTCTAGATATGTGAAATATTGCATTGTTATTTTAATAGGGATCGCATTCAAACTATAGATTGCTTTGGGTAGTATGGACATTTTAATGATTTCCATCTACCAATCCATGAACAAGATATTTTCTTCCACTTTTTTATATCTTCCTCTATCTCTTTTTTCAATGTCCTGTAGTTTTCTGAGTACCTCCTTTGTTAAGTTTATTCCTAAGTATCTTAATATTTTTTGTTATGATAAATGAGGATTTTTTTTGTTTCTCTTTCTGAGAGTTTATTATTGTTGTATAAAAATGCCATAGGGAAACAGAGTAGGGAACCTTGGAGGGAAGGCGGGGGAAGGTGAGTGGGTGGGAGGTAATCAGCCAAAGACCTTGTATGTATATATGCATAACCTGTGGTCACAGACAATAGGGTGGTGAAGGTCTGAGGCAGGGGTGTGGTGGCAGGCCGGAGGGGTCAATGGGGGAACATAGGGGACATATGTAATACTTTCACTAATAAATTATTAAAAATAAATAAATAAAAATAAACAAAATAAAAACAGAACTACCATGTGATACAATAAATAAATAAATGCATAAATAAATAAATAAAATGCCATAGATTTCTGACCATTAATTTTGTATCCTACTACATAGCCAAATTCATTTATTAAATCTAGTAGTTTTCTGGTGGAATTTTTAGGGTTTTCTATGTACAATATCATGTCATCTGCAAATTATGAGAGTTTTACTTCCTCCTTTCCAATTTGAATGACTTCTATTTTTCCTTTTTGTCTGATCACTGAGGCTAGTACTTTTAGTACTGTCCTATATAATAAAAGCCTAGGTGGTGTCACGCCCTCACCACCTGGATGGCCGCCACAAGACGGCCACCACAAGATGGCTGCCACAAAATGGCCATGTGCAAAGCAGAGGCGGGGCCCAGTGGCCACTCTGTGCGGTGAAGTGTGGGGGTCCCACAGCTCTGTGCAGCGCAGTGGAGAAGCCGTTCGTGGCATCTCCGCCGACTCGCGCGGAGGAGGCAGGTCCTGGCAGAGGAGGGTCATGGCAGGGGACAGTAGTTGAGGGTGATCAGTCTTTCAGGGGAGGGCAGTTGGGGGTGATCAGGCAGGCAGACATGCAAGCAGTTAGGAGCCAGTGGTCCCGAATTGTGAGAGGGATGTCTGAGGGGTCCCAGATTGGAGAGGGTGCAGGCTGGGTTGAGAGACACCCCCTCCCATGCATGAATTTCATGCGCTGGGTCTTTAGTATTGAATAATAGTGGTGAAAGCAGAAATCACTGTCTTGTTCCTGTTCTTAAGGGAAATGGTTTTAGTTTTTGCCCATTGAATATTATGTTGGCTGTAGGTTTCTCAGGTATGACTTTTATTATTTTGAGGTATGTTCTCTCTAGTCCCACTTTTCTAAGAGTTTTTATTTAAAAAGTTGTTGGATTTTGTTGAATGCTTTTTCTGTGTCTTTGGATATGATCATGTGATTTTTGTCTTCCAATTTGTTTATGAGATGTATAATATTTATTGTACCTGCCTTGCATCCCTGAAATAAATCTTACTTGGTCATGGTCTTTGATCTTTTTAATGCAATGCTGGATTCAACTTGCTAATATTTTGTTGAGGATTTTAGCATCTATGTTCATCAATGATATTGGCCTATAATTCTCTTTCTTTGTAGTGTCTATATTGATTTGGAAATTAAGCTAATGATGGCTTTGTAAAAATCTTGAAAGTGTTCCTTTCTCATGCATTTTTTGAAATAGTTTGAGGAGGATAGGTGGTAATTCTTCTTTGAATGTTTGGTAAAACTCACCTGTGAAGCCATCTGGACAAGGGCTTTTCTTTTCTGGGAGGTTTTTTTTATTTGTTCGTTTGTTTGTTTGTTTTATTACTGCTTCAATTTCATCAGTAGTTGTGATACTATTCAAGTTTTCTGATTCTTCCTGATTGACTTTTGGAAGATTGTATTTTTCTAAAAATATGTCCATTTCATCCAGGTTGTCCAGCTTGTTGGAATACAATTGTTCATAGTATTTTTTTCATAATCCTTTGTATTTTTGTTGGGTCAGTTGTTATCTGGCCTCTTTTATTTCTTAATTTACTTATTTGGGTCCTCTCTCTTTGTTTCTTGATGAGTTTGGCTAAAGGTCCATCAATCTTGTTTATCTTTTCAAAGACCCAGCTCTTGGTGTTATTGATCTTTTGTAATTATTTTTTAAATCTCTATGTCATTTATTTCCACTCTGATCTTTATTATTTCCTTATTTCTACTTACTTTGGACTTTTCTCATTGTTCACTTTCTAATTCTCTAAGGTGCAGAGTTATATAGTTTATTAGAAGTTTTTCTTGTTTTTTTGAAGTAAGCCTGTAATGCTAGGAACTTCCCTCTCAGGACTGCTTTCACTGTGTCCCATAAATTTTTTGTTCTTGTGTGTTCATTTTCATTTGTTTCCAGGGGGTTTTATATTTCTTTCTTGAACTTTTTGGTAACCCATACATTGTTTAATAATATGCTATTTAGCCTCCATGTGTTTGAATGTTTCTGAGTGTTTTTATTGTAGTTTATTTCTAATTTCATGCCATTGTCACCCAAGAAGATGCTTGATATGATTTCAATCTTCTTGAACTTTTTGAGACTTAGTTTGTGTCCTAACATGTGATCTATCATTGAAAATGTTCCATGTGTATTTGAGAAAAAATGTATAATCTGTAGCTTTGGGGTGAAATGTTCTGTAAATGTCAATTAATTCTATCTGATCTAGTGTGTCATTTAGGGTCACTGTTTCCTTGGTAATATTTTTTTTTCTAGAAGTCCTATCCAGTGATGATTGTATTCCTGTTCATCTCTCCTTTAAAATTATCCAGAAGGGATATATATATATATATATATATATATATAGAAGGGATATATATATATATATATATATTATGCTAACCAGAGTTATATCCTCTTGTTGTATTAATTTTTTAGTATTATGAAGTGGCTCTCTTTCTCTCCCTTTCCTTCCTGTCTCTGAAGTAAATAAAAACATATGTATATGTAAAAATATACATACTGTAGATACTGATCATGCCCATCCTAGCCTCCTTTTGTGCCTGTTCTCCATTCTAGGTCCTGCTAAACATAGTTAATTGAAAATTATCTGCACATGCCAGTGTTTTTCAAAGCATAGTTAATGGACTTTAAATGACCTATGAAATAAATTTAGTAGCAAAGGATACATATACTACCATTACTACTAATGATATTTTCAAAATAGAATAAATGATAGAGTAAATCACAGTAACTGTAATTATGGCTTCATGAAACTTTTGCTTCATGTTTTGTGTACATTCATTTCATCATATATAATAAAACCCTAATATGCAAATTGACCGAATGGCAGAATGACCAGCAGAACAACTGGTCACTATGATGTGCACTGACCACCAGGGGGCAGATGCTCAATGCAGGAGCTGCTCGCTGGTGGTCAGTGCGCTCTCACAGGGGGAGTACCATTCAGCCAGAAGCCAGGCTCACGCTGGTGAGTGCAGTGGTGGTGGCGGGAGCCTATCCTGCCTCTGTGGCACCGCTAAGGAGCAGTGAGCACTTAGGCAGTAAGGAGTAAGGGATCCCGGACTGTGAGAGGGTTGTCCGACTGCTGGCTTAGGCCCAATCCCCGGGGGTTTCGGGCCTAAGCCAGCAGTCAGACATCCTCTAAGCCTTAGACTGTGAGAAGGTGCAGGCTGGGCTGAGGGACACTCCCCCCAGCCATGAACGAATTTCATGCACCGAGCCTCTAGTATGTACTATAAAGAGCATGTTGAATAGGTAATAATAAAAAAGATTTGAAAGTCATTGTATTGAAAAGTGACTAGTTGAATTGGATATTCTGCCTGCTGCTAGAATGAGAACTTGTGCCAAAGCCAAGAGTTCACTGAATGGGAATCAGATGATGATCTTACCCAATTCTTTTCTCTTTTTTTCTTTCTCATCTTTTATTTTCTTTTATATGGAAAAAAAAGCTATTACCACTTATTCTTAAGCATGGTTTAGGCTGTTTCTATATTTCAAGTACTTAAAGAGATTATTTGCAGTGTTGTTTTGCAATTAACTCACAATTTCAATCCAGTAATCTTTAGACTAGGTATAAATTTCTTGGAAGTGCAATATTTTCATCTCTATTAATATTGAAGTAACTACTAGGAAAATACCTAGAACTCAAAAAGAAAATAGAGGCAAGGAAGTCATCTTACCTCTTAGGAATTCTAGAATAGTTTAACTAGTTTAAAGTGCCCTCTATCATAAAGGTACAGAATTAAAGAACAAGTAGGGTTTATATTTGAAAAGAAAAATTAGACTATGAAAAAGTTAATGAATCAAAGTTAGTAATGAGAAATGTCACATGAAGTATATGGAAAGAAGCATGTAAGAGAACAGAAGCTAATAAATTTAGATAAACTTATAATTTAGGTTATTAAAAAGGTAAAAGACACTGAGATTCATTTTGAAATAAATGAGGTAAGATTTGAGGAAAATATAATGTACTCTGGTTTTGTGAAGGTTACATATGAAATCACTCATTTATTTATTTTTATTTTCTGTTACTTAATTTGTTCTTTTTCAATTATAATTGACATTCAGTATTATTGGTTTCAGGGGTACAGCATAGTGTTTAGGGTTAGACATCTATATGTTATAAAGTGTTTCCCCCACAAGTCTAGTACCCACCTGGCACCATACATAGTTATTACAATATTATTGCCCAGATTTCCTATGCTATATTTAAATCCCCTTGACTACTTTGTACATACCAATTTTTACTTTCTAATCCCCTCACCTTTTTACCCAGCCTCCCAACCCCCTATTCCATCTGACAACCAGCAGTTTGTTCTTTGTATCTATTAGTCTGTTTTTGTTTGGATTGTTCATTTATGTTTATAAGTGAAATCATATGGTATTTATGTTTCTTTGTTGACTTATTTCACTTAGCATAATGTCCTCTCGGTCCATCTGTGCTGTCACAAGTGGTAAAATTTTATTCTTTTTATATCGAAGTAATAGTCCATTGTATATATGTACCACCTCTGCCTTATCCAGTCTTCTATTGATGGGCACTTGGGTTGCTTCCATAGCTTGGCTATTATAAATAATAATGCAATGACCATGGGGATATATATATCTTTTCAAATTAGTGTTTTGGGTTTCTTCAGATAAATACACAGACGTGGAATTGCCGGATCATAAGGTAGTTCTATTACTTTGTTGAGGAAACTCCATAATGTTTTCCATAGTGGCTGCATCAACAGTGCACAAGGTTCCCTTTTCTTCACATCCTCTCCAACACACAGTTTGTTGATCTATTGATGTAATCCATTCTGACAGGTGTAAAGTGATATCTCATTGTGGTTTTAATTTGCATTTACCTGATGATTAGTGGTGTTGAGCATCTGTTCATGTATCTCTTGGTCATTTGTATGTATCCTATGGAGAAATGTTTATTCAGGTTTTCCACCCATTTTTAATTGGATTGATGGATTTTTTGGTGTTAAGTTGTTTGAGTTCTTTACATATTTTGTATATTAACTACTTATTGAATGTCATTGGCTAATGTCCTTTTCCATCTGTTCTTTGCAATTCTTTGCTGTAAAATTTCTTTTGTTTGATGTAGTCCTGTTTGTTTTTATTTGTTTGTTTTTCTAACCCAAGGAGATCTGTCCAAAAAAAGTATCACTAAGAGCAATGTTAAAGAGTTTACTGCCTATGTTTTTTTCTATGAATGTTATGGTTTGGGGTCTTACATTTAAGTCTTTAATCTATTTCAAATTTATTATTGTATATGGTGTAAGAATATGGTCTAGTCTTATTTTTTTGCAAATAGTTGTCCAGTTTTACCAAAGCCAATTATTTAATAGACTGACCTTGCCTCACTGTATATTCTTCTTGCCTCTTTGTCACTTATTTATTTTTACTCAGAAAGTATTAAAGACTAGATATCCTGGGGATAATGTAATCATGCAGATTCAAACTTTAAGAAAATTTTTATACAATATGATAGAAATATAAGCCAAGTTCATGCAATCTCAATAAAGCCTAGCTAACTGCAATATAGTTTAAGCTTAGTGTAAAATCCAAAGGATGCAACCACACCAACATTTAGCAAGGATTTCAAAGTTATTTTAAATATTTATTGTTTTTTCAAAATAACTTGCAAATTTAATTAATATGCAGAATATTATTTATTACAAAATGAGTTATGCAGTTCAGTATAGATGATAAAGACGCATCTACCATATGTGCAAGTTTCTACTTTCTTCCTGTAAAATCTCCAGAACTTTCCCCTGAACCAAGTGTATACTGATTTCAATCTCTGTACATCTCATTTTTAGAACTACTAATTGACCAAAACCAAGAATACAGATCTTCTCTCTATAGTTGCCTATTTAAATCTATCAAAACTGTAAATATTTCTACATATTTTCTGTCTCATGTAAAAATTAAAAAAATACAATATGAAAAAATAATATAAGAAAACAATCTGCAAATATACAGAACATTGAAAAATGTAAGGTAGAATGATCATGCAGTGTGAGATACATTAATATAAATTGTTGATAAGATACAAAATTGATATTTTCAATGAAGAACTTCAAATGTTGGGAAACACATCAGAGAGAGGGCATTATTGGGTAAAAAGAAAATATTTGGATCTGTACAAGTAGGGAAATACTTTTGACATCACAAATTGCATGAGCGTGCAATGGGTGAAAGTTTTGCCATTGAAAAGACATGTTTCTGGGCAGATTCCTGGGAAACTACTTTATTACTAGACTAGAGGACTGATGCACGAAATCCTTGTGTGGGTACGGTCCCTAGGCCTAGCCTGAGATCACAGCCATCTTCCCCAGCTGTTCAGAACTGGCCCCGGCCCCACCACCAACCATCCCCAGTTCTTTGTTCGCCATTGGGTAATCGGTGCCTGACAGCTGGGGAAGGGACCAAGAGGTCGGCTGTTCCAGCCTGCTCGCCAGCCCTGCCCCCACTGCAGGTCATCCTCTGTATGTGGGGTGACCAGCAGGGTGGGAACCTTGGCCTGTCGCTGCCCGCATCCCCCACCACCCACCCCCAGTTCCTCATTCACCATCAGGCAATCAGAGCCTGCAGGGCAGGGAAAGGGAGGGAGAGGTGGTCAGTGTGCCTCACATTGATTGGTCCAGCAGTTGTTCTGGTCGTTCCACTGTTAGGATCAATTTGCAAATTACCCTTTTATTATATAGGATAGAGGCCTGGTGCTTGGGTTGGGACTGGCTGGCCATGGATCTCTGCTGGGTAGAGGGGCTGGCCTGAGCGAGGGGTCACCGGGGGTTCTGGTCTCTGGTCATTCTGGTCATTCTGGCATTTTGGTCATCGGGTTTTTTTTTATATAAGATAAGGGAAAGAGGATGAGTCAGATAAGAGATAAAAAGAAGACAATAATTCTGTATCAGGAAATAAAGATATGAGGAAATAACAGAAGCCACAAAGAGATTAAGAAGTTCAATGGTATATAGGGCTATTTAATATATACTATGGGGTTATTCTTGTGTGATAGGTAAAATTTTCTTTGAAACATATTAAAAAATGGCATCAGAAAACTGTTTATATTTTTTAAAAATGTTAATAAAATTTAGACTATCTGTTGAGAAAAGTGATATTAGGATATAAACTGCTTACTTAGATTAAAATAAAAATGACAATATAGGAATATCATACTCTATGCATATGCCTGGCGATTTTTGTTGGTTTGCATGCTTGTGTGTTATTTTTTGCTTGTTTACTTAAAAAATTAAGATTGTCTATCAAAAACTGAAATGTTTAAAATTACACTTAAATAACCTGCTTAGAAAATTGCATGATTAATGGTTGCTTTGACTGAAAAATATCTTAGTGAATATTTCCTGGGAAAGAATGAATGGACACATAAAAATCATATTTACTTATTTATTTATTTTCTTTAAATAAACCTTAATAAATATAATTAATTCAGTATTTCATGTTACTTTAAAAAATAATAGTTGACCAAGATCATCAATTACTTGTACCCTTTTTTCTACTCTTCCTTCATATAAAATAATGAGTACTAGAAATTGACAAAACACTGTGCTATATTGAAATGAATAAAAAAATATAATAAATATCTAAAATACTCAATTTAAAAAATATTTTTTTTTCCTGAAAACATCACTTCTCTGACTTGTTAAAACTGTTGTGGCAGAATGCATGGGCGAACAATCAGCCAACACTCTGAGGGAGGAATGTTTAACCTTTACTTTGCAGATCTGCTAGTCCAAGGAAATTCCGACTCCAAAGCCTGAACTGAACTCATGGGGAGGCTCTGATCTATATATCTCCTCCTGTGGCAGGCCCCTGAGGGTTTTCACAGCTCCACCCAAGTCTGTCAGAGTGGGGAAGTAAACTACAGTTTTAACCAGATACTCAACTAGGTTGCACCCTCTTCCCCCCATTTTTCTTTTTATCCCCACTCTTGTTCCACAAGCAATTCTGAGCCTTGGGGATTACAAAAGACTCAGGAGTTGGGGATAAGATGGAATACCACTCTAGCTACTTTCTGCTGAAGGGGGGTGATGAAAAAGGGGGTTCAGTATCAGTCTTCGCCATCTTCCCCAAGGGGGTCGTCAGAGTAGCAAGGACAGAGAAGTTCTCCTCCCAGTACCAGTCTGGGGTGCTGTCGACACTTGTGTGTAGACAGAATAAAACTGTTAGAAAAAAAACAAAACCAATAATTATCCAGATAGGAGGGGATTAGTAGATTCAGGTCGGTCAGCTGGATCCGCCATCTTCTTGAAGATGATCTGCAGGGCATGGTTCAAGTCAGAGGTCACCTTCCACTCTGAATGCTGATTGTCAGCTGGTGGGCTGCTTTTACCCTGGAGTGGTGGATTCAGATGTTCAGTCCTGCAACTTTGAGAGCTGAGGAGGCGGTTAGTGCAACTGGATAAGGTCTCTTCTAGTTTCCTTTTTCCAATCTTTTACCCAAACCCGGTCCCCAGGTTTGTGAGGGTGCACAGCTGTTCTTAGAGAGATGGGAATTGATCAGTAACCCATCTATAGACTTCAAGGTTAGTTTTCCCAAGTCCTTGTAGCTGTTTCTGAATTTCTAAGTTCCCTATTTCCCCCAAATCTCCTTTTGGCCAAATTAAGGGAGGGTGTCTGCCATATAGAATTTCAAATAGAGAGAACCCACCCTCAGGAGCACAAGTGGTAAGATATCTCTCCAGGGTAAGTTCATCTCCTGGCATAGCTTAGCCATAGCCTGCTTGAGAGTCCAGTTCATGCTTTGTACTTTCCCTGCACTCTGGGGCCTGTAGGCTGTATGTAACTTCCACTGAATTCCTAAGGTCTTAGCTACCTGCTGTACCACCTCAGCTATATAGGCTGGGCCATTATCTGACCCTATGGTTACTAGCATTCCATACCATGGAATTATGTCCTTCAGTAACGCCTTAGTGACTTCTTTCGCCTTCTCCGTGCGGGTAGGATATGCCTCAACCCATTCTGAAAAGGTGCAGACAAAAACTAAAATATATTATTTCCTCTACTAGGCCCTATTTCTGTAAAGTCTACCTATAGATCTTCAAAGGGAGCCTGCCCACAGTGCTGAATTTCTATTGGTCCTATAGGATCTTGCCTTGCATTGTTCTGTGCACAGAGGAGGCAGTGCTGAGAGACTGAGGCACACAAGGAGGGGAGATGGGCAATTAGATAATATCTGCTTAACAAGGCTTCTAGATCCGTCTTCCCTAAATGGGTAAGTTCATGCTGCTAGAGGACTATTCTGGAATGTAGACCTTATGATCTTGGAATATCCACCAAACTTCCTTCGTCCTTTTACCAGCTTCTCATTGGGTCCATTCTTCTTCCTGAGGGGTGTATTTCAGAGTTTCAGGTAATTCAGAAACCAGCATGATCCACAATGGCACTGCCCGCTCCTTAGCAACTAGCCTTGCTGCTGTGTCTGCGTGACGGTTCCCTTCTGACACTGAGTCTTTTTCTTTTTGGTGTCCTCTACAATGGAGGACTGCCACTTCCTTGGGCTCCCAGACTGCTTCTAGTAACTTCAAGATCTCATTCTGATTTTTGATTCCTTTTCCTCCGGCCGTCAGGAGCCCCCTTTCCTTGTATATGGCTCCATGGATATGCAGGGTAGCGAAGGCATAGCTCTAATCAGTGTAGATGTTGGTGTGCTTATCCTTACTGAGACTTAAGGCTCTGACTAGGGCCGAAAGTTCTGCCCTCTGTGCTGACCATCCTTCAGGCAGGGCCTGTGCCTTTATTATTTCAAAGTTTGATACCACTGCTACCCGGCTTTTCTTTATTTTTCCTCTAAGAAGCTACTGCCATCCGTGAACAATACTAAGTTTGGATTCTGTAGAAGCCTATCTGTTAGATCTGGCCGGCTGGAGTAAGCCTCCTCTAGGGCATCTAGACTATCATGCTCATGGGTTCCCTCTGCAATGGGTAGGAAAGTGGAAGGATTAAGAGTTCTTACTCTCTCTAATCTTATTTGTGGATTTTCAAATACGAGCCCTTGGTACTGAGTCATCCGATCACGAGTCAGCCAATGCTGCCCCTTAGCTTCCATTAGGGTGACAACAGCATGAGGCACTTTAACATTTAAGTTCTGTCGAAAAGTGAGCTTGTCTGCCTCTTTGACTAATAAGGCCATGGCTGCAAGGGCCCTGAGGCATGGGGGACATCCGGAGGCAACAGGGTCAATCTGTTTGGAGAGGTAGGCTACTGGCCTCTGCCAGGGTCCCAACTCCTGAGTCAGAACTCCTAGGGCTACCCCGTTGTTCTTGTCAATAAAAAAGTTTAAAGTCCTGTGTCATATCTGGGCATCCTAGGGCTGGCGCGTTGGTGAGCTTTGTCTTTATGGTCACAAAGGCTTTTTCCTGTTCAGGTCCCCAGTTAATGGGTGCCTTTTCCTCTCCTTTTAAGGCTTCATAGAGGGGCTTAGCTAGATCTGAGAATCCTGGGATTCAAATTAGACAGAACCCTGCTACCCATAGGAATTCCTGAATCTGTCACTGAGTGCTGGGGACTGTTATGCCACATACTGACTGCTTCCTTTCAGTCCCCAGTCTTTGTATCCCTTGGGTGATCAGGAAACCTAGGTATTTGACTTCCTCTGACAAATTTGAGCCTTCCTTTTGGACACCCAGTAACTTTTTTAGTTAAGAGTCTTAGAAGAGCTCATGTTCCTTCCCAACACTGAGCTCGCGTGGAGCTAGCCAGTAGATCATCTACATATTGGAGTAGAACTCACCCCAAGTCCTGTCCTGGAAATTTGGACAAAACTGATGTTAGTGCTTCACTAAAAGAGTTGGGGCATTCTTGCACCCTTGTGGCAGTCTGGTCCAGGTGAACTGTTCATTAGCCCCTGTGGTTGGGTTTTCCCACTCAAAGGCAAATAGGGGCTGACTGGAGGGTGCCAGCTGAAGGTAGAAAAAGGCCTTCTGCCCAGACCAGTTGGGAATTCTTTCTCTAATTCAGACTCTAATGGTGAGTCCTTTGACTGGGAGGTATAAAGTTTCCATTCTTTCTCCCTAGGCATTGCTAAAGACAGGATCATTGGAGAGGTCTCCTCACCTAAGTGCAGTTGTGCTGAGCTGTCTGGGGCTAAGGTGATTCCTGCTCCCATCTTGGCCAAAAGGTCTCTGCCCAGTAGAGGGACTGGGCAGTCTGGCAAATACAGGAATTCATGAACCACCTGGTGGCCACCTAACTGACATTGGTGGGGGCAGCAGAATGGTCTGCAGGTGTGGTCCCCGGTAGCTCCAATAATGGTGACCTCCTGTCCTGAGTTGGGAGATACCCTCTGAGTAACTACTGAGTGCTCTGCCCCTCTATCAACCATAAAGTTCACAGTCTGGTCCCAATTTTCATTTTGACCATGGACTCATGGGGGCCCAGTTGGAAAGAGCCTGGTCTGTCCTAGTTGGAGTTGGCTGCCACTAATCTGATAATCGACCCAGGTGGGCCTATGGGTGTGAAAAATTGACTCCAGGAGGTCAACCATGGCCTGAGATTTTTCAGAATAAGCAGGAGTGTGATGCTTCTAATTTAAGAGATCAGTCATAGTGAAAGGCTGGTAGTAAAAGACTGATCCCCACTCTTGTGGGGTTCTGTTTTCTCCAATTATATGAGGACACTGCATTTCTCAGAGAGGCATCTGGAAAGCAGGGGGTGGTTTGGGTCCCCAATCAGCTGAGCACAAACATTGTCCAACTGGCTCTGGAGAGTCCGGTTGGGGAAGACGGGAGGAGGTGGTGTATCTAAGCTTCCCTGGGTAGGCAAAGGGGCACTGGGTACCACTTGAGGCATGTATGGAGGTTGTAGAACTGGCAGGGCTTCCTCAGGGGGTTCCTGCAGAGTAGGAGACTTATTCTCCTTCTGAGGGTCCTGCCCTTTTTCCTTATATACCCAAACTGAATCCAAAGTGGCTTAAGCTCTGCTATTTTTAGCCACTGGTCAATATAGGGGAACTGGTTGGGATGAGCTAGGTGTCCTGTGATAATCCTGTGAATATTCATAATTGTGGGGACATCCAATGTGACCTCTGGTGGCCATCCTACTCCAAAAGATGGCCAATCTATTTTACACATCCTTTTTAACTCCCAGGGGACTAGTTTTACCCCATAGTCCCAATAAACCCATTTTTAAAATTCCTTAACATATATTCTAAGACAGTAGAGTTTGAGGAGGAGCTATTACCCATGTTGCAGGGAGGGACTGGGTTGCCTCATTAAAAAAAAAAAAAAAACAAAAAACAAAAAACAAAAAAAACCTGAATAAAAGAACTAATCAAAATAAGGCTTATTTTCTAACTTCATTTGTCCTTGAGTGTGGACAGCAAATAACACTAATCAGATTTCTGCTATCAGTCTCTCTGAGTATATTGACATAAGCTATTTAACCTCTATTTAGGGAGGCAAAATTCAAATCATTTACTCCCAAGTGTCCTTGATTTAGGGAAGACAGGATTTACAAGATGGCTCCAATGTGCTATTTAACCATCTCAGTTTTCCTATTCTACTTGCCCTAGCTTACTGGCCTGTCATTTATTCAGCTGTCTTTCAACATTTCTCTTTACCTTCCTCCATTATACCAAAGCCATACTTTCTTTCCAGTTAGTTAGAACGCTTAGCCTTAATTTTTAGGTGATATGTAAATAACTAACATTCCTCAGATTAGCAATACATTCATATTTTTTAAGAGACACAAACAGAAATTTCACTAGGTAAACAATTTAAATAAACAACAAAGAGACATATTTAAACAATAAAGACAGACAACATTCCCCACTAAAAACTTTGAATCACCACAGAAACACTGGAGAGGTTTAGAAGGGTTTAAAAAAATAAAAGAAAAGAACAGAAACAAACATAAAACCCCAACAGTAATAAACACTTTTATACCGGCGCGCACCACATTTACACCACAGAATACCCTGCATTCACAAAATCAGTTTCAATTGTGCAGAGATACAGAACAAGTTCCTGAACAGAGGCAGTAGAAAACAGCCTAGGAACACTTCTCTTCTACCTTTTTCAAAGACAGGCCAGACTCGGACCCTTAGCCAGTCCAAATTTTGACTTCCCTCCCGGGAAGTCCCAGAGACAGTAAATACCATCTAGAAGCCATTCCTCCAGATGACCTAAGCTATCCTGAGGTAAATAATTACCTAGGTAGGGGCCAGCTACCTCTTCTGTCCCATAGGACAGGCCAGAACTCAGACCTGTTTCCCTGGGGAAAAACTTACAGTTTCAGATGTCTGATTGTGACTTCCCTCCTGGGAAGTCCCAGAAAGTTGTTTCCTGCCGCTTTTGGGTCTGTGAGAGCACAGAGTCGCCGTAGTCCTTCCAGGCCCCGTGAGTTCAGGAATCAGCAAATGTGCCAGTGGTGCACCTTCCTTGGGTCCCAGAGCCCTGAAGTCTGCCCTCATGAGCAGCGGCCTAAGAGCCAGCTCAACTGATGTTTCTGGGCTAATGCACTAAATGTTGTGGAAGAATGCACGGGAGAACGATCAGCCAGCGCTCTGAGGGAGGAAAGTTTAACCTTTATTTTGCAGATTTGCTAATCCAGGGGAATTCCAGATCCAAAGCCTGAATTGAACTTGTGGGGAGGCTCTGACCTACATATCTCCTCCTGTGCCGGCTGCTGAGGGTCCCCGCAGCTCCGCCCAAGTCAGTCAGAGTGGGGAAGTAAGACTATAGTTTTAACCAGATACTGAACTAGGTTGCAAGCCCCCCCACCCATTTTCCTTTTCAAAACCATAGACTCTTTAAGGTTATAAGATGAACTTTCAGAAAGTAAACATCACTGAGCAATTTTCATGGTGTATCCAACATTTGAGAAGTGAAAAATTATGTTTATTAAATTTCATTCACCTCAGTGAGGCAAATTATACAGCCAGGTAAGAAAAGTAGCAAATAAAGAACACTTTCTTCTGTTAACATAAGAAACATTCAAACCTGTACAGAATTTTAGTGAGTTTTTTGAGCCAAACTGTTGACAATTGCTGGGAAGCAGAATCTCAACAAATTAAGATAATGCTTTGGAGAATGACGGTTTTTCATCGTGTTTTATACATTATAGTCAAAGGAAGATTTGTAAGTGGGTTACATGAGGGAGGTGGGAGAAAACAAAGCAGAAAAGCCTCTGGGATTGGATAAAAAGTAAAATGATAGACACATGCTTCTTTTACATAGGTGAGTACAGGATAGTTAACAGTCAACAATTAAGAGAACAATTAAGAGATAACAATAACAATGAGGGAATTTGTGGTCTCTGCTCTGGCACCCTGGCCCATTGGTTGTGCCCTGAAGGGTCTGGGAAAAGAGAAGTCACTAGTTACCTTGACATTCTAAAGGTATGTTACCTTAGATGGAAAATAAATAAATAAATAAATAAATAGGCTTAGTAAAGATCAAAGTTGATCTTTGTCAGGGAAGATACTGGCCTTGGACATGACTACCCACCATAGACTGCTTTTTAATCAAAGTTCTAATTTCAGACCATCCTTTGTGGTTACTTTATGTCTCTTGAGTTTGCAAGGCTACCACATAGCCTGTCCTGAGCTCATCAGGGTAGCATCTGACCCCTTTCATCCACACTTCTAATATAAGTAAACATAAGAGTCTGTGGCTAGGAATCTACTATAGGAAACTATTTTTTTTTCCTATTTCTCTTCAGGTTAGTTTAGTCTGAGTAAATTTTAAGCTTCATCCAGGTCAATTCAGACTGAATAGTTAACTAAAAAATATCTGCCCTTAAAAAGTGAAAACTTTACTACTAAAAAATTACTATTCTTTTTATTATTTTATATGCCATGTGTAATTTGCACTTATAAAAAGCTAACCTTTGTGAGTGTTATATTCATAGGCAAAATGGTTATATGAGCACATTCCTACAGATTATTCAACCTATTTGTTTTGTTTTCAAGAATGTCATCTTTCAATTTCTCCTTCATTAAAAAAATCCTTGCTCCTACAATATTAGGTTTTGAGCTTGCTTTTTACTTTTATCTTGGCTTTGTCTTTCTAAATATTTGGTGTTATCTTAGTAGAACTCAATATTCTCAAGCTTATATACCTATCTTACTGTATTGAACTTGTAATGTTTCTGTTTCCATTCCTTTAGAGATCATATTTTCATCTAAGGTGCAATTAGCAATGCATTCACTTTTGTTAAAACTTCTACTAACACCTGTTGTGCTTCAATAATTATGCTTCCATTGCACTTTTTTCCCTATTATTTTCCCCTAGTACTTAACTGAAATCCAAATGATTGAGATAGCTATGTTAAAAAATCAATAGCTTAAATCTATTTTTATCCCCACTGAGGTATAATGGCTTTAGCAAGATTCTGTAGTTATCCTTAAAAAGTATATAAACCTGCCTGGTATATTCCATACATCTTGAACACTTCTAGATTTAAACCTGAGATGGCATTACAGAAAACTAAATTTATTGAAACTTGCTAACTAAAAATACAATGTCTGTGTAATCAGAAAAAAATATTTGATTTTTGTTTTCAATCTAATATACCCACATATTCTTATTTTATCAATCTTCCCATCAGCAAGCATGAAGCCATTTTATTACTTTCAATTGCTATTTGTTATGGGATATCTTTTTTGTGTATGTAATAAATTAATTGATTTATTCAGATAAAAAAGAGGCATTTATCTTCTCTTCAGCTAATGCATTATCTCTGCTGAACAGGATTAAAATTGTGACCTTAACTTTAAGACATGAAAAATAATAGTTAAAAGGTAAATTTTCATTTTTAAACTTTACACCAAAAAATCCAAACATTTTACTCTCTTTGATGAGGGGAAACCCTATATAATAAAAGCCTAATATGCTAAGTGTCTGGTTGACTGGTTGGCCATTCAACCAATCAAAGCATAATATGCTAATGATATGCTAAGGCCACTCAACCACTCACTATGATGTGCACTGACCACCACAGGGCAGATGCTCCGACTGGTAGTTTAGCTTGCTGCTGGGGTTCAGCTGATTGGGACTGAGTGAGACAGGCTGGACACTCCCTGAAGCCCTCCCCTGCTGGCCAACCTCCCACATCTCTCCCAGCCCTGATAGTGCACCGGTGGGGTGCCTTGGCCTGACCTGTGCCCTCTCACAATCCAGGATCCCTCAGGAGATGTCAGACAGCCAGTTTTGGCCTGATTCCACAGGCCAGGCCGAGGGACCCCACTGGTGCATGAATTCATGCACTGGGCCTCTAGTAATGTATAAAAATAGCATCACTTCTTAAAAATTTATTAACCCATTCACCCATTTAACAAATTGTTGCTAAGCATTTCTAAATCCTCTAACAAATAAATGTACAATTGATACAGTCATTCTGGGTATCCAGGACCGTAAGTCTGTGATCATTGTGGGTTCTTGGCGTCAAGCAGGAAACAATTCAAATTCAAGCCAGCATAGAGTTTAAAGTGAAAGAGGACTTATTAGTGAAGAAATAGTGAGAACCAGAACAGTGAGCCAAGGTGTTTTTCCCAGGGTTGTGTCACGCGACGCAGAAGAATGAGTTCTGTGGACTAGAAGATTTAAGCAAAAGTGTGGAAAATTCATTACAAGCAAATTCAGACTGCCAGCAAGGGTAGGAGGACCCAATAATGGGCTTCCCATTAAAGCCTTGTAGTCCAGGGGCAGACATGGCAGTTTGAGCCAGCATTAGGGCATTCAATAAGGGGCAGGAATATTTAAGATTTTCTGAGGGAAGGTGTGGAGACTTTACAGAAGAGTCCTGTGGACCATAGTGTGTCTTTATATTGGCTTTCCATTTCTGATCCTGGTGGTGGTGGTGATGGTGGTGGTGGTGGTGGTGGTGTGTGTGTGTGTGGCTGGGGTTGTCCTTTATTTAAGGAATTACTGCAAAGTGAAATTAGTTCCCATGTTGGATTGAGCTTGTCTACCAGTTCTAAGCCATAAATCCATTGGGGCTGGTTTTACTATTTCTGTGATAGTCCTTGTAGCCCTTACTGGTTATAGCCTATTTGCCATATACCCTATCTCATTATCATATGCTGAGAAAAATGTTCTGAAGGAAATGATGATGGTTCTGTGAGACATTGTTTAAAATCTTGATTTATTTTGGGAGGGGTAAACAGGAAAGCTATTTCTAAAAAGTAATGATTGTGCTAGATTTGCAGAGTAAGCTTATTACCTTAGCAAATTTGTCCCAATTACATTTCTTTACATAAAACATATACTTATAAATATTTAAAGAATTTATAACACAAGTATCAGTGATAACCAGAATGGTGAGCTGAAGTTTTCCCCTCTGAGGTTGTGTGTGAGCTAAGGTTTTTTCCCCTGGGGTTGTGTCTTGTGAAGCTGAAGAATGAAATCATGGACCAGAATATTTAAGCAAAAGCATGGAAAATATATTGCAAGCAGATTCAGACTCCCTGCACAGGGAGAGGGGCCATTAATAGGTTTCCAGTGAAGTTAATATGTCTACGGGTATATATGTGCTACAATCCTGCTTTATTATCTACCTGTGTCACCACCTGATTGATTCCCTCCATTGTTGTTGCCCAGCAACAGACCTGAACTTTCCATGTTCCTATGTGTCAGTTCACCTTATTGTTGCAGACCCTCCTAGTTTCACATGCCTCCTGCTCTGAGTCCAAAAACATTCTATTATTTCTGCATGGTTGGTTTCTGTGATCAGGCTAGCTCAAACTATTGTCTGCCCCTGCCTATGTTCCACCTGCCTTTGTTTTCCACTGGACCCCTGCCCAGTCTGTCTGCATGTCAAGCTAACTCCTCTTACCACTAAGGAAGATTACAAAAGATGAGAAAATATCATATCACCCAGTAATCTTTCATTGCAAGTATGAGAACACAATATTGATAAGGCTAAAAAGAAGCATCAGAATGTTAATGGCATCTGTGGAAAGCGCCCTAGGCATCAGCCTTCAATTGTTAGTACTTCAAGGACTGCCTCAGGTGAAGAGATCCACCTTGTCTAAAGTCACACCCTCTTCCCAAGGAGGCCCATATCTAAGAACTGATACCTGAGCTATAGAAAACCAATCTCTTCTCTATAGGAACACTTTGAAGTGAATTATAGTCTCAGAGTTCCAGGAGACTCTTCCAAAGAGTTATCTTTAGGCCTGCACTGAAGCCCAGATTCTCTCTCTACTCACTTCTACATGCTTCCTTTTCCTTCCATAGTTATTAGTCTGAAGAGCACACCTTAACAAACATTCTAAATGCTAAACTCCATGTAAGGGTCAGTTTCCTGGGAAATCCAATCTGTGACATATACTCTCTGTCTTTAGGTTTTGTCATCTATAAATCTATAATAATAAAAGAGTAATATGCTAATTAGACCAGATGTCCTTCTGGACGAAGCTGGGGCTGCGAGGGAAGACTGGGTCCCTGTGAAACAGGAATTTTAGGGGTAAAGTAGGACAGGTTTAGGAAATTTTGGAAATTGGGGGGACCATGGAGGAAGCACAGGGCGGCAGAGCAGCAGAAGGTATATTTCCATAGAATAGGGAAGCTGAAAAGCTGCAACAGGTACATTTCCATAGAATGGGGGAGCTGGGAATAGCAAAAGGTCTATATTTACAAAATAAAGAGAAGGAAGCCCTTCATCCAGAAGGAGAGGAAGATAGTCCAAAGGAAATAGGAAAACAATAAGGAAGGAGGGGGAGGGGGAAGAACTTCACATGTCCCATGTGAGGTTTGACCTTTGAGCCCAGGAGTTACTATAGTAACCAGTCTAAGGGAATAGTGACCAATCAGAGGGGATATCAAGGCATCAGGATCTGCAGCCTTTATACACCATAGGGAAAAGGAACTCAGTGGGACCTTTTCCCCCTCCCTACGTGGGAGTCGGTACTTGTTCTTCAATAAATCTCCACCTTTGCTATGCGACTTTCTGCCCGTGGATTCCTTCTTCGATTCCAGCGGACAAAGAATCCGGGTTCCAGTCCAAAAATTTCGTATCACCCAGTGCCTGCTGGCAGCCAGAGGGAAACCCAGGTCCTGGGCGCCAGAGTGAAGTCTGTGCCGGTGGAAGAAAGGCCTACTCTGTCATGAATTTCATGCATCGAGCCTCTAGATAATAATAGAACATTTCTCCTTGGGTTTTTATAAAATTTCAATGAGGATATTCACAAAAGGTACTTAATCTAGTGACTTACATATAGTAAAAGGTCTGTAAATGTTTTCTATGATAATGATGATTGGGGAAGAGAAATTTGGGTGAGCAATATGCTTTGAAATCATGATTTCAAATGATGTCATTACTTTCTATCACTTTCTTGCTCTCTCCATTTTATTATTTTAATGAGCAACCAAATTTCCTCAGTTAGCTTTGTGTGTTTGCTTCATTTGTTCTTACTATCAACCAGTACCTTCTCTGTGGTAGGAGGAGGCCAGATGTGAACTGAATGACAAAATAAATCTTTTCCTTTCTCCCTTCTTTAAGGACATACATTACTTTAAGGTCTGGCCTGGTTAACAGAATGTTACTTATTACTCTCTAACCTTTATACACCCTCCAGGCCAAGTCTACCTGTTATATTGACTGTGTTCAAAATTTTATTGAAAAAGTTTTTGTGCATTTTGAAATGTTCATCTTTCAGGAAGAGTTAATTCTTTACATAGTTGAAAAGATTTATGAAACTTTATTTTTTTCATATCCTTTCCTGAGAGTCGACATTGACATAGAGAGTAAAGAAGAAAGAAATGAAGCTAGTACATAGGGGAATAGGGAGGGGCTGTAAATAAGGAGAAAAAAGAACTGAGAAGATTAAAACTCCTGAAAATGCATACACTCTTCTTTATAATAATTCATTGGTCTGTGTTACATCACAGTGCCATATATTGTAACGCCCTGGACGCAAGCCGCTGTCACAAAGAACCAAGAGACGCTTATATTACCGTCAGACAATACTATAACACTTAATCTGTCCAGAAGATGTTTATCTGTCTATCTGTGGGCTACTTGGAAAACAGCCAATAAAATAATGCAATAAAAATGAAAAAAGAATACACAGAAAGGATTAATATATTTTCCCTCTGTATACCTACAAAGTGAGGAAAATGGAGAAGAAAGGTAGTATTAAAAGAGAACTCCAGGGCCGTGAATTGACTTGCATCAAGAAGAGTCCTCTGCCCTGTGAAAGGATGTGCACTTCCTATAGGCATTGTCAAATGGGAGGAGGATGAAAACAGTATGTGGCCATAGGAAGTCAAATTTGTCTTTCAAAAATAAAAATACCCAGCTTACAAAATAATTTTATATTGAATTATGGTGTTTTGGTTTTCAATCTCAGCAAATCATGTAACTTAGCTAGCCTGGCAGAATAGGGAAGGCTCAGGTTTTAAAAAATTGTTTCACTCACATTGTTGTAAGCAGTCAAGTTTCCTCAATTAGCTCTTTGTGTTTGCCTCTTGCTCCAACTTTCAGTTTACCTAGTTAGGCAAGTATGCCTTTCTTCTCTTTTAAATTTATTTATTTTTCATTATAAAAAAACTATTAAACATAATTAGAACTCTAGAAGAAAATAATTAAAATAGTTACAATACAACCATCATCCTATAACCCTTCTTATCATTTTAGTATATTATTTCCTAGTAATTTTCTTCTAAGCACATATTATTCTCACTGTGTGACATTTTGTATCCTGCTTTTATTACTTAATATCTTATTATAGGCATTTACTAGTGTATTTGCCATTTCTTAATGGTTGCAAATTATGCTATCAAGTAAATTTATTATCTTCATAATTTTCTGTTATTGGACAGTTTGATTTCTTCTAATACTTACTTGGCAAATATTTTTACCCATACAGCTTTTCATGTTTTGTATTATTTCTTTAGGATAAAGGTCTAATAAAATATTATTAAGTAAAATTAAGAGCTGTTTAAAACTTGTCAGTGAACTGGGTGAGAAAAATAGTAAAAAATGTAAAGCTTCCTAACAGAGTCACATTTTCTTAAAGTGAAAGCACCATTGTCAGAGACACTGTGCCACATGCACACAAGTTGCTTACCATCAGTCTGCCTGCAGACTATATTCCTTTCTTTTACAGTTTGCTACCTACAGTCTCCAGAGGATATGTTTCCCCTCAATCTGATACTGCTCTTCTATGGTTCTCAGCCATGGGCACAGACTTGGTCCTCAGCTCCCTTCAATGCTACACACTTCACTGGAAGCTTAGAAAAAAACAAGTAAATAACAACACATAAATTTTAAATTGTCACACTAAATATGACTTCCTTAAGTGTCCAAAGGTCCAATCCCTTCTATAGCATTTCCCAAAGGTACTCACTTTATTACCCAGCTCATGGTTGCTGTTAGATCTGTGCCAACAGGAGCCAGGCCAAGAGACATTGTAAGAGTTTAAGTAATTTTATTGCATTCTCTCACTGCTGGGGTGAGACCAGTGTGTGGGTGTCAGCCTTGAGGGGTTGGTGATGACTTGGGTGGTTTTCCTAAGCAGGATGCAAGGGTGGTTTCTTTCCCAGGTTCTTGTCCAGATGGATTCAAAGAAAGAAGCCACAGACAAAAGGTGGTAGATGAAAAGGGCGGAAATTTATTGGAAACAAGTACAGTCTCCCACGTAGGGCGGGGGTCCCAAGGTGGTGACCCACTAAGCTCCTCTTTTCTAAGGTTGATAAAGGCTGCAGTTCTTTGTTTCTTCATACTGCCTTCCAATTGGTAGAATATCAGCTTCAAAGCTCAAACGCCACCCTGGTGGCCCCCCCCCCCCACCCCCTTCAGTGGTAGAATTCTCTATCTCCTGTGAAAATCTGTTTTCCTCTTTCTCCCATTTGTCAGCATTTCTCTATCCTCTGTGAAAGCTCATTTCTTCTTTCTCCCTATATGCTGTGGCTTTTCCTATCTCTTGTGAATGGATGTCTTCCTCTTCCCCTTATCCTGTGCCACCTTTTTCTCTCTCTCTGTGAATGTATGCTTTTTGGCAGCTCCAAACCCTCACCTTTGTAGTCCTCCCCCATGGACCCTCTAGTTCCTAAAGCTCCCTAAACCTGACTATTTTACCCTGAAAACTCATTTCAGTTAGGTTCTCTTATATAGGATAAAATTGTGCAATATAGGGTCAGAATGCGGGTGTGCCCTTCAGTCAAGCAGAGAGGAGGGCACAAGGCAGTCAAGGGAGTCAAGGGGAGGAGAATGCATTGGTCAGTCAGGCAGAGGGAGTTCTTATCTTGCTTCCCAAGCTCTGGGAAAAGGCATAGAGCAATATATATTTCAGAAAACATGTCCAAGCAGAAGAGGTTAGGGGTAGTTGGTCCTGACAGCTGCTTTATTGTGGTAGAGGATACGCACTTCCATCTGGTCACCATTCCCATTCACACTGAGGTAGAGTTTAGTCATCACTTCTTCCTACAATAATTCAAGAACCGGTCTCTCCAAGGTTTAGAGAGAGTCAAATCTTCACTCCACACTAATGCACTCATACCTTCCAAGTATCCTGTAAAGATTTGCTTTGGACCCCAGGATAATTGTCAGAGGACAATAAACACCATCTTCAGTCTCAAGAATATTGTTCCAAGAAGAAATAAAAAAGTTAAAGTTAAATCTCCAGACAACTCAAGGTATAGATTATTGGGTATGAAATAATTTTAGCTATGAGAATTAACAGTACAATCTATATTTCACAGCAAGTTTTTTTCTGCCTCTATTTGGTTTCCTCCAGGAATTAGTTGAGTGGAAGGTATGATGCTATATCTTCTGGCAGAATCTCCATGTGATTCCTCAAGTAACAGCACACACAACACTGATTATGCATGTGATCATACACAATTATGGCAGGTGTGGGAAGGAGAGGTGTGACTTCATATTTTAGAACACACATATTTAGAACACACATATATATACACCAAAAACATAATCTTCAGAGGAGGAATTACTTACAAAATAGCTAATATATATTGCTAAGTAGAACTTTTTAAAAATTTTTTTAATGTTTTAATTGATTTTTAGAGAGAGAGGAAGGGAAAGGGAGAAAGAGTGAGCTAGAAATATCAATGATTAGTGAGACAGCTATTCATTTTGCAACTTCAAATTTCTTAGATATCTGTGTGAAAGAGCCCCAATATAGCAGGGTACCTGCATTAAGGTTTTTGTTATTACTTTAAAAATATTGTCAGAAATAGCAGCCAAAAACATAAAAGAAAACTTTCTAAATACAGTTGCAAGCAGTTTCTGTTTTCTATGAATAAGTAGTTCTTTAAAGCTCTTAGAGCTGATCATGTTTTTCTTTGAACAAACTTTTGAGTGATTATTTAAATTAAGTGCATCTAACATTTAAGAAATAATGAATTTTCTCAAGAAATAAAGTTCTGCCTGGCCTGTGATTGTCAGTGAAAAAATTTAAGGCAGTTAAAGATTATTTCTATCTCATGAAAACCTTATTGCAATATTACAAATGAAGCACATTTCAGACCAACGTTTGTCACATTTATTTTTATCATACAAACTTTCATTTAATAAAATTAGCAAGCAGGCATAAAAACAAGACCAAACCTTGTTTTTTTTAATACCAGATGCAGTCAGCTTTTAGTCACCTTAGTTGTTCTGGACACTACCTTGCATAAAAGGTTCATTTCAGGCAAACTAGCCAATGCTCTAGAAGGAGGATTCAGTTATACTTAGAGTTGACATTAGGCACCTTTCACATTCACAAAATCATTTGGGAATAGGTAGGAGAATTATCCTTAAAGATAACATGCTGTCTGAATAACAGAACTGCTTGTGCTTTTTTTTGTAATAGTAGGGAGTATCTCTAAGATATTTCAGTCATCCACATATGTAAAATACCAATCATTTCATAAATGAAAGTCCATTTCTAACATTTGATATACTAATTAGCAAAGCCTTGGTTTTTGCTTGAGATATGGATTACAAAAACAATTTCTATAGCCATCTCTGGGTTGAATAGAATAATGAATAACTATTTTTGAAGTGTGATTGCCTTATGATAAATCTCAAAATCAGGTGAAGTAAGTCCTCCATCTTTGTTTTTTTTTTTTTTCAAAGATGTTTTAGCTCTTTTAGGTCTTTGCATTTCTATATGAATATCAGAATCAGCTTTTCAATTAAAAAAATACCTGATGAGATTTTCATTTAGATCATTGGGAATCTAAACATTAATTTGGAGAAAATTGATAGTTTAGCAATATTTTTTGATCCATAAATATAGTATACATCCATTTATGTAGGTATTCTTTCATTTCTCCCAGATAAATTTTAAAGTTTTAAATGTATTCATTTACATGATTTTTATTATATTTATCTTAAATTATTTAACATTTTTATGCTGATGCAAATTCTATTGAATTTTTATTCCAATTTCCAAGTGTACACTGGTAAATAAAACATTTTTGTATGTCAACATTTTATCCCATAAAATAACTAGTTTACACTACTAGAACTACTAAAGTAGTTATTTTAGCAGCTTTTTTGATGATTCCGTAAAATTTCTATATAGACTATTTTCTAATGATAAAGATAATTTTACTACTTTTACCCAATCTCAATGGCTTTTGTGTCTCTTTCCTTTTTTGCATTTTGATATTAAATAACAGTTTTGAGAGATAATGTCTTAGGCTTTCTTCTTTTGTTTTTATTTCATCTTTATTGAGGTATAATTAATAAATTTGTAAGATATTTAAAGTATACATTGTGAGATAAATGTATACTTAATTATATATATATACACACACACACACATATGTATGTATGTATATATCCTATCTAATAAAAGGGTAATATGCAAATTAACCATCACTCCGCCACAAAAGATGACGGTGTCCATAGCCACAAAATGGAGGTGCCCAATTCCCTCAGCCTCACCGGAGTACTCCATTCCTGGGGGGGCTGCCGCTAAGACTGGGCAGTGTGAGCAGCCTGGTGGAATGCTTGCTTCATCACAACTGCAATGGAGTGCCTCTGGGCAGTGGGCATGGAGCAGCCTGGGTGGGGCACAGGCCTGGAGAGGAGATGGTAGGCCCACCTCCCACTGAAGCAGCACGGCTCCCTCAAAGGAAACTTGGTCTTTGGTTCCTTAGTTCAGTCTAATCTGGCTAAAGAGGAGCAGCTGGGAACATTTTAGGGGAGAATTAAGACTCTAAAACAGTGTGTTCTGTTCCATGGAGATTGCTACCCAGTTGTCTTGGGCCTAAATTCAAGGTGATTGTGGGGCCTGGTTCTACCACTGAGGCCTGTGTCTTCCAACTGGCCTGTATTTGTTGTAAGGGCCCAAAAAGAAGAAAGGGAACACGTTTTTTGATGCAATGGGTTTGACCAACAGGCAAAGGCGAGTGCTGGGCTGTGTCTAATGTACACACAGAGACACCAGCTCTGAGTCTGCCTGGCCAAAGGGGAGCTCAGGGTCTGTTTGCAGAGCCTTCTGGTGGTTTCTGTTTCCTTGCTGAGGCCATCCTCCCTGGGAAGCTTGGGGCCCATGCTCAGCTCCAGCTCAGTGGGTCTTCTCCAGGCCCCTCCCCCAGGCCAGCCCCACCCCTGATTGGCCCCAACCCCTATCAGGGGCAGGATCAGCCACCAACCTTCCATGGCCCCTCCCCACTGGCCGGCCTAGCCCATCGGCCCCAATGGGGGTAGGCCAGACCTCACTTATACACGAATTCGTGCACCAGGCCTCTAGTATACATATGTGTGTGTGTGTGTGTGTGTGTGTGTGTGTGTGTGTATATTTAAAGAATTCCCTCATCTAGTTAATTAACATATCTATCACCCCACATAATTTCCTTCCTTCCTTCCTTCCTTCCTTCTTTCCTTCCTTGTCTTTCTGTGTTTTCCAGGGTGTGTGTGAGATACAGTCTTATCAATTATCATTACCATATTTTACATTAGGCCCTCAGACTATATTCATTTTGGGCTTTTTTCTTAATATCAAGTAACAAGCATTCATTCTTTTCCAATTAAATATGATATTAGGTATTGATTTGTTATAGATATTCTATGAGACTGAGAAAATTGCTTTATTCTCATATTGCTGAGATATTTTTAATATATTTTTATTGATTTCAGAGATGGGGAAGGAGAGAGAGGTCAATCATGAGAAAGAATCATTGATCAGCTGCCTCCTGCACAGTCCCTATTGAAATTGAGCCCACAACCTAGGCAAGTGCCCCAAATCAAATCCTGACCTTCTGGTTCATGGGTCAATGCTCAACCACTGAGTCACACTGGCCAGGCACTGATATATTTTTAAAGAAATAGTTTTCTTTTTGTCAATTGCTTTTTCTGCCTCTAATGAGATGATCACATACTTTTCCACTTTTGTTTATTGAATAAACCAACCTTTCATTCCTAGAAAAATCCTCACTTACTTGAGTGTTTGTATCAATATGGTGTATTTTTAAATTCAGTTTGTTAAGATTTTATTTAACAATTTTGTATCCATGTTGATGAGGGACATTTGTTCTCTAGTTTACTTATAACATTTTTATCTTGTTTTGGTATCAGGTTAATTCTAGTCTCAAAGAATTGATACAAAAAGTATTCCATCCTTTGCAATTTTCTGCAATAGTTTCTTTACAATTATATCTTTTTCTTCCTCTACCATGTTTACTCTATGGTATTTGCCAAAGATGAATCCTTGATATTAATTTATATCCCTCAATAGAAATCATGCCTCTTTTCTTATCATTACATATTCAGAGGCTAAAAGAATTATGGCTGCCTAGTAGCAGCCCAGGAAATATTTATTGATTTTATAAAATATCCCAAGAACAAAATGAACAATAAAATAAAATTTAGTCTTATTATATTCTTTGCTATTAATTTAGAAAATGTTAAGTTATCTCCTTAATATTTATTCAAAATTGTTATTATTAATAATTTTCTTTTGTTATTGAAGTCAATATTTATCAATTACCAATTACATGCCAAATATGCTCTGTCAACCTGGCATTTTCCTGAAAATTCTGTATATTGGCCATATGTATATATAAATTGTTGGCAAGGATGTAAAGCAACTGCATTTTCTTACATTGCTATTTTGAATTTAAAATGTTAAAAATTGCCTTATCTGGTTTGGCTCAGTGGATAGAGCGTGGCCTGTGGACTGAAGGGTCCTGGGTTCGATTCTGGTCAAGGGCACATGCCCAGGTTGCAGGCTCGATCCCCAGTTGGGGGTGTGCAGGAGGCAGCCAATCAATGATTGTCTCTCATCATTGATGTTTCTACTCTTTCAAGAAAAATATATTTTAAAATAAATAAGATAAAATGTTAAGATCACTGTGAAAACACTTTGGCAGTTTCTTAAAATATAAACTTATACCTATCATACTATTCAGCCATTCCAATCCTAGATATTTACGGTTAAAATCAAAGCTTATGTTCTTACAAAAACATTTCCTCAAGTATTATTAGCAATTTTATTTTTAGTAAACATTCCTCAACAGTGAATGGATAAGCAAATTGTAGTTTATCCATATGATGAAATACAATTCAGCAATAAAGAGGAATGAACTATTGACACATGGAACAGCATGAATAATATCAAAATAATTTTGCTGAATTAAAAAAGCAATTCAAAAAGAATAATAGTTATGATTCAATTTATATAAAATTCTAGAAAATATAAACAAATCTGTAGTGACAGAACACAGATCAGCAATTGTCTATAGATAGGGGTAGATAAGAAGTTAATGAAGGGGTGTATTAAAAAGGGACCTGAGGAATAGTTTGGAGCATTAGATATATTCACTATCTTGAATTTGTTAATGGTTTTATGAGTATACACATATGCAAGAATTCATGAAATTGAATTTTTACACAATTTATAGCAGAACTAAACTGAGAAAAATATTTTGACTAAAAATACTTTTTCTTTTTTTCTGATTTAATCTTTACTAATAGAGAATCATTGCTCTCAAATAACTTAAGATCTAGTAGAAGGAGTCAGAAATGTAAAAAGTTATTGCAGTGAGAAAATATGCAATCAAACCAACATTATAGAAAGGCCCTTCTGCCAACTAAATGGAAGACAGATTGCAGGAGGTGCAGAGTGTCTACGGGGAGACTCCCTAAAACATTCTGATAGTAATTAAGGGGAGTGACAATAAAAGCCAGGAGAATGGAAATGAGGCAATTCAACAGGCACTAGTATTAAGGTAAAAAACAGTATGGTCAAGAGGAAAATTGAGGCTTTGCTGATTTTTGACTGGATAAAACTGTGAAGTGAATGACAAAGTGCAATAAAAACATTTATGGTGATTTTAAGTTTGATGTCTTGGAAAAATAAGGAAAAGTGTACTATTTACCTGGGAAAATTAACTGCATTACTGCTATGCTGCATTTATGACTTAAAATCTAAAAACCCAACCATGGTGACAAGTTTCAATTATTTATCTAAAAGTAATATATCTCCCTGATTTTGTGTGTCCAGGTTCCTAGGAATCACCTTTTACTAAAGATAGGTACTTATTTTAGCCTGGAAAACATCATCTATGCAAAGTTCAAGCCTAGGGGTTGAGCTCCTGCCCTTCTATCTCCATGGCCTGGAGTCCTATTCCTACAGGATGGCAGGTCATGGCAGATAATGGTTCAGGAAAATGTGCAAAGAGAAATTGCTTTTCACTTTTATAATTAGAATTTCTTCATGTGAGTAGCCAAACAGAGAATGTTATGAGCAGAATCTAAACTGCAAAACCTAAAAAGCTAATGGATATACATCTTTCAATAAATTTACAGAGTTAGTTGGGAGAGTTTGAGAGGTGCTATCAAGATTGTGAAAGGGATTTGGGGGGCTGCCTTTGTGATAATATAGGAGATCTAGACATCCATATGAATAAAGTGATTTGAATTATGGAAAAGAAAGTTACTGAAAATTTAAGATAATTGAAGGAAAAAAAATTTCCTCAGTTTAGATAAGTGTAAAAAAAGATATAGATGATAAAGCAGAGGGATTCTGAGATGGAGTGAAGAGAAGTTGCAATGACTCGTTTTAAGTGTTTTCAATCTTAAGTAGGAGTCAAGGTCATCCAGCTGTGTCTTGTTCTACTGAAATGTGCTGAACAGCTGAGAACACAAATCTAAACAGTATTACATTAATGGGGGTAAAGTTCTGCATTTTAGTTAACAAAACCTCTTGTGCCAATCTGATCTCAACAGCAATCTATCTGAAAAAAAATGTGTTCGGGTTGACTGCCAGATCAATACAAGCCAAAAAGATGACATGGCAGCTAATACAACACTGAGCACAATAACACAAGTCAAGAATCCGGATAAAGAGGGTGATCATCTCACTGAACTCATCATTGTTTGGGCCACACTGAAAGTTTATGTTTTGTGCAGGGCTCTGCAATTTAGTCAAGGTTCTTTTTTCCTTACAGTCACAATAATATGCTCTTTGGAAAATATTTGGAAAATGCATAAAAATACAAAAAAAACCTGCATAGTTTCACCAACCTTAGATGATTACTAATAGCCAATATTTTATAGTCCTTTTTTTAATGCACACAATAATGCAAAAGTATGATAAATCAAAATTTTATTCTGAACTGAATACCCTATTATTAATCAACATTAAGCATTGATTTATTCAGCTGACTCTGCAATCATTTTCTCCATTTCATTTGGTTCTTTTCCAGAAATATTGGGTGAATATTTCCTTTACAGAAATCCAAAATTATGTACTAAAGGACATTTATTTCAAAATAGTGTGTCTCAGAAGAAAATCCAGGTCTACAACTCCTAGAAGGCAAAAAGTTGATACCATTTTTAAGTGAGAATATTTCCACTTTCATTAGTCAAAGTTTGAAAAAAAATGTTTAGAATTCAGTTTCATCAAGGATATTGACATGTATGTAGATATGTGTATCTATTTATATAAAGGTCTTAAAATTTATACAGTTTTATGATTACAATACTATGGTTTAGTCATTAATGTAAGATTCCAATTATAAAAATACCACACACACAAAATGTATTAAATATGTATGCACAACTTTAAAGCACAATTTCAAAAATTAATGTATGATTACCACAAACCAGTTGGAAATAGAACATTGCCAATCCCTTTGAAGCCCCTTTACACCTTGTACTAGTCATATTCTCCTTTGTCATCCAAAGAAAACCACTGTTCTGAATTATTCTCTTGTTTTCTTTTTGGTTTTGCCACAAAAAATATAACCCTAAATAATATATTTTTAAAGTTTTACATTTTAAGTATATGATAATTCTTGTTTGACTTTTATTTAAGGGACATTAAATCTGTACAGCAATTTTGGAAGAATTGACATCCTTTCATTATTGAATTCCCTTTCTATGAAGATAGCTTAGTTTTTCTTTAATGTTTTTTTCTCTAAAGTTTATATATCAAAATGTAAAAAATTGTGTCTTTTTAATATTCTCTTTCAATAGGCAGGATAAACAATTTTTATTTATGATTTAAATTTTATTTAAATCAGATTATTTATAACATCTTATCATCAATATAATATCACTATAATGTTTAATAATGACCCTCTACATTCTTTACATTTTCTTTTTTAAATCAGTCTCACAAGATATTTATCAGTTTTATGGATCTTTCAAATAAACATTTTATTCTGCTAATACTATCTTATATGTATATTCTATTTCATTTCTGTTCTTATGCTTATTTTCTTTCTATTTACTTTGCATTTATTTTAATTTTCTACTTTGTTGAGGTGTGTACTTAGTCATTTTCCATCTTTTTACTTTTTAACTAGAGGCCTGGTGCATGAAAATTCGTGCACTCAGGGGTTCCCTCAGCCTAGCCTTCACCCTTTCACAGTTCGGAAGCCCTCAGGGGATGTCCGACTCATGACTTAGGCCTGGTCCTCACGGGGTGTGGGCCTAAGCCACAGTCTGGCCTCCCTCTGGCGACCAGGCAGGCTGATTAGGGGACAATGCTGGCTAGTGAGTGGCTGGTCCTGCCGCCCCTCCTCCCACCCCCTGATCGCCCCTCTGCCACCACTGGTTGCCACCGCCCCCCAATTGCCGTCCTCTTCCTTTCCCACTGCACCTGGCTTGGCTGGCCTGGCACCACCTGCTCACCAGCCCTGACCCCCACTGTCCAGTTGTGTGCTGTTTGGGCAATTTGCATATTACTTATTCATTATATATGACTTGAGCCCTGTTGTACAAAATTTTTTGCACTGGCCGGGGACCCTAACTCCAGGACTGTGGCATTCAATTCAGAAACCCTGAACGAATGTACACCAGTCAAGTGAGGCCGATCCATGGGGGGAGCGTGGCTAGGATGCAGTAGAGGTACTTTTTAATTATGGGAACATTATAGATATGGTTCGTCATAGCAGTTAGGTTCACAAAG
>NW_005871190.1:2883236-2955050 GCF_000147115.1 Myotis lucifugus | reverse complement strand
GGGCCAATGGGGAGGTTATGGCTCTACCCTGTCACACACAGAGCAATGGCCCATGGAGGGGGGTTGGGGCGCCACCCTCTATTACCCACAGAGCAGGGCCGATCAGGGAGTTGGGGCACCGCCACTGTCACACTCAGGGCAGGGCCGATAGAGAGGTTATGGTTCTACCCTGTCACACACAGAGCAGGGCCCGTGGGGGCGGGGGGTTGGTGCGCCGCACCCTGTCACACACAGAGCAGGGCCGATCAGGGGGTTGGTGCGCTGCACCCTGTCACACACAGAGCTGCAGGGCAATCGGGGGATTGGGGAGCTACCCCCCTATCAGGCACAGAGCAGGGCTGATCAGGGGGTTTGGGCGCTGCCCCCTGTCACGCTGATCCCAGTGCCGGGAGCCTCGCTGCTCCTCTGATCCCGGTGCCGGGAGGCATATTACCATTTTACTATATAGAATAGAGGCCTGGTGCATGGGTGGGGGCTGGCTGGTTTGCCCTGAAGGGTGTCCTGGATCAGGGTGGGGGTTCCCCACTGGGGTGCCTAGCCAGGCTGGCTGAGGGGCTGAGGGCTGTTTTCCGCTGGCAGTTGACTAAAAGCTCCCAACCGCTCCTTGTTTTCTTTTTTTTTTTTTTTAATTCTGGGCCAGCTTTAGCTCTGAGGCCTCGCTGCTGAAAACATGGATACAAAGTTGCGGTCCGGGGCTGACTGACAGCCGGTTTTGTTTAGCTTCTTATTTGCAACATAGTAATAGTTGCTTAGAGTTGCAACTCAGAGTCCGGCAAGTCAAGTCAGGGAGGGAATGTTGGAGTCCGCAGTTCCTGGAGGAAGCAAGCCTCCCTGCTCGCTTCAGTGCATGGCTGCCGGCCGCCATCTTGGCTGACAGTTAATTTGCATAAGGATACGCTGATTAGCCAATGGGAAGGGTAGCGGTCGTACGCCAATTACCATGTTTCTCTTTTATTAGTGTAGATATAGGATGTCCCTATTTCCCCCCTTTTGCCCCCTCTACTCAGCTCTTGCCCCCCACTTCTCTCTGGCTATCACCATACTGTTGTCTGTGTCCATGGGTTGTGCATATATTTTCTTTGGCTAATCCCTTCTTTAAATTTACTTCTTTAAATTTTTATTTTCAGATAAGTGCTTATAACTGCACTATTATATATTTTCTGTTATATCATTTAGAATTAAGATATTTTTTAATTGAACCCTTGTAAATTTTAGCACAATTTAATAAATTATGCTAGAAGCAACTAGGAGATTTTTGTAATGTAATGCAGATACATTTCAATTAATATTTTATTAATGTTTTAATATTTTAATTTGAAATAATCTCATACATGTAAAAAAACTATAAAATACTACAGCATATTATATGTACCCTTCACCCAATTTCTTAGGTGTTAATAATTTAAACATAACCATTATACAACTAACAAAATTTGGAATATATTTTTCTTATAATCTCTTTAATGTTACTTAATCCATTTACTTTGTTTTTGTTAATCTTCACCCAAGGATATCTTTCCATTGAATTTTAGAGAGAATGAAGGGAAAGGGAGAGACACATTGATTGGTTGCCTCCTGCACATGCTTTGATAGGGACTGGGGATCAAGCCAGCAACTGAGGTACATGCCCTTGACTGGAATCGAACCTGGGACCCTTCAGTCCAAGGGCTAATGTTCTATCCACTGAGCAAAACAGGCTGCAGCTTAATTCATTTACTTTTAATCTATATGTGTCTTTATATTTAAAGTGGGTTTTGTTTTTGATTCACCCTCATAATCTGTCTTTTAATTGGTGCATTTATGCCACTGACTTTCAGAGTGCTTACTGATAGAGTTACTACCATACCAGGCGGCTTCTGGGGCTTCTGGGGCCAGCCTGCCTTGCTGCCCGGGACCCGCCGATCCGGTCGGGTCCCAGGCAGCAAGGCAGGACAGCTGCTGGGGCTTCTGGGGCGGGCCTGCCCTGGATGGCAGCACGCTGGCGGCTCGCGCTGTCCTGCCCTGCCTGCAGTATGCAAATTAGCAGCCATCTTTGTTGGTGGTTAATTTGCATATCATGCTGATTAGCCAATGGGAGGCATATCAAAGGTATGGTCAATTACCATGTTTGTCTATTATTAGATAGTATATGCACTATAAAGAATGCAATTTTCCCTATACCTTTCTTGAATCTCACAATCATGATATGTAATAGTTTGACATCAGTAGTTCAAAAATTTTCCAGTGCCCATTGCTTAATGTTTATTTGTCCTATGAGTTGTTATGAATACATGCCTCTTTTATAATTATGATTTTACTTTTTCTTGCATAATTATATTTTCTTGTACAATTTGTATGGTAAATTTTTACTTTAACTCTTGGTACATTACACAATTGTTGGGTGCTATATTCTACATATGTTTACTAGGGCACATTTACTTTTGTTTTTTAACTCTTCAATAACATTTTAATATTTGTTTTTCTATAGTAACTTCTAGAGAGAAATTATTTTTAAATCTTATGCTCATCATATTTTCTATTTCTCCTTATATATTTGTCTATTTTTGTTATAAAAAATTGAAGCTAAATGTCAGATGCATACACATTTAGAATTGGTATATCTTCCTGATATATTGAAAGTTTTATTACTCTGAAGCATCTTATTATTATCTTGTATAAATATTATTACTTACAATCTACCTTTTTTCTCAAATAAATTCAGTTATATTCTTTTTTATTTAGAGTTACTAGGCATAACTATTTAAATTATTATTTTTTAAATGTATTTTTATTGATTTCAGAGAGGAAGGGAGAGGGAGAGAGATAGAAACATCAATGATGAGAGGGACACATTGATCTGCTAACACCTGCTTGCTTCCCATTGGGGTTTGAGCCACAACCTGGGCATGTGCCCTGACCAGGACTCTAACTGTGACCTCCTGATTCATAGATGTATGTTCAACCACTGAGCCATGTTGGCTGAGCTAAATTATTTTTAATTTTATAATATTTGATAAATAATTTTAGATATGTTTTTTATAAATCACAGAATATTATATACTGGATTTTGAGTTCTTAAAATTTTAGCCTATTAATCTTTAACTTTTATTTATTTATTTACATTATTATTATTATTATTATTATTATTATTATTTTTAACCCTCAACCAAGGATATTTTTCTATTGGTTTTTAGGGAGAGTAGAAGAGCGAGGGAAAGAGAGAGAAAAATATCGATGTGAGAGAAACACATTGATTAATTGCCTCCTACATGAGCCCCAACCAAGGCCCAGGCCCGGGGAGGAGCCTGCAACTGAGATGTGTGCCTTTGACCAGAGAAGAACCCAGGACCCTTTGGTTCCCAGGCCTATGCTCTATCCACTGAGCCAAACAGGCTAATCCTAATCTTTACCTTTTAAATATTTAGTTAACTCATATTGAATATTATTGTTGATCTTTTTAAATTTAAACTTCTGATTGCCCTGTTTTTTCCCTTCCCCTTCCTCTTCCTCTTTTTCCCTTCCCTCCCTTCCCTTCCCATGCCTTCCCTTCCCTTCCCTTCCCTTGCCTTCCCTTCCCTTCCCTTCTCTTCCCTTCCTTTCCCTTCTCTTCTTTTTTCTCTGTGTCTTTCCATTTATTAAAATGACTAAAGCCCTGGCCAGTGTAGCTCAGTTGGATGGAATATCATTCCCTTGCACCAAAGTTTCATGGATTTGATTCCCTGTCAGGACACATACCCAGGTTGTGGGTTCCATCTCAGGTTGGGGTGAGTAGAGGATGCAGCTAATTGATGTTTCTCTCTCACATCAATGTTTCTCTCTCCTTTCTTTCTCTCTCTCTAAAATCAATTAAAAATGACTGAATTTTCTATTTTCTGAAATATTACATTTTCTACCATTAGCTCAGAAATATTTACTCTCTACTAGGTCTGGTTTAGTTTATACTAAATAATATAATATGTATTCATGAGTAATCAAATCTAGCATTAATTAGTACTTTCCTATTTTAAATAAATGATATAAGAAATAAACATTTCAACTCTTTTCTGATTCATATGCTATGATTTTTCGTGTAATTTAATATCAATACATCTCAAGTATATAAGACATTGCTTTTATTTAATGACTAGAGGCCTGGTGCACAGGGGGGTTCCCTCAGCCCGGCCTGTGCCATCTCACAGTCTGGGACCCTTGGGGGATGACCACCTACTGGCTTAGACCTGCTCCCCGGGGGATTTGGCCTAAGCTGGCAGTCAAACATCCCTCTGGCAGCCTGGGAGCCCTCAGCAGATGTCCACTTGCCAGTGGGGAGCAGGCCTAAGCTGCAGTCAGATATCCTTAGCACTGCTGAGGAGGCGGGAGAGGCTCCGACCACCACCGCTGTACTGGCAGCCATCAGCCTGGCTTGTGGCTGAGCAGAGCTCCCCCTGTGGGAGCGCACTGACCACCAGGGGGCAGCTCCTGCATTGAGCATCTGCGCCCTGATGGTCAGTGTGTGTCATAGTGACCAGTCATTCCCAGTTGTTTTGCTGTTAGGGTCAATTTGCATATTACCCTTTTATTATATAGGATAGAGGCCTGGTGCAAGGGTGGGGGCCAGCTGGTTTGCCCTGAAAGGTTTCCTGGATCAGGGTGGGGGTCCCGCTGGGGTGCCTGGCCATCCTGGGTGAGGGGCTGAGGACCGTTTTCAGGCTGGCCACAGCCCCTTCAGGTTGGGGGTCTCCACTGGGGTGCCTGGCCCGCCTGGGTGAGGGGCTGATGGCTGTTTGCAGGCTGGCCATGGCCCCCAGCCACCCAAACTCCCAGTGGAGGCTGGCTGGAAGCAGGTATCTGGGATTTATTTATCTTCTATAATTGAAATTTTGTTGCCTTGAGCAGATGCCACAGCCGGCCAGGGCAGGCTGGAAGCTTGGCTTCCTCCATTGCCGGGGAAACCAAGCCTCCTGCTTGCTCCAGCTCCGTGGCTGCCGGCCACCATCTTGGTTGGGTTAATTTGCATATGGTCACTCTGATTGGCTGGTGGGCATGGCTTTGGGCGTAGAGGAGGTGCGGTCCATTTTCATGTTTCTCTTTTATTACATTAGATATTACTTATATTTATCCACATGCAAGTTACTATAGGTAATCCTCCTTAATTTTGACAATTTCAACCTTCCATTTTTAATATTTCTTTTTGCTGAAAGATCACTTTTAAGTTTTGTCCAGTTTTTCCTTTAGATATGCCAGTATTAAGTACTATTATTTTTTCTTAAACTCTTTTTAATTTATTTTCTTCTTGAAAGTTATTCGGCATACACTTCTAGGGTGTCTCTCATCTGATTTCATGAATATAAAGATTTTCATAGTGGGTACCAATATTTCTGCTAAGGAAATAGTTCTCAGTTAAACATGTTTGGTTTTATAAATATTACTAGAGATCCGGTGCACTAAATTCATGCAGGAGGGGATCCCCTCAGCCTGGCCTACACCCTCTCACAGTCAGACATCCCTCTCGCTGTCTGGGATCCCTCACTCCTTACTGCCCACTGGCTCCCTGCTCCTTAAAGCTCAGCTTGCTGCTCCTTCGTGCTGCCGCAGAGGCTCCCTCCACCACCTCTGTGCTCGCCAGCCATGAGCCTGAGTTCTGGCTGAAGTAGCCGCTCCCCCCTGGGGGGGGACCCCGACCACCAGGGGGCAGATCTTGCATTGAACATCTGCCCCCTGGTGGTCAGTGAGCATCATAGTGACTGGTCATTCTGGTCTTTCTGCTGTAACAGCTGTTTAGGCTTTTATTATATAGATTTATCTTTATTTCCTCCAGCTTAATTTAAGTTTATTTATTTATCTTTGGTGCTCAAGAATTTTATTTTTTATGTAATTTTGTGTGGATTTCTATTTATCATGCTTGGGCCCTAGGGATCTGTAAACTTAAGGATTGATACCTTTCACCAGTGCTAGTTAATTCTCAACTATTGCATCTTCAAATATTGTTTTTACCCCATTTTATACTTTCTACTACTCCAGTTAGAGTCAATTCTCATTATTTTTAGATTCTGTATTTATAAAGATTCCTACTTGCTAAAGTTTATTTTTAATAGGTTATAGGCTGAATGCTTATATGCAAATCTATATGTTGAAACCTATTCCCCTATGAGGTGATGTTTGGAGTTGGGGCATTTAGGAGGCGAATAGTTTATGAGGGTGGAACCCTAATGAAGGGAATTAGTGCCCATATAAAAGAGACTCCAGAGAGTTCCCTCACCCCATCCACACTTTGTGGACACAGAAAGAAGATAGCCATCTATGAAAACAGGTAGTGGCTCTCACCAGACACTGAATCTCCCAACACCTTCATCTTTGACTTGCCATCCTCCAGAACTGTGAGAAATAAATTTATATTATTGATAAGCCCTCCAGTCTATAGTATTCCTTTATAGCAGCCAGAATAGACTAAGACATACTCCAAAGTCAATACGATGCTTTTGTGGTAATTTGTGGACATGCACATAGAGGAGGAATATTTGAGTCATTTAAATGTCTCATTTAAGTGTCATGTTTTACACATGCTTTTTTGCATTTTGTTGGTGATTTTGTTGTTTAAAGTGGCCCCCAAGCATGGTGCTGAAGATCTTCTTAGACTTCCTAAACATAAGAAGTCTATGAATGTACCTAACAGAAAAAAATACATGTTAGTAAAGCTTCATTCAAGCATCAGGTATAGCGTTGTTGTCTATAGTTTCAATGTTAATAAATCCACAATTTACATTTTATTTGTCTTTAAACAGAAACACTCATAAAATAAGGTTATATATTGGTCAGTTGATAAAAATGTGATCAGAGGAGCACAAGAACCTCATTTTGTATTTCCCCTTGGAAAATGGTTCAGAATTCACAAAATCAGTGTTTACAGAAACTTCATGGAACATAATGACTGTGAAAATGATAAATGGCTGTTATAGTCTTAATAGTCTCTTCTATGTCACTTGTTCTCTCTTTATTTTTCTTTCTATTCTAACATTTTATTCTGATTTATATTCCAGTTTCAACCTGCAATTGAATTCCTAATTAAATTAATTTACTTTTTGGTCCTGAAATTCTATACTTTTCATGTTTGTTTGTGGTGTGTGTTTTTTATATATATATAGTTTCAACTCCTTTGGAAATTTCTCAAACTTGTTTTTTTGTTGTTGTTATTGAATATCTTAAACTTAATTTTTTTTTCAAATTTGTATCTTATAATTCCAAAGGAAGCTGCTATGGGTCTGTTTCTATTGGTTATTATTCCATCTGGGTCTCATTCATTAGTCTTATCTCATTGTATACCTGGTTATTTTTTTATTTTTAATATTTGAAACTGGAAACTGTACTAGAATTTGAAAAATTACAAAATAATTAAAGACCTAGCATGATATCTTATTTGAGAAATCATTTTCATTTGATTCTCATAGGTTCCTAGGGATTATAGTAATGCCTATTACTTGAATTAAATTTCAAAGATTGAGATAATTCAAATTTGGGCTGTAGTTCTTATAGAGACTGTACTACGTAAGTGCACTAGTATTTCTTTGGAGTCTTTGGTGGGTACCACTATTCAGATGCATCCTCCTAGTCTCTGAGATTGACAATAGTACTTAGTCTGTCAACCATCAATTACATCAGCAGCCACCCTTAGATGAAAAGTAGCTGTAAACTTCAAATTATCTCTTTGACATTTCATTTTAATTCAAATATTGGCTTTAAAGAAGGTTATTTTTTAAGAAGGTTATTTTTTAAACATATACATTTTGAACAGTGACAAAGTATGAATTACCCAATCAGTTATTAATGGAAAGCTCCTTAATTTAAAATTACTTATTAATTTTTTTCTACTTACTTAAAGTACTTAATTTTAATTACTTATGACTTCTAGTTCCTCTGTTTATCAAATTTGTTTAGTTAAATTTAATAATTTTATAGCCTTTTACCTTTACTCTTTTACATTTTTATTTAGACTAAAATATTTATTCTGTATCCTATGACTAAAAATGTCAATATTTGATGTATTTGTTGGTCTCTTTCTATTGTTATTTCTGAAGACCCTGGCTCATTTACTTTGGGTTTAGTGATTTTTTTAAAATATATTTTTTATTATTGATAGTCTTATAGATATCTCTCATTGCTCCTCCTTTCCTCCACTCCTCAAAGTCTCTACCCACCTCCAAGGTCTGCATATAAGTTCTTTGGTTTATCTCTTCTCATTCCCCAGACCCCATATCAAAGTATGTCAGTCTGTTCCATGTCTCCATGCTTCTGGTCTTATTTTGTTGGTCAATTCATTTTGTTCATTAGATTCCACAAATAAGTGAGATCATGTGAAATTTCTCTTTCTCAATTTGGCTTATTTAACTTAGCATAATATTTCATAGATCTAACCATGCTGTACCAAAGGGTAAGAGACCCCTCTTTTTTACAGTTGCATAGTATTCCATAGTGTAAATGTCCTACAGATTTTTTATCCATTCATCTACTGATGGGAATTTGGGCTATTTCCAAATCTTAGCTGTTGTAAATAATGTTGCTAAGAACATAGGGGTGCATATATTCTTTCTGATTGGTGTTTTGGGTTTTTTAGGATATATTTCCAGAAGTGGGATCACTGGGTCAAACGTAAGTTCCATTTTTAATTTTTTGAGGAAACTCCATACTGTTTTCCATAGTGGTTGCACCAATATGCATTCCCACCAGCAGTGAACTAGTGTTCCCTTTTCTCCACATCCTCGCCAGCACTTGTTTGTTGATTTTGTGATGACAGCCATTCCAACAGGTGTGAGGGGATATCTCATTGTGGTTTTAATTTTCATTTCTCAGATGATTAGTGACTTTCAACATTTTTTCATATGTCTCCTGGTCATGTGTATGTCCTCTTTGGAGAAATGTCTATTCTTTCCATTTTTTATTTGGATTGTTTGTCTTCCTTTTGTTGAGTTGTATGAGTACTTTATGTATTTTGGATAATAATTTCTTATCAGATGTATCATTGGCAAATATGTTCTCCCATTCAGTGGGTTCCCTTTTCAATTTTATGGTGGTTTCTTTTGCTGTGCAGAGCTTTTTTTGGATGTAGTCCCATTTGTTTATTTTCTCCTTATTTTCTGTTGCCTTAGGAGATGTATCCCTAAACATATTGCTACGTGAGATGTATGAGATTTTACTGACTATGTTCTCCTCTAAGATTTTTATGGTTTCATGCCTTACATTTAAGTTTACTCTTGTGTATGCTATAATATGGTGGTCTAGTTTCATCTTTTTGCATGTATCTGTCCAGTTTTCCCAGCACCAGTTGTTGAAGAGATTGTCTTTACTCCACTGTATGTTCTTACCATCTTTGTGAAATATTAATTGACTGTAATGGTGTGGGTCAATTTCTAGGTTGTCTGTTCTAAAACATTGGTCTATATGCCTGTTCTTGTGCCAGTACCAGGCTGTTTTGAATACAGTGGCTCTGTAGTATAACTGGATATCTGATATTGTGTCCCACCTACTTTGCTCTTCTTTCTCAAGACTGCTGAAGCTATCCGTGGTCTTTTGTCATTCCATATAAATTTTTGGAGTATTTGCTCTAGCTCTGAGAAGTAAGTCATTGGTATTTTAATAGGGATTGTGTTGAATCTGTAGATTGTTTTGGGTTGTATAGACATTTTAATGATATTAATTCTTCCAATCCATGAACATAGTATATGCTTCCATTTGTTTGTTTCTCCCTCTATTTCTTTTTTCAATGTCCTATAGTTTTCAAAATATAGGTCTTTCACTTCCTTGACTAGGTTTACTCCTAGGTATCTCTTTTTTGTTGTTGTTGCAATGAAAAATGGGATTTCTTTTTTAGTTTCTCTTTTTGAGAGTTCATTATTGGTGTATAAAAATGCCATCAATTTGTGGTTGTTGATTTTGTATCCTGCTACCTTGCCAAATTCATTTATTAAGTCTAATAGTTTCCTGGTGGAGTCTTTAAGATTTTCTATGTCATGTCATCTGTGAATAATGAAAGTTTAACTTCCTCCATTCCAATTTGGATGCCTTTTATCTCTTCATGCATGATCACTATGGCCAGGACTTCCAATACAATGTTGAATAAGAGTGGTGAAAGCATACATCCTTGTCTTGTTCCTGTTCTTAAAAAGAACGCTTTTAGTTTTTGCCCATTGAGTATAATGTTGTCTGTATGTTTGTCATATATGGCCTTTATTATATTGAGTTATGATCCTTCTATTCCCACTTTATAAGAGTTTTTATGAAAAAAAAAGGGTGTTAAGCCCTTAACTGGTTTGGCTCAGTGGACAGAGCATCGGCCTGAAGACTGAAGGGTCCCAGGTTCAATTCCGGTCAAGGGCATGTACCTTGGTTGTGGGCACATCCTCAGTAGGGGGTATGCTGGAGGCAGCTGATTGATATTTCTCTCTCATCGATGTTTCTAACTCTCTATCCTTCTACCTTCCTTTCTGTAAAATCAATAAAATGTATCTTAAAAAAAAAGGTGTTGGATTTTTCTAATGCTTTTTCTGCAACTATTGATATAATCATGTGGTTTTTATCTTTTAATTTCTTTATGTGATGTGTCACATTTATTGATTTACTAATATAGTACCAAACTTGCATCCCTGGAATAAATCCCACTTAATCATGGTGTATGATCTTTTTAATATATTGCTGGAACTGATTTGCTAATATTTTGTTGAGGATTTTAGCATCTGTGGTCAACAGGAATATTGGCCTGTAATTATCTTTCCTTGAAGTGTCTTTATCTGGATTCGGAATTAGGATAATGTTGGCCTCCTAAAAAGCACCTTGAAAGTGTTTCTTCCCTTTGAATTTTTTAGAATAGTTTAGAAGGATAAGTGCTAGTTCTTTTTTGAATGCTTGGTAAAATTCACCTGTAAATCCATCTGGTCCAGGACTTTTGTTTGCTGAAAGTTTTTAAATTACTGCTTCATTTTCGTAAGTGTTATTGTCCCACTCAGGTTTTATGATTCTTTCTGATTTAGTTTTGAAAGATTCTATGTTTGTAGGAATTGTCCCTTTCACCCTCTTGTCCAGTTTGTTGGCATATAGTTGTTCATAGTATTTGCTTACAATCCTTTGTATTTATGTGATGCCCATTGTTAGATAGTCTCTTTCATTTCTGATTTTATTTATTTGGGTCCTGTTTCTTTGTTTCTTGATGAGTCTGGCTAGGGGTTCATCAATCTTGTTTATCTTTTCAAAGAACCAGCTCTTGTGTTTATTGATCTTTCATACTATAATTTTTAGTCTCTATGTCATTTATTTCTGCTCTGACCTTTATTATTTCCTTTCTTCTATTTCCTCTGGGCTTTTCTTGTTCTCTTTCTAGCTCATTTAGTTGCAGGGTTAGATAGTTTATTAGACCTTTTTCTCATTTTTTGAGGTAGGCCAATATAGCTATGATCTTCCCTCTCAGGACTGCTTTCACTGTGTCCCATAGGTTTTGTGTAGTTGTGTGTTCATTTTTATTTGTTTCCAGGATGTTTTTAATTTCTTGTTTGATCTAATTGGTGACCCATTCATTGTTTAATAACATGATATCTAGCCTCCATGTATTTGAGTGCTTTTATATTTTTTTATTGTAGTTGATTTCTAACTCCATGCCATTGTGATCAGAGATGATTGATATTATATCAATCTTCTTGAATTTGAATAGACTTGTTTTATGCCTTAACATCTGGTGTATCTTTGAGAATGTTTCATGTACACTTTAGAAGAATATGTGTTTTGTTGCTTTGGGATGAAATGTCCTATAAATATCAATTAGATCCATCTGATTTAAGGCCTCTGTTTCCTTTTTTAATTTTTTTATCTGGAAGAATTATCCAGTGATGTCAGTGGGGTGTTAATGTCACCTACTATGACTGTATTGCTGTCCATCTATCCCTTGAAGTACATCAAAAGTTCTGTTAATGTACTTGGGTGCTCCTATATTGAATGCATATTTGTTTACAAGGGTTATATTTTCTTGTTGAATCATTCACTTTAGTATTAAAAATGTTGTTCTTTTGTCTTTTTTATGGCCTTTGTTTTGAAGACTATTTTGTCTGATATGAGTATTGCTACTTCAGCTTTTTTTTTCATTTGCATGGGATATATTTCCATCTCTTCACTCTCAGTCTGTATATAAGTTTTGTTCTGAGGTGGATCTCTTGTAGACATCATATACATGGGTCATGTTTTCTATCCATTCTGTCACCCTATGTCTTTTGACTGGACCATTTAATCCATTTACACTTAAGGTTATTGTTCATATATATTTATTTATTGCCATATTTATGGCTATGATCCTCTCTTTCTCCTTTATTTTTTTTTCTTAAAGCAGTCCCTTTGACATTTCTTGCATGGCTGGTTTGGTGGTAATGTACTCCTTTATCTTTTTATTTTTGGTCTGGAAAGCTTTTTAGTTCACCTTAAATTTTAAATGATGGCCTTGCTAGATACAGTAGTCTTGAATTTAGGCCCTTGCTTTTCTTTACTTTGAATATTTCATGCCACTCCCTTCTGGCCTGAAGTGTTTCTATTGAGAAGTCAGCTGACAACCTTATAGGAGCTCCTGCATAAGGAAATCTCACTCTCTCTCTCTTACTGTCTTTAATATTCTTTCTTTGTCTTTAACATTTGCCATTTTAATTATGATGTGTCTAGGTATGGGTTTCTTTGGGTTCATTTTGATTGAGACTCTCTGTGGCTCCTGAACTTCTGTAACATTTTCCTTCACCAAGATGGGGAACTTTTCTGTCATTATTTCTTTAAACAGTTTCTCTGTTCCTTACTCACCTTCTGCCCCTTCTGGGATTCCTATGATATGGATGTTGTGTCATGTTATGTTGTCCCAGAGTTCACTTAAGCTCTCTTCCTGCTTTTAAATTCTTTTTTTTCTGTTTGCTGCTCTAATTAGGTATTTATTACTACCTTGTCTGCCAAATCACTGACTCAGTCCTCTGCTTTATTCAATCTACTTTTAATATCTTCCAGTGTGTTCTTAATGTCAGATATATCATTCTTCATTTCTATCTAGTTCTTATTTATGGCTTTTATTTCCTTTTTCATGCTGTTGTAATTTGCATTAAGTTCCTTAAACATCTTTATAACCATTGCTTTGAACTCTATGTATGATAGGTTGCTTACCTCATCTATTTAGTTCTTTTTCTGGAGATTCTTTCTTTTTTCTCATTTTTGGGTTATTTCTTTGTTTTCCCACTTTAGCTGTCTCTTTTTATTTGCTTCTAGGTATTAGATAGAACTGCTATGCCTCTCATTCTTTGTGGGATTGCCTTATATATAAAGTGTCTTGAGGGGTCCTGTGGCACAGTCTCTTTGTTCACCTGAGCTGGATGCTCTAGGAATGCCCCCGTGTGCATTTTTTGGGCTCTCCTGTGGTAATTGGGATTCAATTGTTGATGTCCCTCTTCTGGTAGTGATCACCTCTCCTACTTGCTGCTAGTGTTGTTTAACCCCAAAGTCATCACTCCAGCTGTTATACAGGTCTTCTATTTGTGGGGCTTGCTAGATTTTGCTCTGATGTTGTTGAATCTGGTCCCTTGGTGTGTCTATCCTAGGTCTCCTGGGAGCTTCTCTAGTGCAGGTGAATGTGAGTCACTGTCCCTTTCTGGTATTGGGCAACCTGATTGATGTCCAAGAGGTTGAATCCCCCAGTAGTCCAGTGGTCAGGTATTCCTTCGCCCAGAGGCTGGTTCTGCCTTGAGTCCCAAACCTTGTTTGTCCCTATTCTGACCTTTACTCCCTTGCCCCGCAGAGCTGGTCCTGCAGGTTTGAGCTGCAGGTTCTTGGGGTCCCACTGGCTTTAATCATTGATCAGTCTGGGATGGTGTCTGCAGTAGGGAGCCAGACTGCTATTTCTGACTAATTAGATCAGACAAAGACTCAAAATCTCCAGAGAACTGCTTCTGCCTGCAGACGTGTTTGGTTTAGTCTGGAATACCCTCAAGTTTTTCCAACAGGGTGGGGCAATTGCTTCTTCCTGGAGGCTGATTGTTCTTTTTGGTCTCTTTTTGTGCCTCAGAAACTCCACAGGGTAGAGCAAGGGATTTTCCAATACTGGTGTCAACTGTATTCCCCTGCCTCCAGGCAAAAACTACCCAGATAGCAAAGGTTTGGCTGAGAAAGATGATCTCTACAGTGTGAGGAAATGACTCAGGATAGGAAACCAGGCTGTCTGCCTTCCAAACTCTAACCCCAGATTCCACAACCCTTTCTTATGCTTACACAGCTCCATTCCACTCTGTTCTCCATCTGCAAGAGCCCAAGGTGAGTGGTTGCCCTCGAAATTTTGTGTATTGGGCCTTTAAAAGGGTGCCTGCAGCCCTAACTGGTTTGGCTCAGAGAATAGAGCGTCGGCCTGCGGACTGAGGGGTCCCAGGTTTGATTACAGTCAAGGGTATGTACCTTGGTTGCAGGCACATCCCCAGTAGGGGGTGTGCAGGAGGCAGCTTATCGATGTTTCTCTCTCATTGATGTTTCTAACTCTCTATCCCTCTCCCTTCCTCTCTGTGAAAAATCAATAAAATATATTTAAAAATAAATAAATAAATAAATACATACATACATACATACATACATACATAAATAAATAAATAAATAAATAAAAGGGTGCCTGCATTTCCAGCCATCTCTCCCTGGCAGACAGCAACCCTGTTGCTATTCACAGCCAGATGTTATGTGGGCATCTTTCTCAGTTCTGGTGCTCTCTGTTGGGGGGTAGGGGACAGCTTGGGGATTATACCCCAGAGTTCTCAGTGGCAACCTCCCACAGTTGAGATATCTCTCCAGAACTTTAGCTGCTGTCTGTGTGAGCTCAGCCAGCCCTTTCATGTCTCCACCCTTCCTTCTAGTTTCTATTCATCCTTGGTTATCAGGGTTCTCTCCAGCTAGTTTTAGTGATTTATTTTTTATTATAAAAAGAAAATTTAATAATTTTCTTTGAAAATTATTCAGGGTGATTCAATTGTATTGGTATTTAAAACCTATTACAGGCAAACATTTTGATTTCACAAGCACTTTTTTAAATAGCAGTGTGATAAAAATGCATATATTAAAATATCTGTGTACAGATTCAATTATTTTCTTAATATAAAATTCTATCTTTGGAATTGCTGGGTCAAAGTGGTAATATTACAATTGAATATGCATTACCAAATTTATTCTATAGAGGTTCACTGTAATTTATATTGCAGCAATACTTGAACTCTATATTGTAAGATGGCTATTGCTAAAATTAATTATTCTGAAAAGAATAACTAAGATTATGACAGAGATGAAATATGAAAATATTAGTTTATATACTATTATATATTTTTAGCTGCTAACTTTGTCAACATAAGTCTAGGTAGTAAACATTCAAACATATGATAGGTTTTCTTTCTGTGTATATATTGATCCAATTACTTATTTATTCAATAATAATTTCTGAGTGTCTAATATATGTTAGGCAATGAGGGATTCAACTACTAGCTATGATGAAACTTATAGTTCAGTGGAGAAGACTTTTAATAAACAGTTTAAAAACAAAATATGCAATGTGCAAAAAAAAAAAGAAAGAAAAAAAGAAAAGAAAGTAGTGCCAAATAAGGAACTTGTGCCAATAAAAAAAAAGAAGAAGAAAAGAAAAGAAAGTAGTGCCAAATAAGGAACTTATGTTAACTTGCTTATCTAAGGTGGTTAGGAAAAGTCTCTTGTATTAAGTATCAGTTAGATGTGAATAGATGATGGTGTTAAGTGTAGAAATCAACCCAGAAAAAAATACAGAGATCCTGAAGAAAGATGCCTACATGGTGGTAAAATCAGTGGTAGATAAGAGGAGGTAAATTTGCAAAAGAAAGGCAGTGACTAAGTCAAGCAAAACTCTGCAGAGCAAGGTAAAGAATGATGATTTAACTGTGAAGACACCAAAAAAATATTTGAAGGTTTTTTAAAGCAGAGTTATCATATAAATTGTCTTTTTTTTTTTAAATAGAACTGCCTTAGAACATAGCAATTTCACTTCTGGGAATTTATCCAAAGAATTCCAAAACACTAATTCAAAAGAATATATGCACCTCTATGTTCATTGCAGCATTATTTATAGTAGCCAAGATATGGAATGAGCCTAGGTGCCCATCAATAGATGAGTGGATTAAAAAAGCTGTGGCACATATGTGCAATGGAATGTTCAGTGGTCCATAAAAAATAATGACATTGTACCATTTGTTTCAGTTTGGATAAACTTAGAGATATCATACTCAGTGAAGTAAGTCAGAGAAAGACAAATGCCATATGATTTCACTTATATGTGGAATCTAAAGAACAAACAAAATTGAAGCAGACTCATAGACACAGAGAGCAAACTGGTGGTTGTCAGAGGGTAGGGGATTTGGGAGACTGGATGAAAGAGGTGAAGCAATTAAGAAATACAAATTAGTAGTTACAGAATAGTAACAGGGATGTAGGTAAAGTATAGGGAATATAGTCAATAATACTGCGATAACTATATATGGTGTCAGTTGGGGTACTGGAAATATGTAGGAGAATATTATGTAAAGTATATGATTGTTTACTACTAAGCCATACATCTGAAACAAAATAAATTGAAAGAAAAAATGATATATTCTATGTAGACATGGATATACATCAAAAGCACCTTCATATACTAGAAGATATATAGTGCTATATTTTAAGAATCCTAAAAAATATTCTTTTGACACAGCAAATTTCTTTTTAGGAATTTGTGGCAAAGATATATATATATATATGTTAAAAAATGCTTACCATGGAATTATTTATAATAGCCAAATTTTGGAAACCACATAAATGTCCAGCAACATAGCATAGCAGGAAATGGTTTCAATGACTTACAGTATGGTTACACAATAGACTATTATGTAGATTTACACAGCAATGACTTTGAAAAATATTTAATAGCATATAAAGAGGAAATGTGACAATAAATTATTTGGTAAAATATTTAAAAATAAAGTTTACATTTTTTGAAAAAAAATAGTTTGTAGACTACCAACAGTGAAAGCAGAAAGGCCAAAAAGGAAATTACACATTGCAATATTGGTGATGGCTTGGAATACAGAGCTTGTCATGAAACTGAGAAAAATGACTGTATGTGAGATACTTTAGCAGTATATTCAATAGAACTAAATAATAAACTGAATAAGGCAGTGAGGAAAAAGAATCCAGAAAGACTCACTTTTCCAGCTTGAGCACCTGAACACATATGCTTTAAATGAATAATATGGAAAAAGGAAGGCAGGCACCTAGAATCCTATATGACACACAGTTACGTTGTTTGCATCTGCCTAACACAATGTACTCTAAGCTTCCTCTGCACAGGAATTTTCCTTTATCCATTATTTGACCCCTATTGCCTAGCACAATGTCTAGCACAGGGAATGCCTCCTATAAGCATTTGCCTGAATGAATGATTAAAGAAAATAAAGATTATTCTTTGACTTTCCAGACTGGAAAACTAGAAATAATGGTTCATAATTACAGGCTGACATATTTCACTTTTATGTAAATACTAGAAGCCCAGTGCACGAAATTTGTGCACTAGGGGTTGGAGTCCCTCAGCTTGGCCTATGCCCTCTCACAGTTCGGGACATCCCTCTTGCAGTCTGGGGGCTCTTGCAGTCTGGGACCCCTTGCTCCTGACTGCCTGCCTGCAGGGGAGGCAGGAGAGGCTCCTGCCACCACCACTGCGCTTGCCAGCCATGAGTTCGGTTTCTGGCTCAGCGGCACTCTCCCTGTAGGATCACACTGATCACCAGGGGGACAGATCCTGGGTTGAGTGTCTGCCCCCTGGTCATTCCACCATTTTGTTGATTGGCATATTACACTTTTATTATATAGGACTAGTGGCCCAGTGCATGAATGTGTGAACCTTGAAAGGAACTGTGGGCCACGAGGCTGTGGTTGGCACAGGGGCAGAGCAGGTCTTGGCCCATCCTCTGCACCCCGCTCAGCCCCCTCCAGCTCTGGCCCCTGGTCCCCTGTCTTCTGGCAGTCCTGGTCCCATTGCCACTGCTCCCATGCACTGACAGCACAGAGCAATTGGGGCCAGTGCCAGCAGCAGGTACGAATGGGGCCAGAGTCGTCAGCAGGTGCGAGCAGCGGCTGCTGCCCTGATCGCCCCTCAGGAGCAGGGGAGGTGGAGAAGCCCTGAGGGACAATCAGGGCCGGCAGCTGCTGCTTGCACCCACTGATGGCGCTGAGCAATTGGGGCCAGAGCCAGCAGCGGATGCGAGCAGAGCCAGCACCAGTGGCAGGTGCGAGCACCAGGTGGGACCACAGCAAATGGGAGCAAAGAATTTTCAGTAACCACCAGAGGCTCTCCCCAATGACAGCGACCGGTGCTCCGCCCTGGTCTGGTGCCCTGCTCACCTGCTCCACCATCCCACTGCGGCTGATGCCCGCCATGTTCTGCACTCTGCCGCCTGCTGCCAATGCTTGCCATGTTCCACGCATGCCCCCTGGTAGTCAGTGCACATCATAGCGACCTGTTGTTCGGTTGTTTCACTGTTCAGTCTATTTGCATATTAAGGTTTTATATTTATAGAATGCCAGCTAATTGGAACTCCACAAATGAAAGAGGCTGATTTCAGAATAGTATGTTCTCTGGTAACTGAAATATTTAAGCAGAGTTTTGTTGAAAATAAGACAGGTGTCTAATTTTGAAATAGAATTGGAAATTAATTCAGGCAGAAAATATTAACTTTTCAAACCCTTCTACTTAATCCCTCTTTAAGTTCAGAATACCTTTCATTGGCCTTGCCTCTGAACAATGACTTTTATTTCCTGTTAATTGAGTTAGTGAATTTATGTTAAAGGCTTGTCTTCAAATACTTCAAAGAAATTAAAATAACTGCTTCCTCTTTTCATATTCATACAATCTTGGGTTTATATTTTCCAGAGTCTGGCCAGGGTGCCAAGAAATCTGGTCCAACTAATCAGGAATAAAGAGAAAGCATGAGGCATTCACTTGCTTCTAATCAGATTCTCATCTCCTACATTACCAGGTAATAAGGGAATGGGAGATTAAGGTGTCTTGGTTATAGGAAGAGCAGTAGGATTACTAGGATTGAACTTTGCTAGTTGTTATAATTTTTGCATTTAGGAAATTGGTTTGAAAGCCTTTATTTTACAATGGACCCAAGACTCTGCTTAAATCCCATAGCATAGAGAGGGCAAAGGGCTTTTAAAAATCTGTTTCTTGCCTGGCCGGTGTAGCCTAATGGTTGAGCATTTACCTATGAACCAGGAGGCCATGGTTTGATTCCAGGTCAGGGCATATGCCTAAGTTGAAGGCTCAATCCCCAGTAGGGGTCATACAGGAGGCAGCTGATCAATGATTCTCTCTCATCATTGATATTTCTATCTCTCTCTCCCTCTCCCTTCCCCTCTGAAATCAATAAAAAATAATCTCTTTCTTCCCCCAAAAAAGTATTTCTTTCTCATTTATTATTATTTATAAAATTTAAAAGCCACAGATGTGAAAAATAGATGGATCTTGGTAACCATAATAGTTCTGGTTAAAAATCATTTAGAATATTTTTGTTTGTTTATTTGTTTGTTTTTTTGGCTGGGGGGTAGGGGACAGATCACCGCTGATTTTTTTTCCACCTGAGGCAGTATGCTTTTATAGGTTTTATTACATTTCTAAGTCAGTTTATTTTGCAAAAAGGGACCTATACCTAGAAAGTTTTAACACAAGTAGACAATTTCACTATTAAGATTTTTTATATCTTGAATGTTTCATGGATGTGTCTCACTATTCAATTCAACTAATTGTTCAGACAGGATAACCCTGCTATACCAAGAGTACATCGATGCTTTGATTTGGATATATTGAATCCAGAAAATAACATGCAGAAGATAAATTAGAAGTGAACATTCTTCTCCTCTTAGTAAATTGAATCAGGAATTGTTACAAACTCTAATTAAAAGGGGAAGCCCCAAAACTTCAATAATTAAAGTCAGGAATACACAGCAGAATCTCCTATACTTCAAGAGTACAAAGTAAGTACTTATTAAAATAATGATTTTGCAGCTCTGTTACTTTAATTTTGTAAATTTGAGTAGTTTATATGTTTAGATAATCTAAACTTTAAGTTTATTATTTTTATCACAATCTAAATGTTTTCCAGATATTCTTCAACATAATAGGACTTTGGCGGCCCTGAGCCTGAGAGAACAACAGGCAGGTGCAGCCCAGAGCCTGAGAGATCAACACAGAGGGGTGCCTGCTCTGAGCCTCTGTGGCGAGGCTGTGGGCAGGCCCCCAGCAGACACACACACACAACACGGAGCACCTACTCCAAGCCTCCATGGCCAGACAATGGCTTATAGCCCTTTGCCCTCTCTAAGCTGTCAGTAGGACATCCCCTGAGGGCTCCTGGACTGTGAGAGGCGGCAGGCTGGGCTGAGGGACCCTCACCCCCAGTGCACGAATTTCATGCACCGGGCCTCCAGTATAAAAATCATGAACAGACAGACACAAGGAAAGTAATGAAAAGCTACCTATTAACATATTTTCATACCCAGTAAGCTACAAATTGCAGCACTTTTATGGATAAGCACTATTACTTTTGGAGTAATTGCAAAAGTGTTCTGTCCTTTGTTATAAGCTACTTGTAATGCTTTTAAATTCTCTTCAGATTTCATTTTGTTTCTGTAGTCCTGTCCATGCCTTTCTCTTATCTCCTTTCTCTGTGCTACCTCTCCTCACCACACCCTCCCATGGGCCTGACAACATTCTATAAGGATGTTTAATAAGTATTTTATTTTTAACCTTTGCAGAATATACCCTCTTCCCACAAACAGTTTCCTTTGTAGATAATTCCCATCAATGGTTGTTATAAAAAATAACAGGAATGAATGTTAGGAAGCTTTGAAAAAGACTCTTGAAATTACAGACATCGGGTAGTGATTGGCTCAAACACTAGTTGCTTGAGAATCAGAACAACAATAACCACAATATCACTGAACACCTATTATAGTGTGCATCAGTAAATTAATTAATTGATCAATCTTCCCAGCAAATAAATATTAGGTATTTTTATATGAGACACACCTTTAGAGGCTGGGATATAGCAGTGATGAGTCTCCACTTACAAAGACTTTATAATCTAGTGAGTCAAGAAAGGAAAATATAGGATTTTAGTTAAAGATAAAGGCCATACAAAATAAATCAGGGTCTTGGTAAGAAGCATCACAAGAATTTTGAAAACTCCATTTGTTAGAATGGTTAAGAAAGTCTTATCATATGGGGGTGATATTTGATCCTGAAACAGCCTTTACCTGACTCCATTGAGTCTATTCCTGCCAAAGGCATATCAAGAGTGTTTTATAATCAGACTAGAGGCCCAGTGCACGAATTAGTGCACAGGAGGGGTCCGGCCACTGGGCCCCAATTGGGGTGGATCAGAGCCGGGACTGTTGGGAGGAGGAGACGGTGGGGGTTGACCCGGTGGGTCCTGCCCCCGATTGGGGTGGAGGGGCTGATTGGGGGTGGGGCCAGATGGAGCGAGGGGCTGCGGGAGGTAGGCCAGCTGGCTCCACCGCAGATCAGGCTGGTTCTCTGGCCGCAGTGGGCTTCATAGTGACCAGTCATTCTGGTGGTTATGGCTTTTCGGTCACTGGCTTTTTATATAAATAGATAAGTAAACTAATAGAGTCACTGTAAAAACGATGCAAGTGGGGAAGAGGAGTAGCTATAATAACCTATATTAACTTTTGGCAAGCTGGGCAGAGCAGATATACAGACTAATCTTGACCATATGTTGTATTTGCCTTTTACAATAAACAAATATTTTCCCAACACAATGCTTTAAACTTCCAGATTACATTCTAGGGAAGTGATGGAAAGATAATTTCATCAGGAGAAGCAGCTTGTGATTGCATGTTGGGTTCTTCATCACAGATGGGACAGACTCAAAGTACCCAGGCCTATCCTTATATATATAAAAACCCAGGGTCCGTAACAACTCACCAAAGGCTCGACAGAACACCAGAAGTCAGTCCTGCAGTCAGTGATGGGTTGTGTGCTGACCCAGCACTGACTGCCGAGGGGGCTGCGGATCAGGCCCGGAAAGAGAGGCAGGGTCTGTTGATCAGCTGTTGCCTCTCTCTTTCTCTCAGGGCTTTGCCAGCAGCTGTGCCTTGGTTTCTCTCTGAGCTTCTGCAGGGGCGGCTTATCAGCCCCACCTCTAAGGCCCAGAGATAGGCCCGGAGATGTTGACTGGCATAGAAACTGACCAATCAGAACCAAATCTGGGTGAACTGTGAGGAGCCAATAGCTGCCTAGGAGGTGGAACTTTTGATGCTGACTGGCATAGAAACCGACCAATCAGAACCAAATTGGCCAGCAGGGGAGGGCAGTTGGGGGTGATATCAGGCCTAGAGGGGAAGCCAGTTAGGGGCGAGATCAGGCTGGCAGGGAAGGGAAGTTAGGGGTGATCAGGCTGGCAGGGGAGAGCAGTTGGGGCCAAGATTAAGCTGGCAGGATAGGGCAGTTAGGGGTGATCAGGAAGGCAGGCAGAGGGGTTAGGGTCAATCAGGCAGGTGAGCAGTTAGGAGCCAACGATTCCCAGATTGCAAGAGGGATGTTCGACTTCTGGTTTAGGCCCGATCCCACAGGATCGGGCCTAAACTGGCAGTTGGACACCCCCCAAGGGGTCCCCAATTGGAGAGGGTACAGGCTTGGCTGAGGGAACCCCCCCCCCTGTGCACAAATTTCGTGCACCAGGCCACTAGTCCTCTATAATGAAAGGCTGATATGCAAATTGTCCCTCAGGAGTTCAACTGGGAGCCCAGGAGTTCGATTGCTCACTAAGACATGCGCTGACCACCAGGGGGCAGTGAAGAACATGGCAGGCAACCAGCGGTGGAGGCAGGGCACTGAAGGAGCAAGAGAAGGAGGAGGCGGGGAGGCGGGGAGGCGGAGAGGCAGGGAACCTGATCGGCCTTCATCGCTGGCCAGGCGTAGGGACCCTACCCATGCATAAGTTTCATGCACCGGGTCTCTAGTCCTATATAATAATGAAGTAATATACAAATTGACCATCACGCCCTTGCACACTAGATGGCCGCCCCCATGTGGTCACAAGATGGCCGCCACAAGATGGCTGGCAGTGGAGGGAAGTTGTGGGCGAGCAGGCCAGCAGGGGAGGGCAGATAGGGGTGACCAGGCCAGCCAGCAGGGGAGGATAGTTGGGGGAGACTGGGCTTGCAGGGGAGGGCAGTTGGGAGCAATCAGGCTGGCAGGGGAGCAGTTAGGCATCAATCAGGCTGGCAAAGGAGTGGTTAGGGGGTGATCAGGCAAGCAGGCAGGTGAGCAGTTAGGAGCCAGCAGTCTCGGATTGTGAGAGGGATGTCCAACTGCCAGCATTTGGACATCCCCTGAGGGGTCCTAGATTGGAGAGGATGCAGTCTGGGCTGAGGGACAACCACTCCAGTGCACTAATTTCATGCACTGAGCCTCTAGTATAGGATAAATATATATCTTAGAGTTCATGAGTCTGAAAAGAAAAGGCTGTCATTTTAAACTTTACCCAGTACTTGAAAGCATTCTTTTAATGTAAGTTTGCTAACTCAAATTCAGGAAATGGTATCAGGGGGTTGGTGACATATCCTTTGTCATAATTTAAAGAGGACTAACAAAAATAAATGCAATCTTTTACCTCTTTCTTTCTTTCTTTCTTTCTTTCTTTCTTTCTTTCTTTCTTTCCTTTTGTATGGAGCATTTTTACAACTGAGACTCATTTTGGCATAATTAATTTAAATATGTTTATTCTTGGTTCATTTGATAGCATTTTGTATTTTAGTTTACTTGCTTACTAGCTTTTCAAATTTTTATAAAATTCCATTGATCTTTGTGTTTGCACAACTGAACTAAAATTGAATAAAATTTAATCAGATATTAATAATTCAAAAAGTCTATAAATTATTGGGAAAAGAAAGTATTTGCTATTGAGAAAAATTTAAATTGGTTTATACATTAAGAAATTTCCATCTTTTAAAAAATATTTAATATACCTATTTTATCTTTCAAGTTAGTAACATTTTAGCCTTTTAAATAGAGTTTTCTCAAATACTTTATATGTGATATCATCTACCACACGTTGCTGCCCAAAATAACAACAAAAAATCTTCACAAGTACATGTTTACTTTAAAATCTTCATGAAAGTCAGTCAGCTCTGTTAAGAATAATTCATTGAACATGGCAAGAGTCAAACCTCAGGAATCATAGAACTGTGGACTTACTCTTAGACCAGCAAGTTAGAATTAATGGCCATTATACCCAATTCAGGTTCAGATGTTGATTGTACTAGTCCATCCCAGTGTTCATTAGACTGTTTTCTGGTTCTGAAAAAGCTTACCCAATTGGAAAAACTGGATTAGAAAGAGTGATATTACCCATTAATTCTGCCTTCCAAATTACTGTGCCTACTTATTCCTCACGTAAAGATCTAGACTCCGTATTTGTAGGAAGCATATCAGGCTTGCATTAGTCATGTGGTAAAGTGAAACTTTTAAAAAATCAGGAATTCAAGATATTTATGACTTATTCTAAACTATACCACTAACTAATTTGGTGACTTTGCATAAGAAATTTCAGTTCTTTGGGGGAAGCCTCTAATTCCTCAGCTGTAAAGCAAGGGTGTTGAACCAGGAATCTTATAGATACAGGATTCTGAATGAGTTATGGACTAAACTGTATCCCCAAAATTCATCCCTTGAGTCTATAACTCCCAGCTCCTCGGAATGTGACTTTGGAGATAGGACATTTGAAAAAAGGACTAAGTTAAAATAAGTTGTTAGAATGAGCCCTAACTCAATCTTAAGTCCTTGTAAGAAGAGGAAATTTGGATATACACATGTGAGGACACAGTGAGAAGGCAGATCTTTGAGCCAAGGGGAGGAGTTCTCAGAAGAAAACAGCCTGCCAACAGGACTTCTAGATTTTGGACTTCTGGACTTCTAGTCTACAGAACTGTAAGAATACATTTCTGTCGTTTAAGCCACCCAGTCTAAGGTATTTTGTTGTGGCAGCTCTAGCAAACTGGTGCAAAGTAGAATCACAGAATCGTGTTTACAAAGCTATCCTAACAAAAAAATAACCTCATACCCACTCTGCTGAAAAGCACTCACTGGCTCAACAATTCTTTCAGCACTACATATACTGCTTTGAAATAGTAATGTATTGCTTCTTATTTCACAGTATTATTCTCTTTAATTCTCCCCAATGACTATTACAATATATTATACAGTCTTCAATAGGTTTTTTAATTGATTGATTTTTTTCCTACTCCACCACTATTTTTTCTTATCTGTAAAATGAGTTCCTTAAAACAAATGGCCTTATGCACCACAGGATTAATTTAACCACAGATATTTTCTCATTTTTCATGGCAAGTATAGCCTAAGAATAGACAAATGACTACAAAGATATATAAGAAAGATTTTAAGTTTGTTATTTAAAATGCCTAAAGCAGAGAGTAAAAAATAGAGAAAAAATATGTATATTCCAGATCATTTACTGAAAACTTGTTTTAGGATTAAGTCACTTAGAATATTTGACATCCTGTATCTAGCACCCATTACCTCCTATATTTTAGGATTTATTGTTAGAGATGTTCCACTGCTACATCAATTCTCTTTCGTTTTTTCTACACAGAGTTAATGAGAGTGATTATGCGTGAATGTCCTTATAGCTAATCATCTTCCTAGAATCCCTCATTGGAGTACATCCACTTTGCTTTCAGAACAGATCTGGTCTAGCCCATAATATCTGTAGTAAGTGTTGTCTATTACAAGACAAAATACAGATTTTTATACTAATTCACAATGGAATATACCTATTCTTTTCCTTCTTGGTTGCTTTTTCATTCACAGCTTATGAGTTTTAGTATTAAGATGCTAATAAGCTTTTTATTTTTAGTTCAAGTCATTGGCAGTCCATAAGATTTTGTAACAGTTTAAAAACACTTCAGCTGTTTCTTAATGGATGTTTTCTTAAAATTTTTCAGAAATATTTGACTTTACAATTATTTACAAAGCCTAAAAATTTGCCACAAATCAACAGATTTAGAACCAATCAATGTCAATGTTGGACAAACGATCCCTAGAACAGTTGCAAAAATTCAGTATTAATATGGCATTTGGAACCGAATATTTTAAATAGGAAAGATTCAATAATTTTTTATGTACCTGGTCATTAATTTTCATATTAACTATCATTTTCATTGGATATAAGATTTATATAAAATTATTATGATTGTTATTATAATTATAAATGCATTATTTGATTTGAAATAGTCTTTTTAATCAATGTTTCTTTTTTGTTTGTTTTCTTTTTAAATATGGAACGCTTCACAAATTTGAATGTCATCCTTGCCTAGAGGCCATGTTAATCTTATATCGTTCCAATTTTAGTATATGTGCTGCCAAAGCAAGTACTGTAACCATAGTTGGATCATAGCATCAACATCATCTGACAGCTGGTTAGAAATGCAGAATCTTAGGCACCATCTCAGATGATCTGAATGAGAATCTTCATTTTTAATAAAGTTTCCAAGTCCTTAGTCTGCACTTTCATGTCTGAGAAGCAGTCAACAAAAGGATTTATTCCTGGCATTTAATAAATAGTCCTGAATTTTGGTTATGGACATCTTAACTTTTAAATATAGAATGATAGGAAGACTTTTAAGGAAAAATAATTTTAAAATTAATGCTAAAACAAAAAGAAGACTAATGTCTATTTGGATTAAATTTATTGCAAACATGTAATATCAAAAAGAGTGTTGTAATCTAATTTAAATATATAATACTGCATATTATTACTCTAAGACATAAAACATAGTTTCTTCAGTAAAATGAAGGGCAGCCAAAATTCTGTCTCTCTTTGTCTTGTATCTCCTCTCCCCCCCTCTCGTACATACACAAAACAAAATTTCTGATATTTGTAGTAAATCTATGTTATATTCCTATCTTTCCCCTTATACCATTTAACATCTATCCTTCTATGACATTAAAGCTTGATTGCTTTAAAAATGTTATAAATTTTAAAATTTTATATAGCCTTGTAGCTATATTTATCATAGTACTTTTTCTTTTTCTCTTTCAGAAGTGATATCTTATAAGTTAATATGCTGGACATTTTTCAGATTTGAAAGTTTGAGAAAGGAAGTAAAAAATGGGTTAGAGTTACTATTTATACTAAGCATGAATGAACATTCTTTGTCTTCCATATTCCTGGAAAGTTAAATGCCTGGTCATAAAAATGGTTGCCTTTTGCTTTGTTTTTATTTTATCTTTTTATGATAAAAAATATATATCAGAATTTTTCAGTCTTATAAACTCTATCTCTCTCTATATATAAGTATATACATACACACATATATATTCTATATACTCTATGTATACATATATATGCACACTAAATATATCTAAATACACAAACTAAATATATAATATATAGTATAAATATTACTTTGTATGTATCTACATCTACATATTATAAATATGTTTATATATATGTATATATATTCAAGAAAATTATCAGTAAACGAACATATTTGAAATTGAAATTTGCATCTAAAATGAAGCACTGTGAGATGTAATTAATTTTAATACAAAAAAGGGCAAAATTAAACATTATACCAAGATTATAATACTTTGGCCATTTGACTTTGCTCTTAAGTATGTGGGTTATTTCTGTTGCACTCACAACATCGAAAAGATATGGCATGGCATGTTGTCATCAGGAACATCTGGAGAAGGAGAGATCCAAGGTCAATCAAGCAAGAAAAAAGTTAAACAGGCAAATTGGGCACAACTGTGATTGAGCGGCTGATCTAAGTGGCTGATTATAGTTTGCCTGCCTACTTAAACTTGCAGCTGTGCCTGAGCGAGTGGGTGGAACCACTGTGAAAAGGATGGCAGACTGTTTTTGAAACTGGTTCTTTTCTCCACCTATGCAGGGCCTTTTTAAGTGGTCGCAAAAGGAAATGCCTGAACAAGGAATGCTAAGTAATGTCAGCAATGTAATAAAACCTGACACATCAGAGCTTTATCCTATCATCATGATTGGGGTTCTATTCTTGTAATCACAAAAGCCAGGCTTATTTAAAATCCAAACTGTGGTCTTGTGTTTTACTTTACTTCTTTTTTTTAAAAAAATATATTTTATTGATTTTTTTACAGAGAGGAAGGGAGAGGGATAGAGAGTTAGAAACATCGATGAAAGAGAAACATTGATCAGCTGCCTCCTGCACACACCCTACTGGGGATGTGCCCGCAACCAAGATACATGCCCTTGACCAGAATCGAACCTGGGACCCTGACGCTCTATCCACTGAGCCAAACCAGTTAGGGCTACTTTACTTCTTTAACATGCCATATTCTCATAAAATTCTTTTCTTTTTTTTAAATTTTGTTATTAATTTAAATTCTTTCTCACTCTACATTGTTTTGGACATGCTTAGAATTGCATGGATATATGGCTGGGTGGGCATAGTTGTATGTGTATGGCTGTGGAAGAGTGGGGTTGGGGAGAAATCAGTTAGCCAATTTTTAACATAGACTGTTAACATTGGATAGATAGATGTTGAAGGCTACTTAGTTCCCCTAGTCAAGGAAACATACTGAAATACATATATAATCCTCATATACATATTTGCCATAAGTAGTAATGGTCAAACCAGAACTAAATTCCAACTTCTTGCTTGCCTAATTTTTGTAATCTTTAAGAAGGGAGGGTAAGAAAGGAGGCTAGGTCTTAACTAATGTTAAGACTCTTTCTAGTCTCATTTTTTGATCCTGCAAATTTAATCAAATTGTGACTCTCAACTAAAGAAGATGAAAGCTATTTTTTCCTAATTACCAACCCTTTATCATAGCACTTATTTTAAAAATTAATAATATCTTGTTTAATATATTCAACTTACTAATATGTCACTATCATCAATTCCTTTTGACAAATGAACCATTTACAACTAAAAGCTAAATTATTTGTCCAAGGTGTACCAATTATAAGTAGCAGATCAGTGATTTAAACCAAGGCCATTCTGTCATACACAAAGCCCATGCTTTTCCCGTTAGATCAAGCTGCTTTGTCTGAGTGTCAGCCCTACTCACAAGAGAATGTGCGGTAATGTGGAAGTGTGGTAGATGTCTTTGGACTTTTCATTGACGAATCCATTCATTCTTTCCTTAAATATTCTATCAAGGATATCCAAAGTCCTGGAGAATGTTAAGTGTCACCACTTATATGAAGATACAAGAAAATTAGCCTACCTTCAAGAAATTTATCACCTAGTTAATTTTACTGGACATATTCTAGACTAGTAGTTATTAATTTGTCAGGATATCTTAAGGGATTGTCAAAATATAGCCAATGGGCCAAGTCCATCCTGCTACCTGTTTTTATTAAAAATGATTTTTCAAAAGTGTTTATTGTGTATGATTGCTTTTGTGCTACAACAGCAGAGTTGAGTAGTTACTAGAGACATTATGAAAAATACAGCTGAAAATATTTACTATCTGGTCCCTTACAGGAAAAAAAAACAAAACTGTGCCAAGCCCTTTGCCAGGTTATTTATTTATTTATTTATTTATTCTCCAACTAGCTGTGTGAACTTAACTTCTTGAAATAAAAAAATAAATAAATAAAATTAGATGAATAGCTCGAATCACCCAGGACTGTGGAGTTAAAAGAAATAATGCATTAACAATGACCAGAACATAACATATGTGCTTAATAAATATTATTTCCTTTACCTGTCACCTGAAATCAGAGCCACCAAAGAAATAATGGAATTAAACAAGAATAGTGGCCTGCTATCATCTATCTATCTATCTATCTATCTATCTATCTATCATCTATCTAATCTCTCCTTTTATGTATCATCTATTAAATTATAATATATTTGTCAGGAAACTGTTCTCAAATCTGTAACAGCAAATGCACAAATTAGATACAGTGTAGCTGCTCTGACAAAACCAGTCACACAAGCACTCTCAAGGCTGAAGCTCAATGGCCAAAGCAAGTCACATGGCTTGTCAGGCTAGCAGAGCTTTCTCTACAAGATTCCATGGAAATATGTGTGGATTCAGTGGAGGACTGGAGCTGTAAATGTAATGAATTTACCACAAGTAACTCAATATAGGTCCATAAATTGGTTTACAGATCTTCACTGACATTTATTCAAGATGATGGAATAAGGATACATACTCACATATCATATCCTGGTTCTGTCACTTAATATCTTAATACTTAACCTCTCTATGTCTCAGTTATCATTTTTATAAAACCAACACAATAATATTCTCCTCCTCATAGGGTTATTATCAATATTACATGAGTTAATATATGTAAAATGCCTATATCAGTGCCTGATACTTAGCAAGCACTACACAAGTGCTAGAAATTACTAAATATTATTATCTACACTAATAAAAGACAAAGATGTTAATTGACCGCACCTTCGCTATGCCCATCAGCCAATCAGAAGAGTATGCAAATGAACCCAACAAAGATGGCCATTAAATTTGCATACTGCAGGTGGGGCAGCACCATGTGATCCACCTGCCCCGCTGCCCGCCAGGCCTGCTGTCCGTGTGAGTGGCCCAGCGGCTGGCAGGCCTGCCATGTGTGGCCAGCAGCAGGGCGGGGCGGTGCGGCAGAGGGCCTGCCATCTGTGACCCAGCGTGGGATCCGGGCCTGCCATCTGCCACCCAAGGAGCAGGCCTAAGCCACCAGGTGGTTATCTCTGGAGAGGTCCCAGACTGTGAGAGGGCACAGGTCGAGCTGAGGGACACCCCCCCCCACCAGTGCACAAATTTTTGTGCACTAGGCCTCTAGTTAATATAATAATTGTGTATTAGGCATGCATTATCAGTTTCTACCAGCACCATTAAAATCATTTAAAATTTTTTGTATTAAACACTAATTCAATACATTCCTTACAATAGTCACAGAAGTGATACAATACTGTTTTCCAGGTCTTCAAAATGCCATTTTATTACTAATCCTTTATGTAGTTAGATAATATGTAACATTCTTCTTTGAATTATGATAGCTACAATAAAAATGTTTGCATTTGACAATCTGTTCACTACATAAAATAAAATGCACCAATGAGTCTTTTTATAACATTTAACTTTTAGAAAGTTTGTCCAAATGTGTGCTATACTACTATAAAATAAATTTTAGTGCTGTTTTATGAATTTTAGTAAAATACTTTTTAAAAATAAAATAGAAGAATTTCATATACATATTTATTATGAATTTGATTCGTCCTACAAATTGTATGTATTTGAGTCCAGTTTTGAGACATAGTACCCTACTTATTGATATTTTACATAACTTAGAATGTTAAATTTTATTTATAAATCTTCACATTCAGAGAAAAATTTGTGTATTTATTTGCTTGGTTAATAAATACAAGTATTAATAGCTATTACTAATTTTAGCAAGTAATTCTCAAAGAATTGTTTTTTGCTTTCTGATATCTAGTTTATGGATTATTCTAGAATCTGATTAAACCTCTCACACACTTTTAAAATGTCCCCTTATCTATCCCACCAATCAAAATTGTACCCCTTATTCACAATACTCAGAATTATTTAGTATGTGCAATAATAACCTAATAAATCAATTATCTGAGCAGTGAGTATAAGAAATCTTGCAGTGGGAGCATACAATATTTGAAGAATTTTGCTATGCAATAATGCATGACTATAGAATTTTGTAGTTTGAACAAATCATCACATTAACACAGCACTTATTTCAGTCTGCAGATTAATACTAAGAATGCTTTTAGAAAATATAGAAGTATAAAATACAGAAAAATATCTATTATATTAAATTTTACTCTTGGTTTTCAAATTTAACAAAAAAGAAAAATGCATATACGGCATGTTTAGCAAGCTCCAATATGTCATGGAAACCAGTACAGCCTGTTTTGAAGTACTTGGTATGAGAAGCAAAGAAAGTGTGTCTCGGAGGCAGCTTCTGTGACTTGATATGGGGATTATATGCCATCTCTCCAAAGGCAAAAAAAAAAAAAAATCTGACAAACACTATTTTGCAACCTCTTCTCAAAGACTACAGTGAAAAAAAGTTACTTTCAAACTTTCAAAGTCCCAGATTCAATTAAAAATAAAACAGAGCAGTTCCCTAGAGCTAAGAAGTGTCCATTACTGAGCTTGAACATCAACAAAGAACGGAACTGCCAGAAGAATCAGAATTGGGATATGGAAACCAGATTGAAAAATGTTTAGAATTTTACAACAAATATGTTACTTGAGAGAACTGGTTTTCTCTTATAACCATTTATTTGAGTTACTATCTCTAAAAGGAATGCTTAAAGGATATTAAACAATTAATAATATGCCTTTTCTTTCTATTTCTGATTCTTTCTTTCGTCTTACTTTTTGCCAAAATTTTATTGTGTTTAAAGTGGTATGTCAAGTAAACTTGTCACAATGGCAAAATCCTTGGACATATTTTTCCTCCTAATTTGTTTGATTTCCTAAATTAGTTCATATAGTCTTCTGTTTTATATATTCTCTTTATTCTGGTTATTCCAAAATATGTATCAGATAAAACCTCTCAACTCTATATTTGACTATCAAGATGAGTACCCAATAGCTTTTTCAAATTAACTTGTATAAAAACAAATTCATGGCTACAACTTTAGTGTTTTTCACTGGCCTACATTGGCAACAACCCAGTAGATAGACTTCAAATGCTAACATCATATTTGACTCCACTTTTGACCTCATATTGCATATGATAGAGATGATTAAATTTCCACTAATGCTACATTTATCACTTTGCACAGAAGAGTTACAGGAAAGTGATTGCCCAAAGAGCAAATGTATTTTCCAGCCCCTGTGCATATAACTTGGGGCACAGTGTCTCATTTTCATTAGTGGAAAGTGATATGTTTTGCTTTCTTGAGCAACATGGTTAAGAAATGAATGTGCTTTTCACATTCTTTCTTTCTCCATCAGTGGGCTGGACAGCAATGCCTGGGCAACCCTGGAAGCCACATGATGAGGTCAGCAGGATCTCTATTGCCTTGGTTTCCTGACTGACTGTGGGAGAAGTACTGCCACCACCACCATCATCATCACTCACACAATGACAAGAAACATCCATATTATCCATATTGGACTGTTGGAGAGTGAAATGAAACTTCAGTTGTTCTAAGCCACAATGGAGTATGTTTCTTACAACTGCTAGTGTTAGAATAACCAGCACACTTCATATATAATCCAACAGCAAATCCTTCAAAATATATCCCAAATCCAGACACCACCTCTCTCCACTTTTGGTGCCATGATAATGGCACAATAGTTCAAGCCATCATCAAATTTCAGCTGAATTATTGCAATAGTCTAGTAACTTGCCTCTCTCTCTCTCTCTCTCTCTCTCTCTCTCTCTCTCTCTCTTTCTCTCTCTCTCTCTCTCTCTCTCTCTCTCTCTCTCTCTCTCTCTCTCTTTCTCTCTCTCTCTCTCTCTCTCTCTCTCTCTCTCTCTCTCTCTCTCATTTTTTCCTGCTTTTATCATGTATCCATTCATTATCTAAAGTGGGTTCTTTTAAAACAGAAATATGCTCATGTAATATTCCTTTACAAAATAGTTCAATAGACTTCTAGTACATTTAGAATGAAATCCCAAACCCTCACATGATGCCAAGACCCTCTGTGACTGGAGCCCAGGTACATGTACAGTATCGCCCCTTTCATTCCCACTCTCTTCTAGCTAAACCTCTAACAGGTCACACAGCGCTTACTCCAGATTTTTGTATTTACTAAGCCCTCTTCCCTGAACACTCTCCCTTCGGATATCTAGATAATTTTTTCCCTCACTTCACTCATGTCTCAGCTCCAATCTCACTTCATTAGAAAATAATCCAGTGATGATGGCACCCATATCCTCTTAGGCAGCATTTATTTTCTTTAGTAATTTTTTTTTACCAAATAATACATATTTACTTGCTTATTTACTTTTTTCTATTTACCCCAGTAAAACATGAGAAGTATACAACCCCTGCCTTTGAAAACATCTCCTAAGAATACCAAATGACATAGTTGTCAGGCCACAGAGAATGGATGTTTTCATAGAAAACTACCAATCTCTGCTTCATTTGTTGAATAAAAGAACAAGTCAAAGATGAATTAATACAGCGCTAAATATGTTGCAGAGCACATTGGATTGAAATTAACTAAATTAACAGTGAAATTAATTAAATTAATTAATTGAATTAATATTTTTTGCCTAAGACTCAAAATATTTATCTTCAGAGATTTTCTTTAACTTTCATAATCTAATGTTTGAATCATCTTCATAAATGCTCTCAGATAAAAATGTTTAGATCAACTCTTAATAATTTGAATCATAGTCTTCTTTAACATGTCAGGTTTTGTTTTATTTTTAATACTAGAGGCCCGGTGCACAAAAATTTGTGCACTCGGGGGGAGAGGGGGTCCTCCAGCCCGGCCTGTGCCCTCTCACAGTCTGGGACCCCTCGGGAGATAACGACCTGCTGGCTTAGGCCTGCTCCCGGGTGGCAGAGGGCAGGCCCAATCCCTAGGTGCAGCCCCTGGTCAGGCTCAGAGCAGGGCCGATTGGGGAGTTGGGGCGCCGCCCCCTGTCATGCGCAGAGCAGGGCGGATCGGGAGGTTGTGATGCCACCCTCAGTCATGCTCAGGGTGGGGCTGATTGGGGGGTTGGGGCACCACCCCCTGTCACACTCAAGGCAGGGTCGATGGGGAGGTTGCGGCGCCACCCCCGTCACTCACAGAGTAGGGCCGATAGGGGAGCTGGGACACCGCTCCCTGTCACACACAGAGCAGGGTGGATCAAGGGGTTGGGGCGCTGCACCCTGTCACACTCAGGGCAGGGCCAATGGGGAGGTTGTGGCTCTACCCTGTCACACACAGAGCAGGGCTGATCAGGGGGTTGGGGCGCCTTCCCCTGTCACACACAGAGCCGCAGGGCGATCAGGGGGTTTGGGCGCTGCCCCCTGTCACGCTGATCCCGGTGCCGGGAGCCTCGCTGCTCCGCTGATCCCGGTGCCGGGAGGCATATTACCCTTTTACTTTATAGAATAGAGGCCTGGTGCATGGGAAGAGGCTGGCTGGTTTGGCCTGAAGGGTGTCCTGGATCAGGGTGGGGGTCCCCACTGGGGTGCCTGGCCAGTCTGGGTGAGGGGCTGAGGGCTGTTTTCCTGAAGCGAGTGACTGAAGCTCCCAACCGCTGCTTGTTTTCTTTTTTTTTTTTATTCTGGACCAGCTTTAGCTCTGAGGCCTCGCTGCTGAAAACATCAATACAATGTTGCGTTCCGGGGCTGACTGAAAGCCGGTTTTGTTTAGCTTCTTATTTGCAACATAGTAATAGTTGCTTAGAGTTGCAGTTGAGAGGCCGGCAAGTGAGGCGGGGAACGTTGGAGTCTGCAGTTCCTGGAGGAAGCAAGCCTCCCTGCTCGCTTCAGTGCATGGCTGCCGGCCGCCATCTTGGCTGACAGTTAATTTGCATAAGGATACGCTGATTAGCCAATGGGAAGGGTAGCGGTCGTACGCCAATTACCATGTTTCTCTTTTATTAGTGTAGATATTTTTATTTATTTCAGAGAGGAAGAGAGAGATAGAAACATCAATGATGAAAGAGAATCATTGATCGGCTGCCTCCTGCATGCTCCTTATTGGGATTGAGCCTACAAATCTGGCATGTGCTCTGACCGTGAATGGAACCATGACTTCCAGATTTATAGGTCAATGCTAAACCACTGAGCAACACTGGCTGGGCAATAGGTCAGGTTTTTAAGTGAATAAAATAAGAGAAAAGAAAATGTTTATAATTTTGACCATATCTTTATGCTTATTTATTGTTTTAATATTTTTTTCATGATTCACAATATAGTATAAAATCATATGATCATATCAATACATGCAGAAAAAGCTTTTGAGAAAATCCTACAACCATTTATAATAAAAATTATCAGAAAACTAAGATTAAGGGAGAACTTCCTCAACTTGATAAAGCATACCCACAAAAGCCTGTAGGTAGATTCATAATTTAATGGGAGAAACTAGATGTTTTCTTGCTAAGATTAAGAACAAAGCAATAATGTCTGCTCTCTCCACTCATATTTAACACAATCCTGAAGTTCTAGCTGATGTAAAAATAATAAAAGGAAAGGTAATAAAAGGTATACAAATTTGGAAGGGAAAAATTAAACTGTCTTTATTTGTAGACAACATGATTTGTCTATGCATAAAATCCAAAATAATTGACAATAAACTCTCCTGAAACTAATAATAATTATGGCAATGTTACAGCATACATGGTTAGTACACAAAGGTCAATTGTTTTATTATATTCTAGTGGTGAATAGCTGGAATTTTAATTTAAAAACACAATACTATTGAAATTATCACCAAAAAATAAATACTTAGGTATAAATCTAACAATGTATATATGCAATTTCTATTAGAAATCTACAAACTCTGACAACAGAAATAAAATAGGATATAAATATACAAAGATATATTCTATGTTCATAGATGGAAAGATTCAAGTAAAATTAAAGCACAATCCATGATAAATAGTTGATGATAGACTTCATTAAAATTAAAATAATTTATTCTGTGAAAGATAGTTAAAATAATTAAAAGATAAGGGTTAGGGGAAAATCTTTGCAAAACACATATTTGATGAAATGCTGGTATCCAAAATAAACAAAGAACTCTTAAAACTCAACAATTAGAAAACAAACAACCAAATTTAACAAAGGGCACAGGATCTAAACAAACACCTCATCAAAGAAGTTATATAGCCTTAACCAGTTTGGCTCAGTGGATAGAGTGTTGGCCTGTGGACTCAAGGGTCCCAGGTTCGATTCTAGTCAAGGGCATGTACCTTGGTTGCAGGCACATAACTAGTAGGGAGTGTGCAGGAGGCAGCTGATTATGTTTCTCTCTCATTGATGTTTCTAACTCTCTATCCCTCTCCCTTCGTCTCTGTAAAAAATCAATAAAATATATAAAATAAAGTTATGTAAATGACAGATGCTTATTAAACTCTGCTCAATACCATATGTCTTTAGGGAATTAAAAATTAATACAACAATTATTAAACACTTATTAAAATGGCTAAAATTCAAAGCACTGACAACATCAAGTGCTGGCAAGGAGGTAGAGCAATAGGAACTCTCATTCACTGCTGGTGGGAATACAAATTAATACAGCCATTTTGGAAGACAGTTTAGTAGTTTCACACAAAACTAAATATATCCCAAAAATATGATCCAACAACTGTGATCCTTGGTATTGACCCAATTAAGTTGAAAACTTATGTTTACACAAAAACCTGCACACATGCTTATGGCAGCTTTATGTATAACTAGAGGCCTGAGGCACAAAATTCATGCACTGGGGAGGGGGGTGTCCCTCAGCCCAGCCTGCACTCTCTCCAATCTGGGATCCCTCTCACAATCCAGGACTGCTGGCTCCCAACCGCTCACCTGCCTGCCTGCCTGCCCCTAAACGCTTCTGCCTGCCAGCTGATCACCCCCTAACCACTCCCCTGCCAGCCTGATCGACACCTAACTGCTTTCCTGCTGGCTTGGTCACCACTAATTGCCCTACCTTGCCAGCCTGGTCACCCCTAACTGCCCTCCCCTGCTGGCCTGGTCACCCCTAACTGCCCTCTCCTGCTGGCCTGATAACCCCTAACTTCCCTCCCTTGCCAGCCTGGTCGCCCCTAACTGCCCTCCCCTGCCAGCCTGGTCACCCCTAACTGCCCTCCCCTGTTGACCCTATAACCCCTAACTGCCTTCCCTTGCCAACCTGGTCACCCCTAACTGCCCTCCCCTGCAGGCCTGGTCACCCCCAACTGCCCTCCTCTGCAGGCCCGGTCCCTCCCAACTGCCCTCCCCTGCTGGCCATCTTGTGTCCACATGGGGGTGGCCATCTATGACCACATGGGGTGGCCATCTTGTGTGTTGGAGTGATGGTCAATTTGTGTATTACCTCTTTATTATATAGGATAGCCAAACCATGGAAGCAACATTTAATTTCTTCAATATGTGAGTGGATAAACAAACTGTAGTACATCCATGCAATGGAATATAATTCTGTAATAAGTAGAAATGAGCTATCAACCTACTAAAGACATGGAGAGACCTTAAATGTATGTTGATAAGTGAATCAAGTCAATCTTAAAAGTCTACATAATGTATGAGTTCAACTATATGACCTTGTGAATAGGCAAAACTATGGAAATAGTAATTAAATCAATGAATGATAAGGGTTTAAAAAGAAGGAACTGTGGAGCACAGGTCATTTTTAGAGCCGTGAGATTATTCTGTGTGATAAACAGTGGTGAATACATGTCATTATATTTTTTCAAAATCCATGCAATTACAAGACAGACTAAAGCCTAATGTAAACTATGGACTTTAGTTAATAATGGTGTATCGACATTGATTATCAATTGCAATAAAAGTACCACATATTTTCCTCTTTAATACAAAACAGGGCAGTAGGACAAAATTTCTTTTACCAATTATGTTTTAAAATGGGTTCCTCCTATTCAGCACCATTAACTATTAATAACTAAAACCCAGTTTTTAATTTTGTTACCCTATTTTCTGGTCTTTTCCCCCTGATGTTTCCACACACACACACACACACACACACACACACACACACACACAAAAGGTTAACATGTCTAGATTACCATGTAATGCTTGATAAATTGTGAAGTTTTCACTAGGGACTGAAAATTGATTAAAATAAAAGATGCAAGTAAACATGTTTCAATTTAGATGATAAAGTAGCATTAATGAATCTGCTTATATGAAACATAAAAGACACATTAATATGTGTATTTTCCCCACAGGCACACCTGCTATGTATATATGTATTTGAGGATATGTGACCATTTCAGAGTATGATCACTCCAGGTCCCTCCATGCTGTCTCAAAGGGTAAGAGTTCCTTCATTTATATTGCTGCATAGTATTCCATAGTGTAAATGTAGCACAGCTTTTTTATCCATTCATCTATTGATGGGCACTTGGGCTGTTTCAAGATGTTGGCTATTGTAAATTGTGCTGCTATGAATATAGGGGTGCATATATTCTTTCTGATTGGTGTTTCAGTTTTCATAGGATATATTCCTAGAAGTGGGATCACTGGGCCAAATGGCAGTTCCATATTTAATTTTTTAGGAAATTCCATACTGTTTTCCATAATGGCTGCACCAGTCTGTATTCCCACCAGCATGTACTAGGGTTCCAATTTGTAAGTTACTTTAAAGAAAAGGAATTGGGCCAGGTACCTCATTGCAAACAGCCCCATTTTCTCTATTGTCTATGGTAGAAAAGGCTTATATTTAATTATTTTCCTGAAACTTGATTAACTCATTTAAACAATCTAAACTTATTTTTACTACATTAATGTAAGTAGATACCAATTTCACAAATTAGTCAAAGTTTCTTAAAATATATTTTTATTCTGTTTTAAATCATTATTTCTATTGGACAATTTCTTGCAATGTCAATTTCATGAACTAAATATCAAAGCATACAAAAATGTTGATAAAAGTAAGTATACAAAAATATTCTGAAATGGTCACATATCTATATATATATATATATATATATATATATATATATAACAGGTGCATGTAGGGAAATATACATATTAATGTGTCTTTTATGTTTCATATAAGCAGTGCCTGCAACCCAGGTACATGCCCTTGACCGGAATCGAACCCGGGACCCTTCAGTCCGCAGGCCGACGCTCTATCCACTGAGCCAAACCGGTTTCGGCGCATCTTTTATTTTAATAAGCTTTCAGTCCCTAGTGAAAACCTCACAATTTACTAAGCATTACTAATCTTTCTTGTTTCTTCTCAAGTTGAAGCAAAGCAATTATACCAGCTTATTAAAAAAACAAAATAAGACTAAAAATTATTTTGTCATTTAGTGGGCACCTACTATGGTATTCAATTGAAAACTATTAATAGTCATGATTTCTAAGAGGCTTCTTACAATTTTCCTTGATTTTTTAATGTTGTGTTAAAATTTCATTAATTATTATGTACAATATACAACCTATTTATGCTTAACCCAGAAAATAGTTATTACATTATGATAGTGTATATTAGGCCACTCTTTTAAATTTAAATGAATTCTAACCATCCTCATAATGAGGTCAAACTTTGAAAACAAATTTGGGCTAAGAATTTTTTTTAAAAGATGTAAAGTAAATGCAGTAAAACAAATGTGTCTAAAATCAACCCAATTTTAAAATAACTGCCCTGTATTTAGTAACACCTTTTTAAAAAAATATATTTTATTGATTTTTTACAAAGAAGAAGGGAGAGGGATAGAGAGTTAGAAACATCGATGAGAGAGAAACACCAATCAGCCGCAGCCCACTGGCATGTGCCTGCAACCAAGGGACATGCCCTTGACTGGAATCGAACCTGGGACCCTTGAGTCTGCAGGTCGACACTCTATCCACTGAGCCAAACCAGTTAGGGAATAGTAACACCTTTAAATAAGGAATTCCACCTTTGGTTTCATTCTAAACTAGGCCTTACTTCATGTAAGATTTCAAATGAATAAGTTGGTAAATGTGAAACTATTTTGTTTTTCTTCATTTATTTTGTATATTACATTTAATGTTTTTGATATTATTTATAATTTAAGAGTAAAGAATCAGAGTGTGGTCATTTATCTCTTTCATCTAAACAAATTAAATTCATTTATTTTAAATCATAACACTTTACTTTTTAAAAATATTATTGATCTCAATCTGATAATCAGGTGTAATATAAAACAGATAACTAGAAGTAATATTGAAAAGTAATTAAATTCACAACAATATATAAAATGTCATGAATTTCTTTCTAGAAGTTATGACAATTCACTATCATAACCTTATCTAGTAAGCAAGAAATAAAAAGTCAGTATATAGAAGATCAGCTTCCACCTTATTCTCCTAGGTTTAGAGGTTTTTATCAGTTTCTGGTGATCCACAAATCGCCTTTACCTTTGAGAATGGGACTCTGAAAAGCAGATGCTGTTCCACCTGCACAAGTGGGACTGATTGTCTGGAAAGTACAGGACAGGTTGCTCATGACATTTTATATATTGTTGTGAATTTAATTACTTTTCAATATTACTTCTAGTTATCTGTTTTATATTACACCTGATTATCAGATTGAGATCAATAATCTTGGAGCCCAACAGGAAAGCAGTGGCGATTCACTTTTCACCATGTAGACTTCAGTCTCAGTGAGGTGTCCACAATCAGCCTGCTGCCCCCAGTCCCTATTTCCTCTGACTCAGACTCTCCCTCTGAGGCTAAAACCCCTGGGTCCTTCGGAGTAAGGAGTGGAGAATATTTCCTGGCTGTGAGGAGTATATTGGGAACCCAGGGCTCCTCCAACATATATGACTTTTAACCAGTCCCTCAATTTCAACAACACTCCCTCCCCCTTCCTCACTTCATACATCTACCAACCATAGCAGGTATGTTATGTTTTAGATATTATAGTCTTTTCTCGATACCACAGCTTAAATGGGTTTTTGTATTGACTTTTTTAACCTACGACTCCTACCTGATGCTTGCTATCCAGTTGAAATCCCTCATCAGCTTTCATCTTTTCATGTAGCCTACAGTATGTTCCTTCTGGGTTAATAATGTTAAAATGTCTCTATTTTCCATATTGGGTAGTTGGGGAGTTAGAATGAAGTAAAGGTAAATTCGCATGTTCAGACTATGTTTATCCAGAATTCTCAAATAATATACTTGAATATATAAATTAAATATTTGAATATATAATATCAATGCATAAACCAATAAAAAACATTTTGGTTAAAAAATGCATAAACCCTAAAATAAAGATATAAACACTATTTATAGATTTTATAAAACAAGTCCTCAACTATTCATGCACAGGTCATAAAAAAGCTTTATTAAGTCATATAAATTTTTTGTTGAATCAAATAAATTGCTAATATTCTATCATACTGGATATCAAAAAAAGGTAAAAAAGAAGCCACATAAACTGCATTGTCTGACTATATTTTTTTAAATTAAATATTTTTAAATGATAGTTTGAAACATCTGATCTCAAACATTGAAAAGCACTAATCTGAGTAACGTTTTAGTAAAAGCAAGCAAATAAACAGATAAATAAAGAAAAGAAGTAGCAATAGGAATATTACATTTAAAAATCTATGGCATTCAGCCAAAATAATAATCTGAGACAAATATATACTGACAATTTAATTATTACAAAATAAAAGACTATAAAATAAACTAATCATTTTTTAAAAATAAGAAGAAAATAACAATATTACAAAAAGATAATAAAAATCAAAGCAGCATCAATGATAACCCAATTTTGCAATTAACATTTCTAACTCTCAACATTGATCTGAGCTCCAGAATTCCATTTCTAAATGCTACTCAAGATTGCTCCCCAGATACTTGGCAACATCTGCAACTCTATAGGTCCGCAAGTAAACTCATTATCTTCTCTAAGAGAGCATGCTGTTCTTATTATATTCTCTGTCATGTTAATATCCTAAACACCCATTCAGTGTCTCATGTTGAAAGCCTTCAGATCATCTTCAACTCACTTTCTTTTTTATTTCACAAGACCAAATTATTAACCATATTTGCCTTATTTGAGAAGAAAATCTTCCTTGAATCTGAGTTATCACTTTTTCACATAATTATTGCAAAGCACAACTGGCTCTAGTTTTTCTCCTTTCTCCCAAAGGACTACCAGTCCTCTCTCAAACAGAGCTGCTTTTGTCACCTTCAATTTAAAAGAAAAAAGAAAAAAAAACTTCGCTGGAAAAAACATATACACATGAGCATGCACACACATATACATACAAACAAAATTTCATGAGTTCTAGTACTTATTCCTAATTCTATAGAATACTACTCATGATCTTTTATAATGTAACTTTGATTTCTATCTTAAAATTATGATTCTTTATTTTTATTCCCTTATGTATCATCAGGTCTTGTTTACATGCACACTTAGCTCTAGTAAAATAAGAATGCTCACTCTTCTATAATTTTCTTGTCATTATATTGAATATTTTTCCTTCCTCTTTCTCCTTCTGGTCATATTGAATTCATTATTGCAGACTTAGCTCAGTTTTGTGTCCTCAAGAAATTTTATTTCCCTTCCCCAGCCCTAATCTTTCTTTTGTTTTAACTATACTGTAATGTGTTTGTGTGCATTCATATGTCTACAATATGTACATTTCTCTGTGAAGGCAGGAGTGTGCATTTCCCAAATTTATATTTCCTCAGAGGTCCTAGCATAAGTCCTTGGACCATGAAGGTTAGTACTCAAAATGTGTTTGTTCTAGCTAGATGCAAATAATTAAGGATACAATTGTATTAGTTCTAAAATGTAAAACAATTGAGGCTGATTATGGCCCCATCTTATTAAGAACTGTGATAGATTGAGATTGTAATTTATTTGCAGGCTAATAAGTTAGCATATCTCTGGTTCAGGGATGGTGGAAGAAGATGCATACAATGATCTCGAATCAGAAACGAAGTACTTTTCAATCACAGTAGCCAGATCATCAGTATTTGCTTCAGTTCTCCAAGCTCTGTTATTCACAGTGTAGCCCAAAGAGGGACAGGTGATGCTGCAGTGGCCTATGTTAAAGGAGAGGAATTCTGATTTTAGGGAACCCAAATAATTTATAATTGACAGAAGCTTGTGTGAATTTTACTCTGAAAAGATTACCTTTATTACTTTCTCAGGAAATAAATCTGCCCTCTACCTCAGAGGGAGATATGGCTTCTTGTCTTCCAGCTGTTTACAAACATCACTAAATAGTTAATTCAGAACAAAAATAGTCAGTAGCTCTGCTCACAAGATGTGCAGAAAAGCAAGAAAGCAATGAGCCCAGCCAGTGTGGCTCAATGGTTGAGCATCGACCTATGAACCAGGAGGTCAAAGTTAGATACCTGGTCAGGGTACATGTCCAGGTTGTTGGCTTGATTCCCAGGAGGGGGCATTCAGGAGGCAGCCAATCAATGATTCTCTCTCATCATTCATGTCTCTAGCTCTCTATCCCTCTCCCTTCCTCTCTCTGAAATCAATAAAAAAAAAAGTTAAAAAAAACAACCAATGAGAATTGTCTCCTAATAACTATTTATACCCATAACATTCTGATGCATGCATGAAGAACAATGACAATGGAGTGAAACTGAAGTCTTTGGAGTACAAGATTAGAACTATTATTCAGGCATTCATTAGTTCATTTAACATTTACCAAGTATCTATTAGGATCAAACACTGATCCAAGTTCTGGTGGTACAGCAGTGAAGAAAACAGTGTTTTCTGCCTTCTTGAAATTAACATTCTACAAAGAGGGGGCTAGAAAATATACATATATACATACAAATATATATATATATGGTGATAAAATTTGTGAGAATAAAAACAGGGCAAAGGGATACAAAGTAACAAATGCTTATTTAGATTGAATGGTTCATTCTGATTAAAAGATATAATATTATTGACATGGAGCCATGTAGCTATACGAAGTTTGGAGGGGTGGAAAAGTGGAGTTAGCTTGATTCCCCAAAAATCTAGCCTAATCAATTATGCCAGGAAGATACTATATAATCACCTATTTAATCTCATTTATACTTCACCATTATGTATTTCTGAAAGTATATTTTTCTATATTATCTTATCACTAGAGGCCCAATGCATGAAATCTGTGCAAGGGGCTCAGCCCCCGCTGCCGCCACAGCTACCTCGGCCCCCACCGCCATGAAGGCTGCCACTACCTTGGACCCTGCCCACTGCAGTGGCCAGGGGCCTCTGCCTTGGTCTACGCCCACCATGGCGGCCACCTGCCTCTGCCTCTGCCTCTGCCTCGGCCCCATCACAGCTTCGTCCAGAAGGTTGTCCAGGTCTAATTAGCATATTACACTTTTATTATTATAGATGTTTAATATTTATCATTAAATTATCTGTATAATACCTGGAGATCTCAACTTGTTATATGTAAGATATTCTAGATCCTAATATTCATGTTAAAATGTATAAATATTAATAACTTAATCAATAAAAATGTTAAAAAAAGTATAAATATTTTAACTAATTATTTTCAGGTTATTATTCTCTTTTTTTGCTTGCATTACAAGTAAGGCTCTTTGATAAATATTTTGTAAGAAAAATGTTTTCAAATTAATTATCTTTATCAATATCAATACTTTTTGCATATTTTACCTTTTTCAGAGGTTAAAAAATCATAGGACTCCTTAATTTACTCTCACTTTTCACAAGACATATGTCTATCCTAATAAAATAAGAATTCAATCAAAATATTTTTTTCTACAAACTGAGATATTCTAAAGCAAAATCAGAGAATTTTAAGGTCTCAACTAAATCTAAAATTATAATGAGCACCACGCATAAAGCACATACTGCCACACTGAAAAAGGTTTTTGTTAAAAAAACACACAACAGCTTTCCATAAACACATTGCAGCTCAGTTATTCTGTGTATGTATAAAAATATTTATTTCATAGCCATAGCCATTATTTCAATCGGTAGAATATCACCTCTGCATCAATTCAGGTCCTCTGAAAAGTAGAAGCCAAGATAGAGTACATATGCAAGAGAATTGTTGGGGAATCACCAGTGAAGGACAGAGAGAGAGCAGGAGAAAACAGAGCCTCCAGGCTACAGTGCATATCTGACACCCATGAAAGGAAAATGTGAAGGAAGATTGGCAGGAAGAACTTCAGTGTGGGCTTCAGTGTAGTTCTAGGGGAGTCTTACCCAGGCAAAGGGTAGTCCATGAGCAAAAACTGCCCAGTAGAGTGTTCCTGCGTTGGGCAGGAATTGTCTAGCTCTAGCACTACTGTCACGCTCAGACATTGGCTAGAAGCAGTTGTGAGGAAGCACAGCTTGGGCAGGAATGCCACAGAGGAGCTGAGGCAGCATCCATTCAGTTATGTTCCCATGGCAAGTTCTCTCATAGGAAGAGTTGTGCAGTGAACCTCAGAGTTGTCAGGGCCTCTGATTGGAATTAACTGATATTCTTTTTGAAACATCAAGTAACATTGAGATATATCCTTCATTACTTAATTCTTTTCAAAGATTTTCTTCTGCAAATAGAATCAACTAAGTGACTGTTATAGCTTCACTTTGTCTATGAACTGAGAAAACTTGGCACTAACAATTAACAAAATTAATTTAGAACATTCTTTGGATTAAATGAAATATCATGTTTCACAGAGTGATGAGTAAACAAATTTTTCAGCTCCATGTGTCATCCCCAGGCACATTCTTCTAAAATAACTGCTTTTTGTAGTAGAAGCTTACTTTTATTAACAGACTAGGGGCCCAGTGCACGTATTCGTGAACTTTGAAAGGAACTGTGGGCTGTGAGGCTGTGGTGGGCACAGGGGCAGGTATCAACCCATCCTCTATGCCCCTGTCCAGCCCCTTCCCCCACGGCCCCCTGTCCCCTGTCTGTCAGCAGCCCCGCTCCCGCCACCACCATTCCCATGCACTGACAGTGCTTGCCCTGCTCGCACCTGCTGACAGCACAGAGCGATTGGGGCTGGCGCCAGCACCAGGTGCAGGAATCTGGACGGACTGTGGTGCACAGGAGCAAAGAATTTTCAGTAACCACCAGAGTCTCACCCCAATGACAGTGACCGGGGCTCTGCTTTGGTCTGGCATTCCTGCTCACCTGCTCCACCATCCCACTGCGGCCAATGCCCGCCATGTTCCACATGCACCCCATGATGGTCAGCGCATGTCATAGCAACCAGTTGTTCAGTTGTTCAGTTATTCCACCACTAGGTCTACTTGCATATTAGGGTTTTATATATATAGATTTTTGTCTTCTGGTTCTCGTGTGACTGTCCTGCTACTTATGTTGGATCATAAATATTGAGATGCAGTTTGTGCAAGTTAATTTTTTTTTATCATCAAAGCTTCTTACTCTTGCATTATAAAAAAATTCACTTTTATTTTTCTTCTTATTGATGACAAATATGTTTGTGGCAAAACAAAAAAAAAACATTGCTAAACCTTAAAATCAATACTTGTAGATCTGTAGTCAAAGTAACCAGATACTTTCTATATAACCACAGCATAAATGCTAAGCTTTCATTTTTCATACATATTTCATGAGCACCTAATCTGTCATTTATCAAATTTTATGATGATACCATTAACTGCCGGTATTGTGACTTTTTGCATCTTGCAGGACCCTGTATGACCATAGCAACTAGCTGGTACACAAAGAGCCAGCAGAATTTCAGTAGTGACCATTCCTCTCTTCAATGCCACACACATAAAAAGTTAGCAGCCCCTACTTCTCTTACATAGCACCTTTCCTTCAATTAGGGTGCACACTGCATGCTATCTTGAAAGAAGGAACTTAAATAGAGTCTGAAAATGTCAGGATAAGAGAGACAGTTAATCTTTCAGATTAAACCATCTGTTAGAAGTGAAAATTCTATTCACTGCATATGAATAACACAAATCACTAAATAATATTATGGCAAAGGCTGCAAGTACATGATGATGGTCTTACAAACCTATCTCAGCTTATTTTAATGTAACAGTTAATAATAATAATAATAATAATGCATTGTTAAAAAATAAACAATTCAGGAAAAATCCTAATCCTAATGAAGATAATACACTGAAACAACAGGCATAAGTCAAGACTGCCTCTGGCAAACTGAGACATATAATCACTATAGGAGCCACTAATGTTTTCTAGGTGGGAAATTCATATACATCATAGTAATTGAGAATGATTTTGAACACTGCCCATAGGAAAGATGAAGTTAAGCAGAAAAAAAATTAATGCCAGCAAACTTTGAATGAAGATTTTTTCTCTGGAAAGAAGAGGTAAAGTTGATCAGAAAACTATAGCAAATTTGATAGAGATTTAAAGTGAATGGTGTTTTTAAAACGAGGCCGGTGTGTGGAGTTTGGGCCAAACATTCCTGAGTTTGTATTCTCCCTCCTCTTCACATGACACTGGGGAAAGTGAATTTACCTCCCCAAATTTCAGTCTTTATATGTAAAATAAGATAATAATGACAGCAGCAAGGCTGTTGTAAAATATCAAATAATATTAAATAATTTATAGTTCTCAAAAATGTTAGAGTGCATTAGTACAATCTTACAGATCTGTAATACTAGAAGCTGTTGAATAAAATTGGAAAGGTTGGCATTTAGGAAATTTTAGACATGTTAGATTTAGTTACTGCCATTTCCTTTTCTCTGATAAAAGTACTAATGCAGGCAAAGTATCATTACCTGTAGTAAAAGCATATATAGTACAACTGCTGCTGAGAAATCTAAAGCAAAACTAATGCACAAGTGTCTTTCAGTAAATCCTTTTCAGTGAAAATCTGAGGTCACCAGATCACTGTGGAGGAATTCTGACAATGCTATTCTTATAAAGATTCCACACCTTCTAGCATGCAGTAAAATTTTCCAGAGCCCTATAACAAAATGTGCTTTAGCAAGACATTCTTGGGATAATGCAATGCAATACCATATGTATCATTCAGTTTGAATAATCATTTCTCAACTGATATCCTCTGCAGTCAGCCTTTCACATAACAATGCAACTTTGTCCAGCCTCATGCTCCACTGGCTTTCAAATGCGTTGCACTACTGGCTTCCTGAATTTAGCTGTTGTAGTTCTAGAGTTAAGGAAATTCACAGAGGACATGATTTTTTTTTCATATTAGTATGTTTTCTTTAAACCAACTCACAAAACTTTGCTCCCTAGGTTCTCATCAAGCAAGTAGATTTTGCTACCATTAGCACATTGATGTTGAAACTCTACTGGATGGGGGTCGGGAGCGGGCAGGGAGAGGTCAATGAGGGAAAAAGGAAACATGTGTAACATTTTCAACAATAAAGAATTTAAATAAAAAAATAAAACTCTACCAGAGTACAACCAAGAGTAATAACTACATTTACTTGCAGCTTACTGTGTGCCACTGTCTTAAATGCAAACTTTCCTCATTCCACTATTTTGAACACATTTTAGATAAGTGACCTGAAGGTTAGGGAGGGAAATAATTGGAAGAGATCATGGATCAGTGAGCTATGAAGCCTGGATCTGAAGAATTCGGTTCTGCCTTCAAAGCTTGTATTCTCAATTTCAGACCACCTGCCACTGCTTGTTTCGTGTCCATTTGTCTGACATCCAAAGAAAATATTTTCTCAAAATATTAAAGAAAAAATAGATAATTTGCTTTTAAAAACAATGGTTTATAAACTCATGGGAAGCAAATTATGTGATTGTAAAAAAGGTAGATTTCAGTTTTAGTTGTCTGAGAGATACCTGGAACTCTGCCACTGACCAGTCAGGCCAATCACCCACCCTATCAGTAAACAAGTTTCCATCACTGTAACGTGGAAAAATTATAGTAAATGATGCAAACTTGGAAGGGTCCAAAATCATCTCTAACATTTAAATGTGATTAAAGGGCTATGTTTAGTATTATAGAGCACATGGTACGTGTTTTAGATGAATGATATACTCATGTTGATGTCACTTTCCACCAGGTGTTTTCACATGGGGCATCTCACAACAGAGGCAACTATATAATTCATCTTTTGTGGTTGGGGCCATTACATAACCAGCCAATATTAGACAACCAGCTCAGAGTATAGATGTTGATTTAAAATTGTCTCCAAAAGGTAAGATATTTTCACTGTAGTGTCATTAGATCATTAGAAATAGTAAACTTCATAAGATATAAGTAGGATGCCTCAGTTTTAAGTCAATTTAGGATTGGCCATTTTAGAAATTTGCATGAGATTTAGTCTTTTTTTTAACTTCTTTTTTCCAAATTGCCCTTCTCATCCTCTTGAAATTAAATACTAAGATACAAAATTTTGTCCAAGTTGGATTAAACTTTGGAGGACCAAAAACTATTGTAACAAGAACATTTTTTTACTCCACTCCTGAGCCAATTTTTCTCCCCTTAGAGAGGATATTACCCCCATTGTTATGGGGTCAAATGGTGCTGCTTCTTATGAACATGGCCACCAATGTGGGTTCATCCTGCTGCCCTGGGGCAGCAGCTGGGCCAGCTGCTCTGCCAGCTCCTGCTGCATTTCCCCTTCACCATCTGTAAGTCCTGAGCCAGGAATATGTACAACTCTGTTAATGAAGGGCAAAAACCTAGTCTGTACAACATCAAGGCTACAGATGGTGAGAGACAGGCACACAGGTTCTAGTTCATCCTTTTGGATTTCAGTCCATTCTTCCATATTCCAGTTATTATTGCTCTTCACTTCACATCCAATTTTTCTTTCTTACTTCTGGCTCCATTGATTTCAGGCCCAACACGGGAAGCAGGGACAAGAGCGTGAACTGGGCTGCTTAACCACCTCCCATAGTTGAGTAAGGACTAATAGTTATAATAAATTCTACATGTTACTCACAGTTGTTCTTTTTGTCTAATAGAAACCCACTTAAGAATAGGTGATGATTATTTTCTAACTTTAAACTAAAATACATTAGCATAAACCTAAATATATATATTCCCAGTTCTCCTTTCTTTCATTACGTATTCTAAGTTCTTTTAAAATTAATTCATATAAATAAATAAACAATGGGAATAAAAGAAAGAAAAGAAAATCCCTGTATCCCTGATAACAAGCCTCACTTCTTCTTTATGCCATTAGTTCCTATTTCTTTCAGTATTTAATACATGGTTCCAATGTCATTAGCATATTCAAAATGATCCAGGGAAGGAGCATTCTTTGATACACACGTTCTCTCTAATTACAACACCATTTGTCATCCGTGTTTGTAAAATTACTGTTTCATCTCTCAGTTTATCTTTTACATAAAAGTATTTTAAATTAAGTGATCTTAATTTGCATTACTTCTCGTTGAATAGCAATGTAAATTGTTTTCCAATTTGTTTTCCTTCCTTACACTCTCGGAAGCCAAGAGCTGGATGAGACACTCATATATCTCAGTATTTAACTTTTTCTTCAGATCATTAATGATCTTCAAGATGACCCAATTGTTATAATAAAACAACAATAATAAAAGTAATAATAAAGTAATAAAAAGTAACAGACATTCTCTGCAAAGTAATGTAAGGTACAAGATCAGATGAATTGGACAGAGGAAACAATTGTTTATTTCAACTGAGGAATTAATCTCACATGGAGAAAAATTAAGTAAATCTGTTTAAGTGACAACTAATAGTCCCAGTACAAGAACTGCTGTTCAGACTGTGTCTGTTGAATTAAGAAATAGTATAATATAATATAATATGGAATATGCTTTTCATACAGTTTGAATGTATATTTAGAAATACAAAGAACTGCATTTATTTAAAAATCTAATTATAAAAGTAAATGCATATGTGTTTATTGTAAACCTTAGAAATATTCAAATATCTAAGAAGTTACTATGAGTTCTATTCTGTGATACATTGTTTAAAATGGGTGAAAAACATTGAGGATGCCCTTTAAAATATTAAACATATATGTATATATATGTATACATATATAAATAGCTATATATAGTAGTTCTTAAAATTTCAAAATTTAATTTTAGTTAATTCTCTCTCATTACTGATGTTTCTGTCTCTTGCTCTCCTTTCCTCTCTGAAATCAATAAAATATATATTTTAAAAAAGAAAAGTAATACAAATAGTAAGGTTTTCATTGTTTTGTTTTATTCACTTTAAAATATTAATAATACATGTACATACCACCAAATAAAACATCTGGCACGTGATTGTGAATGTACATAGTCGATTTAAAAGTAAAATCAATAAACAACTTGACTCTCACTATTGCTCCTAACACGTTATTCACTTAAGAGGAGGCAGATGTCTCAATCACCATGGCTGTATAACAATTTGTCTGTCTGTCTGTTTGTTTGTTTGTTTATTGTGGCATATGTTTTGTGCTTTCATTTTTTTAATATAGTTTTTTTATTTTTTATAGTATTGCCGATATGTCCCATTTCCTCCCCTTTTTCTCCTCTCCTCCTAGCCCCTACCTACCCGCCCAGGTCTTCCCAACCCTATTGCCCTTGTTCATGGGCTGTGCATATAAGTATGTAAGCTTATTGATTCTTTGGTTTATTGATTCTTGTCCCCTCAACCCCACATCAAGGTTGTCAGTCTGTTCCATGTATCCCTGCTTTTGGTCTTATTTTGTTGCTCAATTCATTGTGTTCATTAGACTCCACAAATAAGTGAGATCATGTAATATTTGTCTTTCTCAGTTTAGCTTATTTCAATTAGCATAATATTCCCCAGGTCCATCCATGCTATACAAAAGGGGAAGAGATTCCTCTTTTTTATAGCTGCATAGTATTCCATAATGTAAATGTCCCACAGCTTTCTTATCCATTCATCCAGTGATGGGAACTTGGGCTGTTTCCAAATCTTAGCTATTGTAAATAACGCTGCTATGAACATAGGGGTGCATATATTCTATCTGATTGGCGTTTTGGGGTTTTTAGAATATATTCTCAGAAGTGAGATTGCTGGGTCAAACAGAAGTTCCATTTTAATTTTTTTTATATTTTCAAAATTGATTTTAAGAGAGGAAGGGAGAGGGAGAGAGAAAGAGAGAGAGAGAGAGAGAGAGAGAGAGAGAGAGAGAGACATCAATGATGGCTGCCTCCTGCACTCATCCCACTAGGAATGAGCTCGCAACCTGGGAATGAACCCTGACCTCCTGGTTCATAGGTCAATGCTAAACTACTGAGCCATGCCAGTCAAGCCATTTTTAATTTTTTGAGGAAACTCCATACTGTTTTCCACAGTGGCTGCACCAATCTGCATTACAATCAGCATTGAACTAGTGCTCCCTTTTCTCCACATAATTGCAGCACTCATTTGTTAATTTTTTTATGACAACCATTCTGACAGGTGTGAGGTGATATCTCATTGTGTTTTTTATTTGCATTTATCTGATGATTAATGACTTTGAGCATTTTTTTATGAGTCTCTTGGCTATTTGTATGTCCTCTTGGAGAAATGTCTATTCAGGTCTTCTGCCCATTTTTTAATTGGATTGTTTGTCCTCTTTTTGTTGAGTTGTATAAGTACTTTATATATTTTGGATATTAACCTCTTATCAGATGTATCACTGGCAAATATGTTCTCTCATTCAATGGTTTCCATTTTCAATTTGATGGTGATTTCTTTTGCAGTGCAGAAGTTTTTTATTTTGATGTAGTCCCATTTGTTTATTTTCTCCTTAGTATGCTTTGCCCTAGAAGTTATATCTATAAACATATTGCTATGTGAGATGTCTGAGATTTTACTGCCTATGTTTTCTTCAAGATTTTTATGGTTTATGCCTTACATTTTAGTCTTGTATCCACTTTGAGTTTATTCTTGTGTATGGTCTAAGTTGGTGGACTTCTTTCATCTTTTTGCATATGTTTGTCCAGTTTTCATAGCACCATTCATTGAAGAGACTTTCTTTGCTCCATTGTATGTTCTTACCTCATTTGTCAAATATCAATTGACCATAATGGTGTGGGTCAATTTCTGGGGTCTCTGTTCTGATCCATTGGTCTATATGCCTATTCATGTGCCAGTAGCAGGCTGTTTTGGTTATAAAGGCTTTGTAATGTAGTTTGATATCCAGTATTGTGATCCCCCCTACTTCATTCTTCTTTCTCAAGATTGCTGCAGCTATTCAGGGACTTTTATGGTTCCATATACATTTTTGGAGTATTTGTTCTAGCTTTGTGAAGTATGCTATTGGTATTCAGTAAGGATTGCCTTGAATCTGTAGATTGCTTTGGGTAGCATAGACATTTTAGTGATGTTAATTCTTCTAATCCATGAACATGGTATATGCTTCCACTTGTGTATATCTTCCTCTATTTATTTTTTTCAATGCCCTATAGTTTTCCAAGGACAGATCTTTTACCTTGGTAAAGTTTATGCCAAAGTATCTTATTTTTGTTGTTTCAATGATCAGTGGAATTGCTTTTTAAGTTCCTATTTCTGAGAGTTCATTATTGGTGTATAAAAATGTCATTGATTTGTGGATGTTGATTTTTGTATCCTGCTACCTTGCCATATTCATTTGTTAAGTCTAGTAGTTTCCTGGTAGAGTCTTTAGGGTTTTCTATGTACAATATCATGTCATCTGAGAATAATGACAGTTTTACTTTCTCCTTTCCAACTTGAATGTGTTTTTTTTAATCTCTTCTTCTTGTCTGATTACTGTGTCTAGACTACCAGTACTATGTTGAATAGGACTGGTGAAAGCAGACATCATTGTCTTGTTCCTTTTCTCAAGGGAAATGCTTTTAGGTTTTGCCCATTGAGTATTACGTTGGCTGTAGGTTGTCATATATGGTCTTATTTATGTTGAGGTATGATCCCTCTATTCCCACTTTACTGAGTATTTATATTAAAAAAGTGTGTTGGATTTTGTTGAATGCTTTTTCTGCATCTATTGATATGATCACGTGGTTTTTATCTTTCAATTTGTTTATGTGACATATCACATTTATTGATTTGTGATTACTGTACCAGCCTTGCATCTCTGGAATAAATCCCACTCAATCATGATCTATGATCTTTTTAATATATTGCTGGATATGATTTGCTAATATTTTATTGAGGATTTTAGCATCTATGTTCATCTCATATATTGGCCTATAATTTTCTTTCTTAGTAGTGTCTTTATTTGGTTTTGGAATTAGGATAATGGTAGCTTCATAAAAAGAGCTTGGAAGTGTTCCTTCCTGTTGAACATTTTGAAATAGTTTGAGGAGATAGGTGTTAGTTCTTCTTTGAATGTTTTGTAAAATTCACCTGTAAATCCATATGGTCCAGGACTTTTGTTTGCTGGAAGTTTTTAAATTATTGCTTCAATTTCATCAGTTGTAATTGTCCTACTCAGATTTTCTGATTCCTCCTTGTTAAATTTTGAAAGATTGTACATTTCTAGAAATTTTCCCTTTCACCCATTGTGCAGTTTGTTGACATATAGTTGTTCATAGTCATTTGCTTACAATTCTTTGTATTTCTGTGGTGTCCATTGTTATATTGCCTCTTATATTTCTGATTTCATTTATTTGACTCTTCTGTCTTTGATTCTTGATGAGTCTGGCTAGGGGTTCATCAATCATGTTCATCTTTCCAAAGAACCAACTCTTAGATTTATTGATTTTTGTACTATTTTTTAAGTCTCTATGTCATTTATTTCTGCTCTGATCTTTATTATTTACTTCCTTCTACTTCTTTTGGGCTTTTCTTGCTGTTCCCTTCCTAGCTCATTTAGTTGTAAAGTTAAATGGTTTATTGTCTTTTTTTTTTGTTTCTCGAGGTAGACCTGCTGGACTATGAACTTCCATCTTAGGACTGCTTTCGCTGTGTCCCATAGGTTTTGTGTGGTTGTGTGCTCATTTTCATTTGTTTCCAGGTAGTTTTAATTTTTTGCTTGATCTCATTGGTAACCCATTCATTGTTCAGTATCATGATATTTAACCTCCATGTATTTGAGTGGTTTTGCCTTCTTTTATTGTAGCTGATTTCTAACTTCATGCTATTGTGATCCAAAAAGATGCTTGGTATTATGTCAATCTTTTTGAATTTGTATAGACTTGTTTTGTCCTAACATGTGGTGTATCTTTGAGAATGTTCCATGTTCACTTGAGAAAAATGTATATTCTGTTGCTTTGGGGTGAAATGTTCTGTAAATATCTATTAAATCCATTTTGTATAGTGTGTCATTTAAGGCCTCTGTTTCCTTTTTAATTTTTTATCTGGAAAATCTATCCAGTGATATCAGTGGGATGTTAAAGTCCCACACTATGATTGTATTGCTATTATTATCTCCCTTTAATTCCATTAAGAGTTTTTTAATGTACTTGGGTGCTCTTATATTAAGTACGTATATGTTTACAAGGGTTATATTTTCTTGTTGAATCATTCCCTTTGTATTACAGAATTGGCCTTCTTTGTCTTTTGTTCTGGCCTTTGGTTTTTTTGTTTTGTTTTGTTTGTGTGTGTATGTTTGAGTGTGTGGTTCTCTTTTTTATTTATTTTTTGTTTGTTTTTCTTTATTGATTAAGGTATTACATATGTGTCCTTATCCCCCCTTTGCCCCCCCCTAAACCCCCCGCTTATGCTCTCACCCTCCTGGTGTCTGTATCCATTGGTTAAGCTTATATGCATGCATACAAGTCCTTTGGTTGATCTCTCCCGCTTACGCCCAACCTCCCCTACCTTCCCCCTGAGGTTTGATGGTCTGATCGACGCTTCTCTGTCTCTAGATCTGTTTTTGTTCATCAGTTTATGTTGTTCATTATATTCCACAAATGAGTTAGACCCTGTGATATTTATCTTTCTCTGACTGGCTTATTTTGCTTAGCATAACGCTCTCCAGGTCCATCCATGTTGTTGCAAATGGTAAGAATTCCTTCTTTTTTACTGCAGCGTAGTAGTCCATTGTGTAGATGTACCACTGTTTTTTAATCTACTCATCTGGTGATGGGCACTTAGGCTGTTTTCAAATCTTAGCTATGGTAAATTGTGCTGCTATGAACATAGGGGTGCATATACCTTTCTGATTGGTGTTTCTAGTTTCTTGGGATATATTCTTAGAATTGGGATCACTGGGTCAAATGGGAGTTACATTTTTAGTGTTTTGAGGAAACTTGATACTGTTCTCCACAGTGGCTGCACCAGTCTGCATTTCCACCAGCAGTGCACGAGGGTTCCTTTTTCTCCACATCCTCACCAGCACTTGTCATTTGTTGATTTGTTGATGATAGCCATTCTGACAGGTGTGAGATGGTACTGCATTGTTGTTTTGATTTGCATCTCTCAGATGATTAGTGACTTTGAGTATGTTTTCATATGTCTCTTGGCCTCCCTTATGTCCTCTTTTGAAAAGTATTTTTTTAGGTTCATTGGCCATTTTTTGATTGGGTTGTTTATCTTTTTTTTGTTAAGTTGTATGAGTTCCTTGTAAATGTTGGAGATTAAACCCTTATCAGTTATAACATTGGCAAATATGTTCTCCCATGCAGTGGGCTTTCTTGTTGTTTTGTTGATGGTTTCTTTTGCTGTGCAGAAGCTTTTTATTTTGATATAGTCCCATTTGTTTATTTTCTCTTTTGTTTCCATTGTCCCAGGAGCTGTATCAGTGAAGATATTGCTTCAGCCTATGTCTGAGATTTTGCTGCCTGTGGATTCCTCTAATATTTTTATGGCTTCCAGTCTTATGTTTAAGTCCTTTATCCATTTTGAGTTTATTTTTGTGTATGGTGTGAGTTGGTGGTCTAGTTTCATCTTTTTGCATGTATCTGTCTAATTTCCCCAACACCATTTATTGAAGAGACTGTCTTGACTCCATTGTATGTCCTTGCCTCCTTTGTCAAATATTAATTGAACATAGTGGTTTGGGTCAATTTCTGTGTTTTGTATTCTATTCCATTGGTCTATATGTCTGTTCTTGTGCAAGTACTGGGCAGTTTTGAGAACAGTGGCTTTGTAATACAGCTTGATATCAGGTATTGAGATCCCTCCTACTTTGTTCTTCTTTCTCATGATTGCTACAGCTATTCGGGGTCTGGCCTTTGTTTTGAAGTTTATTTTGTCTGATAGGAGTAGTGCTACTCTAGCCTTTTTTTCTTTCCATTTGCATGGAATATATTTCCATCCTTTCACTCTCAGTCTGTGTAAGTTTTGTTCTGAGGTGGGTCTCTTGTAGACAGCATATACATGGGTCATGTTTCTTATCTATTCAGTGACCCTATGTCTTCTTACTGGAGCATTTAATCCACTTACATTTAAGGTTATTATTGATAGGTATTTATTTATTGCCATTTTTTATTTTCTTTATGGCTAAGATCCTCCCTCTCTCCTTTTCTTCTTCTTAGAGCTGTCCCTTTAATATTTCTTGCAAAGTTGGTTTGGTGATAATATACCCCTTTAACTTATTTTTTATTTTTATTTTTGTCTGGAAAGCTTTTTATTTCACTTTGGATTTTAAAGGATAGCCTTGATGGATATAGTAGTCTTAGATTTAGGCCCTTGCTTTTCATTACTTCAAGTACTTCATGCCACACCCTTTTGGCGTGAAGTGTTTCTCTTGAGAAAGTCAGTTGGTATTCTAATGGGAACTTCTTTGTAGGTAATTTTCTCTCTCTCTCTTGCTGCCTTTAAGATTCTTTCTTTGTCTTTAATATTTGCCTTTTTAATTATGATGTGTCTAGGTGTGGGTCTCTTTGTGTTCATCTTGATTAGGACTCTCTGTGTCTCCTCAACTTGTGCGACATTTTTCTTCACCAGGTTGGAGAAGTTTTCTGTCACTATTTCTTTAAATACCATAGGTTCTGTGTTCCTTGCTCATCCTCTGCCCCTTCTGGTATTCCTATAATGTGGATGTTGTTATGTTTCATGTTGTCCCAGAGCTACCTTAAGCTATCATCCTGCTTTTTAATTCTTTTTTTCTATTTGCTGCTCTAATTAAGTATTTATTGCTACCTTGTCTTCCAAATCACTGATTCAGTACTCTGCTTCATCCAATCTACTTTTAATCCCTTCCAGTGTGTTCTTCATGTCATATATATCATTCTTCATTTCTGTCTAGTTCTTATTAATGGCCTCTCTTTCCCCTTTCATGTTGTTATTATTTGCAGTAAGTTCTTTAAGCATCTTTATAACCATTGCTTTGAACTCTATGTCAGATAGGTCGCTTGCCTCCATGTCATTTAGTTCTTTTTCTGGAGATTCCTTCTTTTATCTTACTTGGGGGTTGTTTCTTGGTGTACCCACTTTAGCTGTCTCTGTAATTGCTTCTATGTTCTTGAGGGTTCTAGTGGTATAGTCTCTTTGTTCACCTGAGCTGAATGCTCCAGGAATTCTCCTTATTTGGGCATTATTTGGACTCTCCTGCTGTAATTGTGACTTGATTATTGATGTCCCATTCGTGGGAGGGATCTTCTCTCCGACTTGCTGCCAGTGAGGTTCAGCCCCAAAGTCATTGTGCCAGCTGTCCAGTGGTCAGAGTCTCCTTATCCCAGAGGCTGGGTCTGCCTTGAGTCGCTCATCTTGATTGACCCTGTTCTGAGCTGTACTTCCTTCCCTCAAGGAGCTAGCCACGCAAGTGTCAACTAAAGGCACCTGAGGTCCCACCGGCTTTTGCCTCAAGAAGCAGTCCTTATAACAAATTATTTAAAAACTTAATGGCATAGAGCAACCTATGGTGCTCATGAATTTTTCGGGTCAGGAATTCAGATGGAGCATAAAAGGAATGTTTTGTTTGTTCCATATTGCCTGGGGCCTTGGTTTGAAGACTCAAAAGCTGGGGCCTTGAATTGTTGAGGTTTTTTTACTCATATATTTGGAGGATGATTTTGGCTGTTGGCTGGGGGCCTCAGTTTCTCTCTGAGATCTTTCTTATGGGCTAACTTGGGCTTCCTCACAGCCCAAATGGTTTAGCTCCCAAGGCAAGTTTCCCAAGAGAGAATCATGCAGATATTTTATTGTTTTTTGTTGTTGCTGTTGTTTGCCAATCCCAGAGCTGTGACTTTTCAAAAATATATTTTATTGATTTTTTACAGAGAGGAAGGGAGAGGGATAGAGAGTTAGAAACATTGATGAGAGACAAACATTGATCAGCTGCCTCCTGCACAACCTCTACTGGGGATGTGCCTGCTTTGAACGGCATCGAAGCTGGGACCCTTCAGTCCGCAGTTTGATGTTCTATACACTGAGCCAAACTGGTTAGGGCTATTTTATTGTTTTTATTACTTAGCTTCATAGGTCACATATATCAGTCCTGCAATACTTCTTTAACCGGAGCAATCATAACCCTCCTTCCAGATACAAGGTGAAAAATAAAGAACTTGATTCTCAGTCAGAGAAGTGGAAAAATCACCTTTAAGACAAATAGGTATGTTGGGAGATAATGTTGTAATTTTTTGAAAAATATAATATGCCACAGCAGGCAAGAGGCACAATATAAAGTCTAAAACTGGTACTTATCTTCTTTTAGTGAGTGTCCCCAAATTTAGTCTTATATCTTTTTTATATGTTCACTATACTTCTTAAAAGAGCAAAATGATTCATTCACATATCTTTATTTATGGCATTATTTGGTTGCCTCGCTTCTGCGTTAAGAGGTATACTTCTAACCCACTAAATGAAGGGTAAATTCTAGTTTTACACATTATATTATGCAATATTTATGAATATGTAAGTCAGAAGTTTTGTCATATCATGTAGTTTATAAAGGTATTCATTTTTGCTATTTTAAATATTTTATTTAAAGTGAAATACTTTAGAACACCAATGTGGTAGAATAAATACCATTTGTAAGATAGAACGCAGAATGCAGGTAGCCTTGGGCTGAGGGACAAAAATATTTTGCAAAATTATGACACCGTGTATTTTTAATCTGCCCTGAGATATTATGTAAAATTTTATTGCCTTTTCTCTTTGTAGAAATTCTCATATTCTTGAGATTTATGCTTACACAGCCTCTTCTTTTGGATATAAGCATCGTGGAGGTGGAGATAGTTTGGAATTTTCATATACATTTATATCAATTACACAAAAGATAGGTAGATAGATAATGGGCTGTTTTGTAGTGTTGACAGTAACAATTTCTCTTATTTCTAGAAAAAGGAACTCTGTTTGGGACCTGAAGTTCAGTCACATGTATCAATATCCTGTTTAGCTGTTTCAAAGACAATGCCTGCTTGCCCCCCCTCACCCCCCTTGCAACCAGTGAATAGCATCAGAAGGTCCCAGGAATTATGATCACTCATAGTATTGATGAATATCTAGGAGAGGATGGGATTACAAAGAAAATGTAGAGAGCAGAGACAAGGGCAGATATTTAGGCAATTTGTACATTTAGGGAAGTGAAAAATAAGAACCAACGTTCATAAATTGCATCTATTTAAATAGACTATCTCATGCCTTTCAGGGGTGGGGAACGTACTGCCCGTGGGCCCAAGAAATCCTTTGGTCTTGCCAGAACCAGTTTGGCTCAGTGGATAGAGCTCGGCCTGCGGACTCAAGGGTCCCTGGTTGGATTCTGGTCAGGGGCATGTACCTTGGTTGAGGGCACATCCCCAGTGGGGGGCGTGCAGGAGGCAGCTGATCAATGTTTCTCTCTCATTGATGTTTCTGGCTCTCTATCCCTCTCTCTTCCACTCTGTAAAAAATCAATAAAATATATTTTTTTAAAAAAAGAAAGAAATCCTTTGGTCTGGCCCTGCCAAGGCATTGGAGGTGAGTTAATTAAATGTTTGTTCAAATATAGCAGGCTAATTTTTAAGCTGGTAATTTTATATGCCCCCCGAATGATATAAATATCTAAATGGCCTTTGGCAGAAAGAAGGTTCCCACCCCAGAGGTAACATTTAGCTCACAATAGAACTGTTTGACTCAGAAGTAACAATGTCTTATGTTTAAAAACAAATATACAAAAAATAAAAAGTGTAATAACTTAATCAATAAGGAAATTTTAAAAAATAAAATAAAATAAAAAGTGTAAATTTTGTGTGATTGCCTCTGACCTTCATTATTATTGCAGGGAAGGAGAACAAAAATAAATGAGTAAAATAACATTTTACTTGTCTTTATTCTTTATTTGCTTATGATAACCAGGATAAGCCTCTAATCTTATTTTTTTAAGTTTATAAACTGATAAACTGAAAGAATATATTCATGTCTAGGTTCTCATGTGATCTAAGGTATAATAAATATTATCCAAATGAACTGTAAATACTTTTATTTTAAAGAAAACATAGCAGCCGAAACCGGTTTGGCTCAGTGGATAGAGCGTCGGCCTGCAGACTGAAAGGTCCCAGGTTCGATTCTGGTCAAGGGCATATACCTAGGTTGCTGGCACATCCCCAGTAGGAGATGTGCAGGTGGCAGCTGATCGATGTCTCTAACTCTCTATCTCTCTCCCTTCCTCTCTGTAAAAAATAAATAAAATATATTTAAAAAAAATAAAGAAAACATAGCAAAGGTATTATTTTTAATTTAAATTCTAATCTTCCTCCACCAAACACCCTTTGTTGAGAAGATGCAAATAGATAGAAAAAAATTAGCCAAAACTCTCCCTATATTTCCAGTTTTCCTTCTGCTGTCTATAGAGCCTCACCCAAACAACAACGAAAAAGAAACTCTGAACATTACTTGTCAAAAAGTAAAAATATAATAAATGAAAGAGCATGAAAGGGCCACCACTCCAACAATGTCAGCTTTCTCTTGTGATGGCAGGCTACTTAAATCACCAAAGACAGTAGCAGTAGGAGAAGATTCCCTGGTGTTCAGGTTTCTTTCTAAAAGAAAAAATATGGGCTGCTCGATTCTAACAGCTGTCAAGCATTTTATCACCAATATTTTCAGCATCCTGTTTAGTTAAAAACACTGCCATTAAGGGGAAAGGAAAACTTAATAACAAAACAATACAGAGTAACATCCTTCATGCATGTTTTTTAATGTATTATCATCAGAAAACAAGTGATGCAATCATGTCAATATCCACATCAGATTATTATGAAAATAGAAATTCATTTTATGAATATAAAAAAGATAACTGAAAGAAACAAAGATAGAAAGAAAGAAAATGAAATATTATACCTGAACCTGAACTATAATATTATTTTGTAGAATTAAAATATGCTTTTAAGTGAGCTCACTACTTGGTAAATTTATACTTATTTCTCAAAGGGTGGATCACAAGAATATTTTTGAACTTCACAAGGTCAAAGTTATGCACTCTAAACACAAAAACTTAAAATTCTAGAATATTATATTTATGTTTTTGTGAAGATAGATGGATGTGCTTTTGCTGCAGTAATACTAATAAGCACTACTGGTTTATTAAATTATTAATCCATTTTACCAACAACTGTTAGTGTAAAATAAAAGTCTAAGAGGCTTTTCTAAATGTGCAGTCTTATTATTAATTTTAAGGGATCTTCTTCCTTTCTCCAGTGTAACTAGAACAGTGATTATCCCGGTGAGGTGGGTAGGGCTTATTTATAAGTCACTAGTGCTATATGCCATGACTTTCTGGATACATGCAAAGTGTTTCATTTTTTTTTAATGAGAAAAGGCTGAACATGATCTAAACAAAATGTGCCTGGTGAAATGAATGAGCAGAAATTCAGGGCAGAAGTCATGCATGAATATATTCTCAAAGGTAAATATACTAGTCTGAAGCCAGTTACTTTGAGAGAAGCTGACAGTGATCACACACACACAAAAGAGCCCTAATTGTGTAATAATCTTTCTTTTCACTTGTTTTTCTATCTATATTGTTCTTGTTATCATCTTTCCCAGTCTTTTATAGTTGTCATCTCATCTTTCTTCCTTACGATTTTCTTTTGAATATGTCTGTGTGTGCCTTTATTATGTTGCAGTTTCTCCTGCATTATAATTTAATGAGACACAAGCAAAAGGAATTGGAAAGAAAATCATTGCGCTTTTGAGCATTATTTAGCATGCTCTAAATTGGCAGGTCCTGGGCAATTAACAATAAAACTTGTGAAAAAGACAAATTTTCAGAGGTTTATGTATTGAGTTAAATTATATTGTTTGAAGTATTTCTAGGAAAGAAAGGGGTGATATGAGAATGCACACAAACTGAAGGAGCAATGTTTGGGGAATTATGTGGTGATAGTCAAAGCAAAAATGACCAAGCACCAGTGAGCTCTGTGCCTGTTTGTTTTGCTATTTTAGAGGATGATTTAGACATTGACTTAACCTGAGTTGCTCTATTGTAGTTTTTCATGATTTTAAAAGACATTCATGTTTACTTTCTTAGTGTGTGCACAGAACAAACAAACTTTTAGGTATTTACTCTTCACAGCTCAAATGCATGGCTCTACAAATGTCAATACCCCAAATCCATTAGGCAAATGCCTAGAAAAGTATGGAAAATAAGTAACTAGAAGCATCAACAAACAAGTAGAAAGCTTCATAAAAAGATTCTTATTTGACCTTCCAGTTTACCATAGAATATCAGGATAATATATAGAGCAATGGACAAACTAGTGTTCTCTGAGGATGAGCAAGAATTCCTCTTTAAAAAAAATATTTACTTATTTTTAAGTTCTATTTATTGGGATGACATTGGTTAATAACAATATATGAGTTTCCAGTATACAATGCTATAATACATCATCCGTTTATAGTATTGTGTGCTCAACACCCAAAGTCTAGTATCCTTTCATCCCCAAAGATTTCATCTCCTTTACCCTCTTCATCCAAAGAATTCCCTTGATCAATATTCTGGAGCTTGAAGAGCTTCTATTACTGGATTCTATAAACAATGCCATTTCTGCCAATGACCTTCCACATATCCAACACATTAGACAAGGATAGGGGGAAATCAGAGTTTCTATTCAATGTCTGCCTATCTATCCTTTGGTTTCTGATTTCGATTGCCAACTTCCTAGGTTTCCATACACTTCTGGTCACCAAAAGTATCCATTGCTTCAGCCTTCTTAACCACTTCAAAACTTATTGGGTTTATAAAGTATTTTCTCAGGACTTATACGGTAATGTGAACATATAGATAAAAAGTGGTTAAGACTCTATTTAGGACCATTATGTGTGTGGCAACTTATATATGTTCGCATTTATACTGCATCTGAATCTTTTAAGAGAGGTGTTATCTTCAGTTCATAGATAAAGAATCAGAATACTTAAGAGATTCATAATTGTCCTGGCCTGTTTTACTCAGTGGTTTGAGCATTTGCCCCTGGACCAGAGAGTCATGGGTTTGATTCTCAGTCAAGGACACTCAGTTGCAGGTTTGATCCCCGGCCCTGGGCAGGGTGTATACAAGAGGCAGCCAATCATCATGTCTCCCATCAAGGTTTCTCTCTCTCTCTCCCCCTCTTCCCTCCTTTCCACTCTCTCTAAAAATCAATAGAAAAATATCCTTGAATGAGGATAAAAAAGAGAGAGAGGGGCATTCATGAGATTAAGTAGCAGGCATAATATCAGAGCTGGTTGAGGATAGATATAGAACTCAAAAGCCCTGGAAAGTATGCTTCTAAAGCCTATACTTTTTCCTTAGTACCTGTCTGAGAAACAGTACTTTTATAATGTGGAAGAAAGTGTTCTTCCTGATTAGACTAGTATACAGGGCAATTGTGAATCTCTTAAATATCCTGATTCTTTATAGATTAACTAGAGGCCCAATGCATGAAATTCATACAAGAGTAGGCCTTCCTCCCTCCAGCTGCTGGCACCAGCTTCCCTTTGGCAACCAGGATCCGGGTTTCCCTTGCAGCCCCGGCTTTGTCCGAAGGTCATCCAGAGGGATGTCTGGTCTAATTAGCATATTACGCTTTTATTATTATAGATATACTTTCAGGAAAACAAAAGAAAAGCTAGCAGAGGTGGCATCTCTGTTTTGTGTCCATTTCTTCTCTCTGCATATCTTGCCTGGAAAGAGTCTTCCATTTCTTTTCTCTCTGCTCAGTCACATCTCTGGCCAGTTTCCCACCTTGCTTCTTTCACTGGGTTCTGCTGGTGTTTTCTAGAGCCAATGTGGCTATTAATGAACTGAATTGTGTCCCTACAAAATTTATATGTTGAAGCACTAACACCCAGTTCCTCAGAATGAGACTGTACTTGAAGATAGGTCTTTTAAAGAGGTCATTATGTTAAAATGAGACCTAATTTAATCTGGCTGGTATTCTTATAAGAAGTTAAGAGTAGGACAAACAGTCACCAGCAATGCACATACAAAGGAAAGGCCACATGAGGACAACACAAGAGAGCAGCCATCTGCAAACCAAGAAGAGAGGTCATCTGCAAGCCAATCCTGCTGACAACTCAATCTTTGACTCCTAGCCTCTAAAATTTTGCTTAAATAAAATTCTGCTTTTAAAGCCAGCCAGCCTATGTTATTTTGTTATGCTGCCACAGCAGACTAACAGTAGCTTTCAGGCACTAGGCTTACTCAAGTTGAAAAGCAGAGGGAGAAGAACTGGGAAGCTTCCATTTGAAATTTTTGTTGAAGAGGTTCTTCCCTCAAGGGCATTGTGTGAGGTTGGAGACATTTGCATGTGGCTGAGAGGTAATGGATAATAATATATTAATGTATCATGCCTGGCGTTTTAACTCCAGGCTCCTGGAAATACATCTTAACTCTAAGGGAGGTCACTAATAATTTATTTCCAAGTATTTGGAAGAAGAGAGAGAAAATTGAGAGGAGAAAAGGCTCCTTAAGTTTATGTATTCAGTCATTCTACCTCTTTTCAGTATTAAAATGCTGAAAAGAGGTAGAATGAAACCCTGCTTATGATTTCCATGTCTGGTGAAATTCTCTGTGCATGAATTCAGAGGAGAGTGAAAGAGGAAAGAACAATTTAAAAGATTTCAAAATGAGGTGTACATGTCATAATAGAAGACTATCCTTATGATTCCTCCAAAGTGCTAAGGGAAGGACTTTGATATTGGTAGTCTCTTTAAGAAGTGACCCAGGAAAACACATGGTTGGAAGTGCAGAAATGGGTGGAATGGCAGGTAGAAAAAACAAAAAAGCATGGATCAACTGGAACTACAATTCATAGTAGATAGCCCCAGAGGTAGCTAGGGGGACTGGAGCATTTATCTACAGATTCCCATCCCCCAGGAATAGAGGTTTTGCCTAGGTATGTTAACTCCTTTGGGGACAGGGCATCAAAGGCATGTGATAAATTAAATGTACTCCAATTTTACAAATTAGCTAAAACATGGACAACCACATAAGTTGTCATCATTATTTAAGTGTTACCCACAGTGAATATGGTCTATTAAAAAAACAACTACAGTTGAATATCTATATTTTATATAGAAACTAGAGGCCCAGCACATGATTAAAATCATGCAAGGAGGCACCCTGCCGCCCAACATGCGAGGAGGCACCCCACGGGGGGCCAGGACCCACGCCTGACTTGCAGCATCCCCAAGCTCCCCTGCCTGTGTCCACTCTGGGGCCGCCTGAGCCACCGAGCCAACTCGGGCAGGCCCCCTGTCCCTGTCTCCATCTCCTCTCTGGGCCTCACCTGCGCACGCAACCTCCTCTTGTCCGGTTGTGACCCTTTATAGCGTCCCGGCCTAATTTGCGTATTACCTCTTTATATATATAGATGAAAAGGTTGGTAGAGTGACACATGTAATTTTGGATAAAGCTGCTATGGCAACATGACATCCATGAAAGCTTGCACATCTAACATGATATTCGCCAGTTCAAGTCATCTTAGATTAATATTTACAATTGGGAGGCTTCCATGTGAAATTTTTAATACAATGTAAATAAAACAATGCATTATGTATGTGGCCTGGGAGAAGCTACATGGAAAAAGAGAAAATATTTAGCTGGGTGATACAACAAATGCAGTGAGTATAAACTGGTGTGTATATGTGTAAATGTGAATTATAACTCATTACTTTTTGGCCAGTTTTATTGCATGGGCCCAGAAGTTTTAGAGGTTTAGGGTATGTGGGGAGCAGGAGCACATGTATGAATTTTTATTGACATAAAGGTATTCCCACAAAAGTAGACAAATTGTAACGTATACCACAATGGATTTATACAAGATGAATGCCTATGGGACCAGCACGCATAACAAGAAGCTAAAAAGGATCAACAATACAAAATCCCCTCATCCTCCTTCCAGTCATTACTCCCATGAAAGGTAATGAGTATTTGACTTTCAACATCATAGGTTATTTTTCTTATTTTTGAACACTATGTAAGTGGGATTATTATAAGTGTGTATGTTTTAGTTTCTTAGTTCTTTAATTTACCCTCATTGCAGCTTAGAATCCCATTGTGTGAGTATAATGATTTACCTATAAATTTTATTTTTTGAACAAGTGTAAATTGCTATCACATAGAACTGCAGTGCTTGGGAAATTTGGATTTTATACTTTAGAAGAAAATGATTATATCATTGTTCTTCTAACTACATGCAATCAAAAGATTCCACCATTTCTTACTAAATTGAAACTAGTCTGTTTTTTCTTTTCACCTATAATTTAATACTGCAAGAATAAATGTTTTTTGTGTGTGTTTGTTTACTTTTATAAGTAGGAATTTGTGTGTTTTACTAACATATTTCATGGAATTTACATCTGACTGTTAACTTTTAGCAAATCATTCATTCAATATATAACTATTTTTGAGCACCTACTGTGTGCAAGCTATTTTACTATGTACAAGAGCTATGATGAACGTAAGAAATCCTAGACCCTGCCCAATTGAGTTCACAATCTAAAGAGGCCCAAAGAAAAGCAAAACGACAATTACAACCCAACATGTTAACTAACAAAAGAAACACTATATGGTTTCTTAGAAGAACAAAGAAAGCGGTATCACCCGTGTTTGTAGGAGGGCAGGGTGCAGGGAAAGCTTCCTGGAGGAAGTGGGAAGTTTATAGTCATTCGAGGTTCTTGGGATTGTCCTAGCAAAGGGCAACAGCATGTGTTCAGGTCCTGAGGTGAGAAAACGATGAAATGTTGGAGAGAATGAGAATGCTTCCCTTTGTTTGGAACTTAGCATCATTTAGATTCTTCATCCATAAAATAAAAGAAGTAGATTAAGTAAGCAATAAGCACTCTCCTAGCTCTCTCTAATACTTATCTAAAACATTGGGTCCAATTAATCTGGCCTTTAGAGCTACACTGAACACTTATGCAGAGAGAAATCTTAAATGTGATTCTCTTAACCTTCTACGGAGGTCAGGGAGTGATGTGATATTCACAGAGGTCCTCACAGTGCTGTTGAATGACTTATGGAACAAAAACAAATGAATTGCCATTAAGTAAAGGTTAGGATACAACCTTTCTTACCTCAATTTTGAATATCATTTACTTTACAACTATGTATGGTCCTCAAACACTTTATTATTTTTTTATATTTTTAATATGTTTTTATTGATTTGAGAGAGAGAGAGAGAGAGAGAGAGACATCAATGATGAGAGAGAATCATGGATTGGCTGCCTCCTGCATACCCTCTACTGGGGATCAAGGCCACAACTGGGGCATGTGCCCTGACTGGGAATTGACCATGACCTCCTGGTTCATAGGTCAATGCTCAACCACTGAACCACATCAGCTGGGCTGGTTCTCTAATATTCTAGACATAACAGCCACTTCAGTAGAACAATTGAATTTGTCTTGTTCCCAAACATCAGGGAGAATCAGAGATGGGAATAAAAATAAAGGAAATCTTCACTAGAATGGTTAGACTAACTAGAAGAACTTCTCTTTAAAATGATCAGATCATAAAAGAAACAAAAGCATGCTTAATTTCATGAATATTAACACTATGAGACCAATCTTGAGTCAAATAAAGAACAGTTTTCAAAGCACCACTAGTAGTGCTTTGGACTGTTTTGTGAATTACTTTTGCGAAGGGCTAATCAACATAATAACTCTTTTCCACTCATCTCGCCACCACACTCACATACACTTAGAAGCACTTATTAACTGTCCTTGGGAGTTTCTGAACATAATGTGCTACAAGCCTCTATATTGAATTAAACAAATTTGTAAACAACATATAAAAAAACAACAGAGAGAAACTTTATAGCTTTTCTGATTAAATAACTTGAAGTTTCTTCATTCATATACTTATCAGACATGTTTCGGCATACTCTTGATATATCCAAAAAGCATATTAGTTTTCTAACAGACTTTTCTTAGTATGTAAGACATCATATTACCTAATCCTTTTTTTATGCATATCTGGTGTTTCTGTCACAAAAGATATGTAGGTATATTAACTTTATCACTTCATAAATTTACTCAAACAAAATATATTTACTTGTAATACACATAGATACAATTATTTATTTCTGTTTATCAACTAAGCATATTATCATTGTACATGCTTAAAATGTGTAACACAGAGGGAATAACATTTTTAAATTGTCTAAATTATAACATGCAGAAATTACTACAGTTAATATTTGTTTTATTTTATTTCATTTATTTGCTTATTTATTTGAAGAATTGAGATCTGTAGCAGGTAGAGGTAGTGTTCAGCACCACACAGTGGGAACTGATTACAGTGCCTAAACAAAAGGGAAGGTGTTTATATTAATTTTCCCAAATGTTTTTGTTACTGTTTTTTTTTCTTTTGACATAACAATCAGTGCAAAGATAGGTAGGGCCAGGGACGTTACAGTACCTCCAGGGAACATGCCCCTTCTCCTTCCTTCTATTCCTCTTTCCTTAGCTTGCAGGTATGTCTTCATGTCAACCTCACTCTAGCAAGATGACTACCCTCTGCATTGTACGGAGAGAAAAGAAGGACAATCAATGCTTATGTCAGTAAAGCATGTTTCCCAGAAATCCACAGCAGAATATCATTTGGCTACCCCTACCTTAAAGGGTTTGAGGCAGCATGGTATTTAGCTGGGGATTCTCCCCTTGAACAAATCATTGTAAGAAAATGGAATAAAATACATCTATGTGGTATCTTTGCTAACGAGGTTTGGCCTGAATATATTTATGAAGAAACATGACTGTTGGAGAGACTGAAGAGCTACATGTAATTTCTGTGTGTGGACTCATTATAGCCAACTCTAGGAACGATTTAAATTTCTATTTTCCTCAAGGCTTCTAGGAAAGTAGGCACCATTACAGAAAAGAATTCCAGCCTAAGAGTATAATGCTATTGTGACAGCATTGGAAAGGACAAGAGAAAGAGGTTACTACTTTGGAGGTCCCCCCGCCCCCAATGAGCCCATCTTCTTTTCCGCCATCAATGTTAAAATACATTCCTTCTAAAAAAATCAAATAAGCTTCATCTATCGTACTATCCCTTTTATAGGTGTATTTATTGTAGCAAATGTATAGTTAGGTTTGCATAGAACTTTTGCAAATTAGCATGCTAATAAAATTTGTTCCTTTAAAAATAAATAAATTAATTAATTAATTAATTAAATAGTATTTAGAGAAGTGACTAATAATGTCTGTCGTAAGATAATACATACCGCAAATGGAATTTTTTTTACTGATTTTGTTACACTTAATTATCCTATATGCAATTTTCCCTAATTTAAAAAGTTTTAATAAGCATTAATGTAATGGCCACAGGCTTGTTTGACAGATATTTACATTTTTTCTTTTTTAATTCAAAAAATATGTGTTGTATAATATTTTATAAAAAGTATTATGTCAATTAACAAGTCAATATTTTAAACTTTCAGGTTTTATTTTACATCTGTCCTCTTTGTAGCCATTATTCCACAGAAGGTAATGAAAATTACATTATTTTAAAAATTATTTTTCCAGTAAATTTAAGCATGTTTTCTTTATTTATCCTTCGCTCTTACATTATTTTAAGTGAAGATCTTAATGAGTACTCATTAAGATTATCTTGTATGCTAGATAATTCTATAGAATCACTAATTTTAAATAAAAATATGAATATAATAGCTAATCTGCCAGTTCCTTATGAAGAAAATTTTTTTTAAATCTTAAAGTTAAGTTTTCAATTTTTAGATAATTGAAAATTAAGAATTTTAGCCCTCTGTTTTATTACAACTGAATTGAAAAATTAAATATGAAAGCAAGAAATGAAAAACGACATAATTCCCTATTTGTGTTAATTCTGGGGCCAGGTACACTTTCTTGTCCCTGTAAACCAGTGGTTCTCAACCTTGGCTGCACATTAGAATCACCTGGGAATCTTTAAAATTCTGATTTCTGGGCCTCATCCTCCAGAAATTCTTCTT
>NW_005871190.1:2875407-2883136 GCF_000147115.1 Myotis lucifugus | reverse complement strand
ATTCTTTCTTTGTTATGGGGTGGGGCCACACCATATAGTAACAAAGAAACAGAATTTCCAGAGGATGAGGCCCAGAAATCAGGATTTTAAAAAGATTCCCAGGTGATTCTAATGTGCAGCCAAGGTTGAGAACCACTGCTGTAAACAATGCATGGACCAGGTGAAATAATTTAGCTTCTTGCTCTATAAAATATGACTACAGTGGGGCCTTGACTTACGAGTGTCCCGACTAACAAGTTTTTTGAGATACCAGCTGTCTCTCAGCCGATTTTTTGCATTGAGTTGACAGAGTAATTTGAGTTAACGAGCTCCTTAATGAGCTCGGTCTCGGAACGAATTAAACTCGTAAGTCAAGGCCCCACTGTACTACAAGATAAGATTGAACTAACTGAAGTTTACTTATCAAGACTAGCAGCTTGCTCATCAGGTTTCTCTCGGAGACCCTCACATCACTATACCCACAAACTTAAAGCCATTTTATTTTAAATGTTGACCAATTTCTACAAACACCAAGGCCCCCAAACTCTATGTTATAGAATATCATATTCTCTCTCAAGACACTGCTAAGAGTATCAAGAGGTTGTTTTGCTCACTGCCATATATCTACTAAACTAAGCTTTGTCTGACTGACAGACTTTTATAATGGCCCTTTGCAAACATTATAGTAACATTACATAGTGATACCCCGAACTGGTAAGCTAGGACTCTCTCATTGCAGGTTCCTAGCCTACAAAGTCTGAAGAATACAATTTGCAGACTAAAAGATTTTAAGCAAAGTGTGGAAGTTTATTGCAAATTATACAAACTCCCCCTGGGGAGGGGTCCCCAAATGGGAAAATCTTGCTCTCTCTCTAAAATGGGAAAAGCATAGTCCTGTGAGTCTCTTTGTCTACAGGTTTATAAATGCTGGCAGCTCTTTGTCTCTTTATGACCCTATCTAATTGGACCCTTCCTTATTTTATGTCCCCTGTGCTTTCCTAATTGGCCACTTTTCCCCTTTACCCTGTATGGCATCAGTTTGAAAGTTTCAAAGCTCATCCAGTGCCCCCCTCTTCTTCCCCTTATCTTGTAACATTCCTTTGTCCTCTGTGTATGTAAGATAAACAGTCTGGTGGCTTGGAGCTGTCTCTGACCATCATGTATGCATTCTTCTCCCATGGATCCCCTTTCCCTAAAACTTCCTCTCCTATCTCTAAAAACCTTTCTTTTTTAAAATTTTATTTTATTGTTTAAAGTATTACAAATAGTAGTACATATGTCTCCTTTTTTTCCCCATTGACCTTCCCCTGGCCTCCCCTACCCCCTGGCACTTGCCTTCAACCCCCCTCCCCCAGTGTCTTGTATCCATTGGTTATGCTTATATGCATGTATACAAGTTCTTCGGTTGATCTCTTACCCTCCCTCCCCAACACTCCCCAGCCTTCCCACTGTAATTTGACAGTCTGTTCAATGCTTCTCTGCCTCTGTATCTATCTTTTTGTTCATCAGGTTATAATGTTCTTTATTATCCATAAATGAGTGAGATCATGTGGTATTTTTCTTTTACTGCCTGGCTTATTTCACTTAGCATAATGCTCTCCAGGTCCATCCATGCTGCTGTGAATGGTAAGAATTCCTTCTTTTTTATAGCAGCGTAGTATTCCATTGTGTAGATGCACCATAGTTTTCTAATCCACTCATCTGCTGATGGACATTTAGTCTGTTTCCAAATCTTTGCTATTGTAAATTGTGCTATGAACATAGGGGTGCATATATCCTTTCTGATTAGTGTTTCTGTTTTCTTGGGATATATTCCTAGAAGTGGTATTACTGGGTCAAATGGCAGTTCCATTTTTAACTTTTTGAGGAAACGCCATACTGTTTTCCACAATGGCTGCACCAGTCTGCATTCCCATTAGCAGTGAAGGAGGGTTCCTTTTTCTCTGCATCCCCTCCAGCACTTGTCATTTGTTGATTTATTGATGATAGCCATTCTGACAGGTGTAAGATGGTACCGCATTGTCATTTTGATTTGCATAAAATCCTTTTAATAGTTTGAGGAGTAGGCATCAAAACATCTAATATGATATATGTTAGACAAAAATTTTGCCTGCTTTAAATCCAAATTACTTCACTGAGGAATCACTTAGTATTGATTACCAATAGAAATCTTAAGGTGAAGTTAAATTTGATCTAATTTGACAACTAAAAACTGAAGAGTAGCCTTGCATTTTCCCTAAAACTTCATTACTTTTGAAGCACATTTTGATCATTCAGAATATAATCTTGATCAATAACAATAATATCCCTGCAGGTTCAATTTATAACTTAAAATAACAGCCAAAAGGCCAAAATTGGTGAAAATCATACAGCCCTATATTTTCCAGAATTAATAGGCCACTACAAATATTCTATATTAGAGAAATTATGTTTATGTTGTTTGGCTACTATAAGCTTGGAGTGAAAGTTTGGCAAGCAATTCAGGGCATTTCTTGCTTTTCAAGTCAACTTCCTGTAAATGGTGAAGCTGGCTACACTGGTGTAGGGAGAGGGATGCATAGCTTCCTTCCCCAACAGCTCTCTTGTGTTTAAAAACCACTGCATCCAAAATGTCTGCTTTGAACAAATTAAAATCCAGCTGGGTAACTTCTGACAAGCTGAATATCTCTTGTTCTAACATCAGAAAGCAGCAGAATCTCTTTGCAGTTGTCCACACTGGACAGTATTGGCAGAACAATGTTTCATTCTAGATAGAAATGATAAAAAGATAGATAGAAAATAAAGGGGAAAATTAGATTGAGGAGTCTTGAGTGACTTATTAGGAGGTGAGATGAAGAAAATTCTGGAAAATTTACTTAAGCTCACAGACATTCTATCATTTCTTTCCCCTATTTCCCCCATTTCCTCTTATTTAAAGACATTGGAACAGAAATAAAAGTTGCCTTTGAAAAAGTTTAATTCATTTTGACTCAATTACAAAACTTCTATATAACTTGAATTCCGTTAATAAGAGGGTCTTTAACCTTTCAACCTTCTTTTCAGATTAAAATATTCAATTTTTTTCTTTGTTGTTTTGCTCTATCCCCCAAGCTTGAAATTGTCCATTGAACTCTGTAGCAAAAAATCAGGTAATAATCTTCTAAAGGCTTAGACTGGATGTAGAGGCAAGGGCCTGTTTTTCTAGGCAGCTACCCCCTTTGTATGGCTCTTGCAGAATATTTGCAGACATGTGTTTGGGGAAAGCATCACGGCACGTGGCAGCGGGGATTTTCTCCTGATGCCAGCAGTCCCGTTCACACAGCATGTGCCTGGAGCAGATGCAGTCAACATGATGGAACATGAGCAGGTTGCCTTTCTAAGACAACTGTGTCCAGCATTTCTTGGAAATAGTAAAAAATGCATCCTTGGAGAAGGCTCTAAGTTAAATAGGCCACATGTTAAGACAGCTATGAGATTATAAGCAGTGCTTGAAGACATGCCTCTTATTTTTGTAAAATAAATGTTAGCATAACTCATAAAACCTAAAAAGTTAAATTAAAACAAAATCACCCACCCTCTTTTACAGATGATTTAAACTCTTCTGGAACAAACACAACAACAATAGAGAAGGAGTTCATAAGAACAGTGTGTTAACATGAGTCCTTACTCACAGATCTAACATTGTTCTTGAAAATCAAGAGGAAAAACTACCAAGAAAATGAGATAATCGCTTTTATACTAGTGGGCTACAGCAAAGATTGATTGTCATAGGATAAGAAAAATGTTCAACTTTGATCAAAAGTATAATTAATTAAAAGTTCAAATATAGCACAAAATGTAAGGTACTTCTAGTTTCCAAGCTTATTGGAGGCCTGTCTGGCCTATATAAACAAAATGACAAAATGCAAAATGATATCTGCTTTCTTTCTCTTCAACTTTAAATGATATATTGAAACTTAGAGCATATTAGAATTTGAGGTGATATTTCTGTTAAAAAGTTTACATACAAAGGAGGACTAGATTCTGCTATAATATGTACTGAGTGGCCAGGTTATTATGACCACCTGATGTTTGTAGGCAAATTAGCTATAATTTCACGCTGAAGTTGCTAGAGGGCCAGACCATTATAAATAGGGAAACAGGTTGTTTACCACGACAGTAGAAGTGATTTTTTTCTGAAGATATGGGTAAACAACGCGATTTAACAGCCTTTGAATGTGGTATATACAGTATATATACACTGAGTGGCCAGATTATTATGACCACCTGAAGTTTGTAGGCAGTTTAGCCATACACTGCATCGTATGGGATATGGAAGCTGAAGGCCTGTTCGAACACCTTTGCTGTCTACAGTTACCAAGATAAAACGTCTCCAATTCGAACAGGAACACAAGGCCAGTGGTCGGAAAACTGCGGCTCGTGAGCCACATGCAGCTCTTTGCCTTCTTGAGTGTGGCTCTTCCACAAAATACCACATGTGGGCACGCACGTACAGTGTGATTGAAACTTCGTGGCCCATGCGCAGAAGTCGGTATTTTGTGGAAGAACCACACTTGAGGGGCCAAAGAGCCACATGTGGCTCGCGAGCTGCAGTTTGCCGACCACTGGTTTGGGGCATGTTTTCCTAGCATGATTTGGATTTTTAATCCATGTGGAACAACATCTGAATAGCACAACATACCTAAGTATCACTGCTGATCAAGTTCATCCTATCATGTTGATGGCATATCCCAATGGACATGGCTTCTTCCAACAAGACAATGTGCCATGCCACTGTGCTTGTATTGTGCAGGAGTGGTTTCAAGAACATGAAAAAGACTTTACCTTGCTTAGGTGGCCCCCACAATCACCAGATCTCAATCCTATTGAGCATTTGTGGGACGAAGTTAAAAGAGCCATCAGGCAGCTGGTTCCACAACCATCAAATCTTACAGAAATGGACAGTGCTTGCTATTAGGCACGGTGTCAGATTCCTTGCATCACCTTTCAACATCTTGTGGAGTCAATGCCAAGAAGAATCGCCACAGTATTGAAGGCAAAAGGTGGCCCAACAAAGTACTGATGGGGTGGTCATAATAATATGTCCACTCAGTATATATCCTATCTAATAATAGACAAACATGGTAATTGACTATACCTTCGCTACACCTCCCATTGGCTAATCAGCGCGATATGCAAATTAACTGCCAATAAAGATGGAAGCAAATTTGCATACTGCAGGCAGGGCAGGATAGTGCCATCCCGCCTGCCCTGCCGCCATCCGGGCCTGCTATCTGTGATCCTGGGTGGGGGGGGTCCCGTGTGCAACCGGACCCGGGGCGGCTGGGCGGGGCAGCAGCGATCCGCCGGCCCACCCGGGGTCCCGTGTGCGACCCAGGGCGGGGGCCCCAACCACTGGATCCACCCTGCCCTGTGCAGGACCGGGGGCAGCACCCAACCCTCCAATCAGCTCTGCCCTGTGAGGGACCGGGGGTGGCACCCCAAGCCCCTGAAGGGCCCTGCCCTGTGCGGGACCCGGGGAGGCGGGGCAGGCACCTGGGGATCGGGCCTGCCATCTGCCACCCGGGGAGCGGGCCTAAGCCAGCAGGTGGTTATCTCCCGAGGGGTCCCAGACTGTGAGAGGGCACAAGTGGGGCTGAGGGACACCTCCCCCACACCCCCCACCCCCCGCCAGTGCACAAATTTTTGTGCAACGGGCCTCTAGTATATATATATGTATATATATATATACTAGAGGCCCGTTGCACAAAGATTCGTGCAATAGGCCTTCCTTCCCCTGGTTGCCGGCACCGGTTTTCCTCCGGCACTCGGGACCCAGGCCTTTGGTCTGGCCGCAGCAGTGAGACTTGGCTTCTCCTCTCAGGCTGCTCCCAGCCCCTCCTTTTTTTTCCCCCAGCCACTCCTTGAGTGGAGCCCAGGCCCCCAGCCCCTCCTTGAGCAGGGCCCAGGTTGGGCTGGAAGCTTGGCTTCCTCCGTTGCTGGGAGCAACCCAAGCCTCCTGCTTGCTCCAGCTCCATGGCTGCCACCATCTTCAGTCATCTGCATATGCAAATTACCCACCATCTTTGTTGGGTTAATTTGCATAGTAGCACTGATTGGCTGGTGGGTGTAGCGAAGTGGCGGAGTGACAGAGTGATGGTTAATTTGCATGTTTCTCTTTTATTAGTGTGTATATATATATATATATATATCCCACATTCAATGGCTGTTAAATCACATTGTTTACCCATATCATCAGGAAAAAAAAATCACTTCTACTGTCGTGGTAAACAACCTGCTTCCCTATTTATAATGGTCTGGCCCTCTAGCAACTTCATTGCGAAATTATAGCTAATTTGCCTACAAACATCAGGTGGTCATAATAATCTGGCCACCTGAGAAACCAATCTAATGAGCTGGATCTTAACAATCTAATGAGAACCAATCTAATGAGTTGGATCTTAACAAACTAAGAGAAGTTTATCCATATACTATGCCAGAGCACCATGGACCAAAACTTCCCTATATAAGACCCCTCCTCAAAAATGTTACAAACAGAAGGGATTGGGTAATTCATAAACTAACAAATAAAATTATAGGCAAACACACTGAAAAAAAAAATTTAATCAGAAGACAACCAAAGAAATAGGAACTAATGAAAGAAAAAGGAGCTGTCTCCATCTATTGCACTGGAAAATTTATGTGACAATATCCAGTGTTGGTTTGGGAGGAAATTTGGTAGTTTGTAACAAAACTTATAAATCCTATCTAATAAAAGAGAAACATGGTAATTAGCCGTACGGCCGCTACCCTTCCCATTGGCTAATCACTGAGATATGCAAATTAACTGTCAACCAAGATGGCAGCCGGCAGCCAGGCAGCTGACGCGAACAGGGAGGCTTGCTTGCTCCAGTGACGGAGGAAGCCAGGTTCCCCGCCTGCCTTGCCAGCCTCTCAGCTGCTCTCTAAGAAACATTGTAACAAATATAGAAGCTAAACAAAACCCCTGAAACCTGCTTTAGTCAGCCAGGTTTCAGCCAGCAGGACCGCAACATTGTTTCAAATACAGAAGGTAAACAAAGGCCAGAAACCTGCTTTCAGCAGCCGAGGCCTCAGAGCTGGAGCCAAGCCTCAGAGCTAAAGCTGGCCCAGAATAAAAAAAAAACAAAAGGAAAAAAGGACAGGTTGGGAGCTTCAGTCACTCGCCAGCCTGAAAACGGCCCTCAGCCTCTTCACCCACACTGACCAGGCACCCCAGTGGGGACCCCCACCCTGATCCAGGACACCCTTTCAGGGCAAACCAGCCGGCCCTCAGGCCTCTATCCTATATAGTAAAAGGGTATATGCCTCTCAGCACCGGGATCAGGGGGAGCCCGCGGGGGCCTCCTGGCCCCGGATCAGCGTGACAGGGGGGCAGTACCCAAAACCCCTGATCACCCTGGGGCTCTGTGTTGTGAAAGGGGTGCGGCGCCCCAACCCCCCCCCCCACAGGCCCTGCTCTGTGTGTGACAGGGTAGAGCCATAACCTCCCCATCGGCCCTGCCTTGAGTGTGACAGTGGCGGCGCCCCAACCCCCTGATCCGCCCTGCTGTGTGTGTGACAGGGGGGAGCTCAGGGTAGGGCCAATTTGGGAGTTGGGGCGCCGCCCCCTGTCATGCACAGAGCAGGGCAGATTGGGAGGTTGCGATGCCACCCTCAGTCACGCTCAGGGTAGGGCCGATTGTGTGTGACGGGGCGATAGGGTGGTGCCCTAACTCCCCTATCGGGCCTACTCTGTGCGTGACAGGGGGGA
>NW_005871190.1:2786029-2875307 GCF_000147115.1 Myotis lucifugus | reverse complement strand
CCAAACCCCCTGATCGGCCCTCCTCTGTGCATGAAAGGGGGGAGCTCCCCAACCCCCTGATGGGCACTCCTCTTTTTTTGAAAGGGGGGAGCCCCCCAACCCTTTGATCGGCCCTGCTCTGTGCGTGACAGGGGGGAGCTCCCCAACCCCCTGATCGGCCCTGCTCTGTGTGTGACAGGGTATGGAGCCCCAACCCCCTGATCAGCCCTGCTCTGTGCGTGACAGGGGATGGCACCACAACCTCCCCATCGACCCTGCCTTGAGTGTGACAGGGGGCGGTGCCCCAACCCCCCAATCGGCCCTGCTCTGAGCCCGACCAGGGGCTGCACCTAGGGATTGGGCCTGCCCTCTGCCACCCGGGAGCGGGCCTAAGCCAGCAGGTCATTATCTCCCGAGTGGTCCCAGACTGCAAGAGGGCACAGGCCGGGCTGAGGGACCCCTTCTCCCCCCGCCCGAGTGCACAAATTTTTGTGCACCGGGCCTCTAGTATGTTCATATTCTTTAACTTTAAAAATCATAGCAAAAATATATGATCAAACATCTTTATTGCCTGAGTTCTATCTCCATACCAAGAATCTATGCATTTCCAGGGAATTGGTTGATTTCATTTTGTAATACTGGTAGTTAAGTAAGCACACCTCTAGACAAAACAACACTCCTTCCCCCATTTGGATTTAAAAAAAAAAAGAAATCTATTTGATGTAAAGCTCTAATGAATGTATAAAACTTCATAGCATGCATTTCATGCCTCTTGCTTCAATTTTTTTTATATGCTTATTTCCCCATCACAGTTTTATTTAGACAAAAAATTTATATTTTATTGATTTCAAAGAGGAAGGGAGAGGGAGAGATAGAAACATCAATGATGAGAGAGAATCATTGATCAGCTACCTCCCGCATGCCCCCTACTGGGAATGGGCATGTGCCCTTCATGGGAATCAAACCTAGGACCCTTCAGTCAGCAGGCTGATGCTCTATCCACTCATCAAAACTGGCTTTGGGGAACAAAACAGGACATAAAGCCCTGGCTAGTGTGGTTCGGTTCATTGTAGTGGCATCCCATGTACTGGAAGGTTGCAGATTTGATTACAGGTCATAGACTAAATGTTTATCAAATGATATACTATATGAAAAATAATTTAACAATACTGAGGACATAATAATACTTAATAAATGTCTATGATTGTAACTTTATAAAAATCAAAAGATAAGAGATTATCTTATTTAACTTATAAATGGTGAAATATATAACATATTGGTGGTTTCTGAAAGTTGGGTTTGAGGAAAGGAAGTGAAGGTGTCCTAAAGCTACAAACTTCTTGATATAAAATAAATAAATTCTGGGAATGTAATATACAGTAAAGTGACAATAGTTAAAAATACTGTATTGTATATTTAAAAGTTGCTAAAAGATTATATCTTGAAACAAGTAAGAGATTAGATCTTTACAAGAAAGAAATTGTAAAAAACATAATGTGTGGAGATGGATGTTAGCTAGATTTATTGTGATCATCATTTTGTAATACATACATATATTGAATCATTATGTTGTACACATAAAACTAATACGATGTTCTATGTCAATTATATCAATTTTTAACAAAGACATTTAAAATTTTTAATATAAGGTCATTGTTAATAGAATAGAATATAATCACTTAAAATGATAAGATTGAAATAAAATGAAACTATATTTACAATGAAATTTAATTTAAATTATAATATAAAGTATAATATCATTTCAGTGAAAAAATGGGTTTTAGATCATAATTTTGTACATGTGAGAGAAAAAGGCCGAAAAAGAGAGAGAATATAAGTTTATGTGCAACCACAAAAAGCAATACTTAAAAATGTAAACAATCCTATTGAAAGATATTTAATTCTTGTTTTATATATTTTAATCTAGTTTTTACCATAACTACCATAATATAAAGTGTTATCTTTTTAACAGAATTAAATGTCAAATTTTGTTAAATGTTAAGTATTTTCATCTTACATTTATAATGAAGTGAATTTTAACTTAAACCTTTACCTGGCCAAGGCCATGGTCCTTAGGTAGACAAAATTTTACAATTTACATTTTATTAATGAGGCATTTGAGACCTGGATCAGCAAAGCAACTTCCCAGGGCCAGAACGTTACTAAAGTTGGGGGGGAATTAGAGACCCTCACACAGTTCAGTCCCTATTGCAGTGCCTTTCCTACTGCAATTATGCTGCTCCCTCTTATTATTCTCTCCGCTCAGCCTGCTGCGAGATAACCTCTGCCTCCGACTTAGGAGTGATGTAGGCATATTTTTAATGCTTAATTTCGCAGAATTCAAATTAATTTGAAGCTTGGTTGGACATTTCCAACGGTATGTTGGAGAAGCCCTCTGCACTTCATTTCCGCTTCTGCAGAGAAGTGTGTCTGTCCTTGGAGATGAGAGTGGGCACAGCCCAAGGAGGCGGGCAGCGCTGACACCGGGAGGCGTCCGTCCCTGGGCAGATGGGCCGCGTTCAAGCCTCTCCGGAGCTCCTCGTGGAGGCAGGAGGCCAGCGAAGTGGAGGGGGAAGTTGTGAAGTCTGGCGTGAGGCTGACAGCAGACATGTGAGGGTAATCTGTTCCAGGCAGCGCTCCGGCTGAAGGCAGCTGGACGATGACAGGGAAGCCACAGGGTCACTGCTCACACAGCACTTGCGCCCCGACTGAGGGAGCTGCGGGGCCCGGAACGGAGGAAGCAGCTGGGCTGAGAGGAGGGTCCGAGTGCTGAGGCAGGAGGCAGGTGGTCACAGGAGGAGGAAAAGACCAGGCTTGTGCTGAGGAGCATCTGCCCTTCGCTGGCTCCCACGGAAAGGCTCTACGAAGATTTAAGTGGAGGGGGAAGCATTTGTTTTGACTAATCATCCTCGAAAGCAAATTTGACATCCACAATGCTACAAGGAAGAGCTGCTGTGTACAACAAACAAAGATGGGACTTTCTCTAGGGCTACGTAGCCGCAGAAAGGGCACCAGCAGCAAACATTTCCACGCGAGGCCAGGCGGCCAGTGAGGACTCATCCCCTCACTTCTGACTTTTCGTTGACTGACGTGTGCCTCCAAGCAAGTTGCTGAGTCTCTTTGAACCTACCTTCCTTCTGGAAAAATGGATATCTTGCTGTAAAACATATACCGCTTTCCAGAGAGTGAAAGTTCCCCAGCAGAAAGCTACCTATACAAAATATAATTATCAAAGAAAAGTGTGTTTGTGTAATTGTTACATATACAGTTAAATCATTATACCTTTTGTAAAATTGTTATCTCTGAGAACAATTCTTAAATTATTGAATGGAACTTGCCAGGCTGTTTTGGCTGTTGCTTTAAATGATTTCTAATAGATTTAATAATAGAGAAAACCAGGTGTAAAATCTCCTTCACAGGGGCTATGTTAATGGAGATAAGTAAAAAACACTTTCAGATTGCTCTTTTCCACTGAAGCAGGGGAAGATAACAGTTTAGAACACACTTAGGTATAGTGGCTCCACACATTATGTGTAGCTAGTGAGAAGGCCCTGTTTCTACCGAAACATGGATGCTCTTCTGACAAAAATAAACACAGAAAGCCAGAGCCCTCAATACACTTTTTAGGAAAATAACTGAAATCATTTGAATACTAACTAGTACATCATTCTTGCAAGTCTTGCATTTTTAGGTAGATTTTTAAAAACTAAAATGTTATTTTCAGTAAAGTAGTACTACACACACACACACACACACACACACACACTCAGTTTCATGTTGGTTTTCCTAATACCTTCCTCTAAAGCAGCATTTTCCAAACTTTACTAATAATGAATACAGATTCCCAAATTCCTACACCATAAATTCTGAGTCGGTAGATGTCAGGTAGGGCAAAGTAATCTGTATTTTTAACAAGCACCCTAGGGAACAAGGAAGTTCAAGAAACTGCTCTAAAAGACCACTTGGTACTGCAGTAAGTAAATAACTCGGTGCACCTAGCTTCTGCCTTAGGACAGACCATTCACGACAGCACTAATAAACCGTGCATGAAATTGATTTCATCTCTATTGGCGACATAATTTGTCCTGCAGTATATCCTGTATGCTTTTGACTCAGCTTTCATTTCAGTTGTTTTGTTTGTTGACTGATCTTGTATATAATCTCATTTACAGGGAGGATTTTAATTTTTCTCAATTATGAAGTTTGCCTTCCTCCCTCCCTGCTGTTTACTGATTTTTCAAGAAGGAGATCTCAGGCCCTAGAATCCAATTTCTTCTAATTGATTTCAGTCCAAATTAAAAGCTGAAACCCAAGCAGAGCTCATTGCAAAGAACATGGTCAGAACAGAAAAATGGAAGTTGCACTTTTAAAAAATCTTTTGAACTTTATAAATACTTTTCTCTTCATGTAAATTAGAATTGAAGTCTTTTTTATTTTCAGACACAAATAGGGTGGTAACACACTAACAGTCTTAGCCACCATACTTATCGGTGCTGTTTTATAATGGGATTACAGTAAAACAAGAAATAACCATTTGAGTTTGTTTCCTTGTTTTACAGACTTTTCACATTCCAGCTTCTTGGCAGAAAAAGAATTAATAGAACTGAGTGCATGTCCCAGAATACTAAATGCCCTCACATTCTATGTCCTTGAGCAAATTAAACTGAAAAAAATTTAAAAACACCAAAAAAACACACACAGCAACAGAAAAAACCTCTTTGCTAAAAGAAATACAATGAAGTAACAGACATATGCACTAAGATAAAGTCTACCATTATCTAAGCTGTGTATCATGAATAAATAATGCTCTTTAAGAAATGACACAACTCCCTTTAATCACTAGATTACTATTCAGCAAATTGTTGCTGCAGATTTGCATGCTATCTAACTTACAACCCAGTGAATATGTGAAGCAATGAGAGAATTGGAGTTGTATCATGATTCACATACCATCAGTGCTCATCCAAGTTATGCAATACGTTTGAAACTAATTTCCCTTACAAGGATAAAGATGGATTGATGGGTACCAGTCTGTTATTATTGAGATGATATCAAATATTAAACCAATTAGGATTCATCCAAATAACAAATTTTAAGGTTTATGGAAGAAAGATTCATTTATTTTCAATTAATTATAAATAAAATCTTATTACTAAAACTGTATTATTGCTACTTGATAGCTGTAAAATAAAAAGTCATAAAGAAACAGTTAATGAAATAGTCATTTCATTAAAAACATTTATTTTTTTTCTATAATTAAAATTAATTTCTGACTTTGTGCATCAATGCTGTGTGTTGGATGGAAATTTTTAATCTTATTCATGCTTGAACTCTCCCTTCACCCACTGCAGGATTGTTCTATAATTCTAGAATCTTAAATAGTTCCAAAGCAGGTAGGTAAAGATTGGAAGACACTCTGAAAAGAGGTCAATAACCAGAGTCCACAGAGTGTATCCAGCCTCAACTTTAAAAACAATTCAACTATTTCTTCAGTTTCAATATATGTAGAACACATTCAAATCATGGTTCTTAAGAGGTATTGTTAGAGAGTCACCACTTGGAATAATCTTGTTGATTAAGAATTATGTAATCAAAGAAAATTTATCATTAACCAATGAACAAAGTGAAGGAAAGAGAAAACCGAGAAATTATCAGTAAGGAAGGGCAGGCAAGAGCGAATTGAAAACTCTAAGCAAAGGTCAATCATAAAAAACAATTGCAATTTTTCCAAACACTTCCAAAACAAAATCTATTTTTCCTACACCAGAGTACTGCCAATTAATTTTCATGCTAGAAGGAAAGCTTGGGTGACTATGCCTTTTTAATTCATAGTTTAGTTCCACTGAATCAGGGCATACCTCAGAGTGGGCCTCTAAGGTAAGTTTAAACTAGTAGGAGAAATAGTAGGGGGAAATTTCTCCATTAATTTAAGAAACAGCCTAAGGGTTTAATTCAGTTTTCTGCATTTCAAAGGCAAGAACACTTGTGAAAGGATAGAAGAAAAAGCGAATGAAGTAGAATCATCTCTTGCTGCTGGTCCTGCAGTCTAATTTTACATTGCCTCTTTTCACTTAATGTCCCATCTGGTTTCTAAGTGTAAGGAATTTAGACTGTTGACTTAACAATAGGTACTCAAAGTTTGCCTTTGTTACCATGTGATTCTAACATTTTGAATGGATAACAGTGAATACTCTTGATTGTTCATAGTTCTTTTTAGGATGAACCACTTTAGAAGTAATTTTATAACCTGCAAAACAAAATAGTAAAGAAAGCATTGTGCATAGTTGGGGTGAATTACACATAATCTAAGTTGAAGGCATGAGCATCCTCTGAGAGGAATTACTTTAAAAAGCACATCTCGATATACGTTCACTTCTCAGCATAAATAATTAAATTGAAGCATCAGTAAAATGGCAGCTTTCATATTAATCACTACTACAGAGTAGGGGGAAAAGTGACATGTGGTTTTATAATCATAATGTGATTTTTCTTTATAAATATTTATAACTGACGTAGTTGGTTTTAACAGCTTTCATGTAAGTGTATGAGGACAGAAATACACTATACTTCAAAAATAACATTTTAGCTCAGCCAGGCAGGTGTGGCTCAGCAGTTGAATGTTGACCTATGAATCAGGAGGTCAGGGTTTGATTCCTGGTTAAAGCACATGCCTGGGTTGTGGGTTCAATCCCCAGTAGATGGAGTGCAAGAGGCAACCAATCATGATTATCTCTCACATTGATATTTCTATCTCTCTCTCCCTCTCCTTTCTCACTGAAATCAATGAAAATATATATGTTTCTTAAAGTAACATTTTTGTCATAGACTATAATTAAAGTTACAAAAATAATCATAACATCTGACAAATTCAAAGATATTATTTTCATTATAATGAGTAATTTAAATGGAATTATCCTACATAATAAAGAGCTAATATGCTAATAAAGAGCTAACATGCTAATTATTAGATCGGATGGCGGAACGACCTTCTGGAATGACCTCCCTGAATGACCAGTGGGCAGGGCCAAAGGGCTGCGAGGGCCAAGCCCCTTGCATGAATTTCGTGCATCGGGCCTCTAGTATATATATATATGAATATATACACACATAAGCACATGCATGCACACGCTTAGTTTTTTCTTGATCTCTCATCACACATTTTATAGGTTGTTTTTTTTTGTATTCTGAATGTGACCTTCTGAACAAAATTTTAAAATAAAACTGCTTAAAGAAAGCTAAACAATATACAAAGTAAAAATACTAATTAGGAAGAAAAAACAATGTTTGCTATAAACACTTTTTAGTATAAATAAGAGAAGTAATAGACAGAATGGTGTAGCATTTTACTTACCAGATCATCATCTGCTTATCTGCCAATTACATTTAAGTAAAGAAAGTATTTAACTGAAAGGTGAAAAAATAAAATAAAAGATAGTATTTCTTCATCTATGGACCTGCCAAAATTTAATATTAGTATACTGGAGTGAGGATGTTTGTGTGTGTGTTTGTGGGGGGGGGGGGGTGTTCCTTAGGTTTTAGTGTTTGTTTAGACCATTTATATCACTTGTATGATTAAAGATGCATATTCTCATCTCCACTCCAGAATTACAAAATTGTCTCTTAGAATAGGGCTTAGAAACTTGTATATTAAAAAACAAAATGAATCTTTCTCATGTACACCAAAGTTGGAGAATGATTCATCTCTGTTATCCTCTCTTTTTGAGAAAGCTTTCCATAGCTTGATTTAAATATAATTAGATTCAGATATACTACTACTAATCAATTATATATATATATATATATATATATATATATCCTATCTAATAATAGACAAACATGGTAATTAACCATACCTCCGCTACGCTTCCCATTGGCTAATCAGCAGGATATGCAAATTAACTGCCAACAAAGATGGCGGCCAGCAGCCACGCAGCTGAAGCGAACAGGAGGCTTGCTTGCTCCAGTGATGGAGGAAGCCAAGGTTCCCCGCCTGCCATGGCCCGGCTCTGAGCTCCAGTCTAAGCAACAAAGTTGCAATTATAGAAGCTAAACAAACCCCAGATACCTGCTTTCAGCCAGCTGTGGCCTCAGAGCTTAGAACACCAGTGATGGCAACAGAGTTTCAATTATAGAAGCCAAACAAACCCCAGATACCTGCTTTCAGCCAGCCGTGGCCTCAGAGCTTAGAACGCCAGTGATGGCAACAGAGTTTCAATTATAGAAGCCAAACAAACCCCAGATGCCTGCTTTCAGCAGCCGAGGCCTCAAGCTGGAGCCGGCTCTCAGCTCCAGTGACATCCATAGAAGGTAAATAAATGCCAGAATAAAAAAAAAGAAAAAAAAAGAGGCTGGGAGATTCAGTTGCCCGCCAGCCTGAAAACAGCCCTCAGGCCCTCACCCAGGCTGGCCAGGCACCCCAGTGGGGACCCCCACCCTGAAGGGGGTGTGACCAGCTGCAAACAGCCATCAGCCTGTCATCCAGGCTGGCCAGGCACCCAAGCGGGACCCCCACCCTGATCCGGATCACCCTTCAGGGCAAACCAGTCGGCCCCCACCCGTGCACCAGGCCTCTATCCTATATAGTAAAAAGGTAATATGCAAACTGACCCTAACAGCAGGAAGACTGGGAATGACTGGTCACTATGACACACACTGACCACCAGGGGCCAGACACTCAATGCAGGAGCTGCCCTCTGGTGGTCAGTGCACTCCCACAGGGGGGAGCTCTGCTCAGCCACAAGCCAGGCTGATGGCTGCCAGTACAGCAGTGGTGGTGGGAGCCTCTCCTGCCTCCTCAGCAGCACTAAGGATGTCTGATTGCAGCTTAGGTCTGCTCCCTGCTGGCAAGTGGTCACCCCCGAGGGGTCCCAGACTGCGAAAGGGCACAGGCCGGGCTGAGGGACCCCCTACCCCCGAGTGCACAAATTTTTGTGCACCGGGCCTCTAGTATGTATATATATATATATATATATATATATATATATATATATATATATATATCACTAATGGACAGATTTAGAAAGAGCAGAAGGAAATTCAAAATAAACATATTTAGAAGTTACACTTTTTGAAAACTAATACTACCAATTAAAAATGTCTAAAATTAAAGGCATGTTTCAAATATCTGTGTACTGTTCTGTTACAACACACATCAGAGAATAAACTCCCCTGGACACCATGGCTTTCCTATGTAGTGTAGCCAAACTAAGACATCTGAAGTGACTATGGGCAGTATTTGATCCAGACATAATTGTTAATTGATTTTGTGTGGACACCATTCATTGGCATTATGCTTCCCACCACCATTGGGATTGTCTCTGGTCCTCTTAGGCATTACTTAACCTGATGTGAGCTCTTGAGATTGAGAGTGTTAACTAGATTTGGATAAGGAAAGATAAGCATCAGAGAGACTAATAATTTGAAACAGAAGTCAATCAAATCAATGCAATGGCTAGTGCATTCTATGTCATTACTTCATGGCCAAAGGAAAAGAACATACTTACAGTGAAAACATTCAGAATTTGTGGAGACTATATGATTTTTTAGGTCTATCTGTGCTCTCCCAACTCTTGAGACTGTCACTTTTCATGTTTCTCCCTCAGGGTATTCTACCATTAAGAATCACTGCAGAATGAATAGGCATCATGAACTTTTTTTTTCTTTTTTTATTATAGTAAAATGTATATAACAGAAATTTTGCCCTTAACCATTTTTAAGTATATAGTTCAGTGGCATTAAGTACATGCATATTGTTGTGCACAGACATAATGCACTTTTCTTTTTAAAAAATATATTTTATTGATTTTTTTACAAAGAAGGGAGAGGGATAGAGAGTTAGAAACATCAATGAGAGAGAAATATTGATCAGCTGCCTCCTGCACACCTCCCACTGGAGATGCGCCCACAGCTAAGGTACATGCCCTTGACTGGAATTGAACCTGGGACCTTTCAGTCTGCAGGCCGACCCTCTAGCCACTGAGCCAAACTGGTTAGGGCCATAATGCACTTTTCAAAATGCAAATATTTTGGTCCCATATCTAGATAACCTGATAATAAGTCATTACTTAGAAGTAGTCATCTGCCTTCTTAAAAATTATCCTATAGGTGACCCTGATGAACAACTACAGTTTACAGCCACTAATTTTATTTAATTAATTCATTTAACTCAGTCATTCATTCACTTAATCTCTTGATTAATTATTGGAATACCTGTAATTTGTCAGACTCTAGGCTAAGTATCAAGTATACATTGAAATTATAATTAGTATTATCTTTATCATTTTTACATTATTTTTAATGTTATTCTGAGGGATATAAATTTATTTGATTTAATATAACCAGTAGAAAGGTTCTAGAAATGATAGAAAGTAAAAATTAGTACAATTATGTCACATAACCTTAGAAAAGTGTATTTATATTTTCACACCTGAGAAAAGTTTTACGCAATGCCAGAAATGAAATTACCTCAGCCATAGTACCAAGGATAACATTGCTGATCAAAGGAGTCCTTGTAAATTTTTAAGATTTTCTTCTCTGCCATTAATTATTTTGAGGCAAATACCAGTTCTGAACATAAAAGATACCTAAAGTAAAAAAAGAACCTTTAATAAACAGAGCTGCACATGCCATCAATGCAACTCTCCTGCAAAGCCATAATCTGAATGTAAAACCTATTGCAACTAAAAAAGTTTATAAACACTTCCCTAAACCTGGAACATGGCAGCACTACCAAGCAGCAGCAGCAGCAGCAGGTGCAGTAGGGCCGGGATGAGCGGAAGCGCACTATTACATCCTTCAGGGGATGTGTTGGACTGCGGGTTTTGGCTCCATCTCTGCAGGGCTGAAACCAGCAGTCTCACTTCTCCCGAGGGGTCCTTGATTGCAAGAGGGTGCAGGACAGGCTGAGGGACCCTACCAGTGCACGAATCCATGCACTGGGCCTCTAGTTAGAAAAATAAACATCTGAGGTAATTGCAAAAACTGGCATTTGGGTTGTTAGTGGTGACATTATCAGAATGGAGACTATAGGTAGAAGCTATAATTGGGGGGGAAATAATTCATGAATATATTTATTAAGCACAAAGTAGAGTAGCAAGGTACAAAATGTTTCATAAAAAGTTTGCTACATATTAAGAGCTCAGATGTGAGACTTGAATCATAGATGTAAATTTGAGAGTTGTTAACACATAGGGGAGAGATGTGGGCAAATGTCATGTATTTCAGAGAATGAGATAATGTTTAACTTATGACTCTGTCAAGTCCCATGTGCATATTAAAATTTTATGAGTAGTCCCCTAACACATGTAGGTAATCAATATTAATTAAATGACCAAGTAAATGAGAACTTACAAATGTGTTTAATTTTAGTTTTTTCATCTCTTTTACATAATCATAAACAGTATCCCATGCCGAAAAACATAGTGATTTCTCTGATAGGAAATATTTGAGTATCTACATATGTTTAGAAGTCAACATTTTGGGAAAGTTTACAACACAAGAGACAGAAATGAGGGAAACACACAGATTAAATGTTTTGATTAAGGTCACACTCCTAGTTAGTGCTAGACATCATGGCTTACTCCAAGTTCTAAAATAATTTTATTACTAATATATTTACTCTTATAATCTACAATACAGCTTAATTAAAACAACAGAAAAAAATCAAATGTGACTTTTGCCTTGTAATTTTTCTCTATAAAACTAATTTCCTTCTGACCTAATACAGAGAATAATAGAGTTCCACCAGTAGATTAATCCTCTTAACTCAGTTTAATAAGCCTAAGAATAAAGATACAAGGAATACATTTGTTGCACCAGGAGGGAATTGCATAAGTGCTGAACGGGCATTGTGTTTTGCCAGCTACCTAAAGTACTACATCATGCAGACAGGAAAAAGATATTTTTAAGCTGGAACAAACAATGTGGATATGTAATTTTTAGGACTCCATTTAGCAAACACAAGATTGCAACCTTTATAGGAATTTCCCCTCAGTGAATAAAGAATAAGGAATTAAAGAAAATTTTAAAAGTGCATTTTTATGGCATACATATCATAACTGCTTCTTAAATGTAGCAATGTTTCTTATGCCTTTAAAATATTTTGTTTTCAAATTGTGCATAAGATAGTGTAAAATGCTTATCTACTTGAAGATAGGTGAAATAGCTCAACACCATAAAATTCTACCCACTTGATTCACATATCCTTAATAAATTTTGTTTTGGTACCTAAGTTTCACCAAATAGGAAGGTGATATTAAAAAAACACACACATAAACAAGAGATGGTTATGCTTATAACCACAGACATGGATTTGAATTTATAAATTTGGATACTGTGGAAACAAATCACTATGTAAGTAATCATTGTGGTCACAGTTAAACATTGGTTCTCAAATGTCTCCCATCTCAAACAATTCAGTTCTCAACCAAGACCAGTTGTTCACAGAAAACATCTCAGTTGCCAAATGAAACTTCGATTCTCCAACTTGTAAACAACCCTTTCATGCAGATACCAATGTGATCAATCATGTGTCTCTCTCAGGTGACAAACAAAGGAGAGAATGCAGGAGTATGAGTCAGTTTACCATTAAACCTCATTTTGTTAATATCTCAGGAAATTGTGCTGCAGATATTTTCATGTTCTTTTTTTTTTTTTTTTTTGCTTTTGTTGCTGCTTATCCTATATAATCCTATATAATAAAACCCTAATATGCAAATTGACCAAATGGTCGAACAACCAGTTGCTATGATGCACACTGACCACCAGGGGGCAGGTGCTCAATGCAGGAGCTGCCCCCAGCCCACAGGCCCCAGGCCAGCTAAGGCGGGTGCTAGCAGGGCTCCCCCCCATCACCTCGCCAGTTGCCCCTCTATGGGAGGCGACCAGTGGCAGCAGCAGGGGAGTCATGGGGGTGGGGCCAGCCAGCAAGCGGGCAGCGCCGCCCCCCCAATTGCCCCACTAGTCTCCTACAAGTGGGTGGCACCAGACTGGCCAAGGCAAGTGCGAGTGGGGGCCCCCTAATCACCCCGCTGGTCACCCTACAGATCAGCCCTGATTGCCAGCCAGACCTTGGGAGCCTACCCATGCATGAATTTCATGCACCGGGCCTCTACTTATTATTAAATATGTAATGTAAGTCACCATGAGTCCTAAGAAAGTTAGTGATAGCAGCAAAGTAAAAAGGCAAGTTGTGAGAACAATGGTAGAACTTAAAAAAGAAATGACTGCAAAGTATGATAGAGGTGCTTGTGTGTGGCTACCGAGTATGGCATGACAAAATCAACAGTTAGCATATTTTTTTTAAATATATTTTATTGATTTTTAACAGAGAGGAAGGGAGAGGGATAGAGAGTTAGAAACATCGATGAGTGAGAAACACCGACCAGCTGCCTCCTGCACACCTCCTACTGGGGATGTGCCCGCAACTAAGGTACATGCCCTTGACCGGAATCGAACCTGGGACCTTTCAGTCCGCAGGCCGACGCTCTATCCACCGAGCCAAACCGGTTTTGGCCACAGTTAGCATATTTTTAAAACATAAACTGGCCATCAAAAGTGCTGATGTTGCTAAAGGCTTGAAAGTGCTCATGAAACAACCATCACAGGCAAATGAGGAGGTAGAAAAATTGTTGTTGATGTGGAAAAACTAAAAGCAGTTAGCTGGTGATAGCATTTCAGAGGCAATGATATGAGAAAAAGCAAAGATGCTGCATCCTGACCTCCTGAAAGTCACCAATGGAATGAGTGCTGAAAGTGATTCCTTTAATAACAGTAGGTGGTGGTTCGATAAATTTAAGAAAACAAATGGCATTTATAGTGTAGTGAGGCATGGGGAGGTTACCAGTTTTAACAAAGCAGCTGCTGGTAATTTTGTGACAGAATTTCCGGAATATGTAGAGGCCAAGGGATTTGTTTCCCAACAAGTGTTCAATCGTGATGAGACAGGCCTCTTCTGGAAGAAAATGCCAATGAGGACCTACATCACACAGAAGTCACTGCCAGGACACAAGCCAATGAAGGACAGGCTGATGTTATTTTTGTGTGGGAATGCAAGTGGGGACTTTAAATTGAAACCTGTACTCATCTACCCTTCTGAAAACACATGAGTTTTCAAGAGAAATAATGTCATATAAAGCAAGTTGAATGTGATGTGGAGGGCTAATAACAGGCAATTATTTTTACTGAGTGGATTCATAAAGGGTTTGCCCCAAGTGTGGAGAAATACCTCTGGGGAAAAAAAATTGCCACTCAGGGAATTAGTAATGGACAAGACTCCTGCCCACCTCCAGGTTTGGAGGCTGAGCTGGTGGAGGAGTACAGCTTCATCACTGTGAGGTTCTTGCCACCTAACACAGCTCTTCTCATCCAGCCCATGGACCAGTACGTCATTTCTAATTTTAAGAAACTCTACACAAAGGCACTGTTTCAGAGGTGTTTTGAGGTGACCTCTGAAACTAATTTAACCCTCAAGGAGTTCTGGAAGGAACATTTTAATATCCTCACTTGCATGAGTCTCATAAACAAAGCATGGGGGGAAGTGTATTCCAGGATCATGTAATTGGCCTGGAAGAAACTGTGACCTGAGACTGTTGATGAAAGAGACTTTGAGGGCTTTGAGATGAGCCTGTGTCTGTTGTGGAGGATATTGTGTCTCTGGGTGAGTCCATCGCCTTGGAGGTGGATAATGATGATGTAGAGGAGTTGGTGGAGCACCACAACACTGAACTGACCACTGAGGAACTCTAAGACCTTCAGAGGGAGCAGCAACAGGCGACAGCTGAGGGGTCTCTTTAGAGGAGAAGGAGGGAAGGGAGGATTTTTCTACTTCACTAACCAAGGACATGCTTGGGAAATGGGGAGAAATGCAAAGTTTTATTGAGAAATTAGAGGCCTGGTGCATGAAATTCATGCATAGGAGGGGGATCCCCTCAGCCCAGCTTCCACCCTCTCTAATCCAGGATCCCTCGAGGGATATCCGACTCACAATCCGGGACCACTAGCTCCTAACTGCTCACCTGCCTGCCTGATAACCCCTAACTGGCCCTCCTGCCAGCCTGATCACCCCTAACCACCTCTGCCTGCTGACCTGATCGCCCCTAACTGCCCCTCCTGCCGGCCTGGTTGCCCCTAACTGCACCCCCACTGCCAGCCTGGTTGCCCCTAACTGCACCCCCACTGCCAGCCTGGTTGCCTCCAACTGCCCCCCCCACCAACCTGGTTGCCCCTAACTGCCTAACTGCCCCCCCCGCTAGCATGGTTGCCCCTTACTGTCCCCTCTGCTGGCCTGGTCGCCCCAACTGCCCCCCTCTGCTGGCCTGCTCACCCCTAACTGCCCCCCTGCCAGTCTGGTTGCCCCAAACTTCCCCCCACTGGCTTGGTTGCCCCTCACTGTCCCTGCCCTGCCAGCCTGGTCGCCCCATGCAGCCTGCTGCTCAGTCATTTGGTTGTCCCTCACTAACCCCCTGGCCAGCCTGGTCACCCCACGCAGCCTGGTATTCAGTAGTTTGGTCATCCCTCACTAAACTCCCCTGCCGGCCTGGTCGCCCCACACAGCCTTCTTGTTCAGTCATTTTGTCGTCCCTTACTAACCCCCCTGCCGGCTTTGTCGCCCCACTCAGCCTGTTCGGTCGTCCCTTCGGTTGTTTTGCATGTGACGGCCCCTGGCTCTTTATATATATAGATATCCTGAAAAGTGTGATAAACTTGTTCAATGACAATGCAGTGTTTTACTTCAGGCAAGTGGTGAAACACAGGCAAAACAAACATCATTGGATAGGTTTTTAGTGAGACAGAGGCCCAGTGAGACTGAGCAAGTTCTAATGGAGCAGAGAGACAAAAGAATTCCAGAAGAACAGCTGTGTGCCGATTTTATGAAAGGGGATTACCCTTCTAAGCAATAACATCCCTCCATTCCTCCTTCTCCATAGTCAGTCATCAATAGCTCTCAACATTAAAAATGAGTTCTAGTGTGTACATTTTTATTTTTTATGGTATATTTCATTTCCTTTTTAATTAAATTTTCATTTACATTTCATATCCTTTTTGTTGTTAAAGTGTCTATAGCTTAAATGGTACATTAGATATGTATTGTATATAAGAAAGGTTAAAATAGAGAATCATTTGGGGGTCTGGAAGGAACGGATTCAATTTACATCATTTCTAATGGGAAAAAGATTTTGTTTTTTAACAAATCGCTTCTCAATCAGCCTTTGGGAATGAATTAAGTTTGAGAATAGAGGTTTCACTGTATACCCTCACAGAAAAGAAAAGAGTAGGAAGAAGGCATGCATTCAGATTACCATAAACGAGGAGGCACAAAATGGCAGGAGCTAAGAAGGTAACCTAAATGTAAAATTTGTCCAAAGTTAAGCCTGGAGAACTGTAGAGAAAGAGGCTTACCCATCCACACATAATGGGTTAGATTAAGCAATTGAGGAATTTACTCTCTAACCCAGCGTTCTCAACCTGTGGGTCGCGACCCCTTTGGCGGTCGAATGACGCTTTCACAGGGCTCGCCTAAGACCATCCTGCATATCAGATATTTACATTATGATTCATAACAGTAGCAACATTACAGTTATGAAGTAGCAACAAAAATACTTTTATGGTTGGGTCACAACATGAGGAACTGTATTTAAAGGGCCAGAAGGTTGAGAACCACTGCTCTAACCCATTTGGCTATAGGCACATAATTATGATGTGGATAAGATTTCATATAGAACCAATTGGATCTGGTTTAATCAGGTTAGTCTAATGGGTGTCTGACTAGTTTAATCTAAAATAGTAAGATATAGATTATAGCCCTAACCGGTTTGGCTCAGTGGATAGAGTGTCAGCCTGCGGACTCAAGGGTCCCAGGTTCGATTCCGGTCAAGGGCATGTACCTTGGTTGCGGGCACATCTCCAGTAGAGGATGTGCAAGAGGCAGCTGATCGATGTTTCTCTCTCATCGATGTTTCTAACTCTCTATCCTTCTCCCTTCCTCTCTGTAAAAAATCAATAAAATATATTTTTTTAAAAAGATATAGATTATATAAGAAAAGATATTTTCTAAGCAATATAACATTTGGACTGAAGAACAATCTAGTATGGGAACTATCTATAGACATTTCAAGTTATGTGAACTTCAGAATATGTTAAATAAATGATAGCTGATAGATATAGATACATGAAAATTAAAAATAAACAAGAAAAGTAAAGCCTGACGTTAATTTATCCCATCACTGTTAAATTCTCCATTATACAATTTGTTGTAATAATGTTTTGCTCATAACTTCTTAAGTTTAAATATTTTTCTCTTTAATAAAAAGCATTGATGATATATTTTATTACAATATGACAAAACATTTAAAGTTATATTTTAACATTTTTATGTTTCCAAGCAGAGTGACTATAAGTAGCTTACAGAGTTAAGATAAACTTATATTCTTAATAGGTTACTTCTTATACCAGTGGATAAAATGTGAAAAGAGGTAACTGAAATATTAAAAGCTACACATAAACATTTATCTAAATATGGCAGTTTATGTCTTGAGAGAAGCAGATGCAGATTAAATATAGCAATTTGGAGAGGGAATGTCTGCAGAAGGTAAAAGGGGAGGAAACAGGATTGGCCAGATATAACAAAATCTCACCCATCTCAGTGGGGGCCTCTGAGTCTTGATTTAGGACACTCCAGTCTCAACAATTGGCTGGGGGCCTCCTGAGGAGAGCTTGGTGTTGCAGCAAATGCTGCAGGGGTCCCCAGAGGAGGCTGGAAGGTGTCAGCCAATAGCAATCTTCACAGGTCTAAGGCAAGTGCTTTCTTATTACACCAAATAATAAAACATCTGCATTAATAAATTATATAGAGACTTTATCATACTTACTTATTACAAACTTTCAGAGAGGAATTTTGCATTGCAATGAGATCTGTGTTCCCCAAAACATCACTCATTGAATGTAGTTAGTTGCAGAAATGAAACTTTATGTAAATGAAATCTTGTAATAAACCACACTATAAAAATTAAATTATTGTATTAGTATAAATTTATTTCATAAATTAAAATTTCTACATATTGTAAATTTAACCAATGAGAACCATGAGTTATGTATTTTAGTGAAAACAGACATTTGAGTTTAGAAGTTATGGATAAGAGTTACAGTATATAACTGCATATAACCACCTCCACATCCCAATGTAATCTGGGGTTTTGTTTCCATTGCACAGAATCTAGGAAGTCACAGAACACTTTTCAATCAGGTAAAGTTGGCCAGAGAGCTGTCAGCATGATAAAATGACACATCCGTAGTTTCCACATTGTAAATATTTGGAAAGCACTTTTGAGACTGTATGTTAATTTTATTATGATTTTTAATAACTGAAGCATATATAGAAATAAAAAGTGGATTACAATATGCAGAATCTCAGAAGCACACCATATGGAATAAAATAATTAGAAAAGTATTATTCTGGACTATAATAAGAGATCCACAGCAATAGCTTTTCTAACTTACATATGTTTAAAAGCTCAAATACTTCTGAATATTAATTTGCATGCAGGAGAAAATTGGTAAAATGAGTGGTTGATAAATTTCCTCGCTTTGGTTAGGCTGCATCAGATCTTTTAAGTATTGTTTTTAATTTAACAACCAATTTAATAAAGACAACTTTATTAAAGAATGAATACAAAAAGAAAATAGAGATTATATGCCTGTAAATGTGTTACCTAACTAACAAGGGGCTGCCTATTTTTTTTGTTTTCAACCAAAGAGAAGATCATTGCACTTTTTAGAGTGTGGGTGGGAGCATTCTTAACATAATTATCCACTGAAGCCAAATGTAGACTCTAATAAACACATAACAGAAAGGTGAATTTCAATGAGCCTGATTTGGCCAATTCCATTGCAAATCTCTCTGCCAGAGACCGATTCCAGCATGACAGCAGGGCTGCATCTGGGAATGGCTAAAGGCATTTCCCCAAACCTGAATAGGATACATTAAATTGATTGTGGCTGCCAGACAACTAAAAGGCATCTTAATTTACATGTTATTGCCTCCTACTGGCCAAACACCTGTACAGCCGTAGGCTAATTCCCCCATTCTGACAATGGACTCTGTACCAAACCCTGACCCTTTGAAGTGTATATCTCTGCCTCACCTCAGAACAAATTGTGTTAATAAAAGCATGGGATCCTGGGGACAGAGAGAATCTAAGACCTTAGACTTAAGATCTTGGATCTTAGCTCCCTTAGCTAAGCTCCTCTGACCCCCAATGCCTTTCAAAATTATATCTCGTCTCCGGACTCTTTATTAGTCTCTGGACTCCTATTAAATCGACGCACAGCTTTCTCCAGATTCCTGAACCTTCTTGATGCTGGGACAAGAATCCCGGCATCTCTCTCTCTTCTCTCTTCTCTCTCTCTTTCTCTCTCTCTCTCTCTCTCTCTCTCTCTCTCTCTCTCTCTCTCACACACACACACACACACACTTTCTCACAAAATTTACCTTCATGACTTATTTTTTCATCCATGCTTCAAATCAGAGCTGCTCAGTAAGTTTCAAGTGTGCTGAACTTTAGTCCTTTACTTTAGCTTTTGGGACAACGGTGGAGCCGGGGGCAGCCCTGGCAAATGAAACTTTACCAACCCAGTCTCCTCATTTCTATCCCATGAGCTGATCTTCCTCCATGTACCACAGTGGACCATACAAACATTTCCATTTTGGTATTTACTTGAGAAATCTTGGGAAACATTGGAGATTATCAGCTTAACTGTGAGACCTATTTGCTTTGGTGGTTAGTTATTTTACCTTAAATTGTGCACATCACATCAGTAAAAGCAAAGTTAACACAAGTTGGAAGTAATTATATGCATACTTTCTGAATAGTGATTATTACAGAAGTTATAAAAATCTAATTCCAGAATTATTTATTTCTCAAATGTTTTCTAGAGCTTAATCTGAATGCTAGTTTTTTGGCATGCAAAAATTAAACATGAAGTATTCAATCACTTTTAGAATTTTCTTATTATGATAAGAAAAGTATAATATTATAGAAGTTTCAAAAATAAAAAAAATGGAGTAAAACCTCCATGACTTCAATACTTTAGCACTGTTATTTTTTATTTTGCCTGTTTCTAACATTATTTTTCTTTGAATATACATATTATTCATAAAACTTAAATCATCGTATATATACAAAACTATGTATTGTTTTTGCCAAATCAGCATTGCTCTTTAAGTATTTTCTATGCTCCTATCTATTTTGCCCATCTGGCCCTTTTATTAATGACTGAATAATCCACCAAGTTGATATACCATGGTTTCATTAACCATTGAACAAATATTTCTAAATCAGTGTATGTTTACTTAGCTTTCATTTTCCAAGTATATAACACCAGCATGAGTATTTAGACCTGTGCAGATGGCATTGTATACATATCCTGCTATATGAACATAAAGATGATTCTTGATTATTTTGGTCAAAACACTTCCCAAATGAATTATGCTGAATTTCACTGCTGCCAGTGGTGTATGAGCATAACATTTGAACAGCTCTCCTGTTATCAGTGAGTCTCTGCCATTTACTCTTGAATTATATTTAGTTTTAAGAAGACCTGTGGTGCCCAGTCAGCATGGCTCTGTGGTTGAGCGTTGACCTATGAACCAGGAGTTCACGGTTCAATTCCCAGTCAGGGCACATGCCTGGGTTGCGGGCTCAATCCACAGTGTGGGGTGTGCAGGAGGCAGCCGATCAAAGATTCTCTCTCATCATTGATGTTTCTATCTCTCTCTCCCTTCCTCTCTGAAATCAATAAAAAATATATCTTAAAAAAAGAAGAAGAAAAAGACTGGTAGTAAAAAAACAAACCTGATTCTTCCTTCCTTCCCCATACCTCTTGCTGAGTTTTTGCTTCAGCCTTTCTCTCTGACCTTCGTAGCAAGCACAGAAGAGTAACCGGTCTTCCGTGCCAGGCCTTTTATTTCCTTATGATAAAATTATTTTTCTCTTTTTGACTTGTTTGAGCAGCCAAACTAATGTCAGCTGGACCGTGGGAGCTGCTGAGCAGCAGTGGGAGAACACCAGGAAAGCCCAGGCAGCGTGCACAGCGCTACTCAACTTTGCAATGGTAAGTTCATGCTCCTCCGGGATTTGTCAATTTTGATTTTGCAGCTCAGTCAGCAATGCAATGTGTGGTTTTCCTTCTGTCTGAGTTACAAAATAAAGAGTCATTTTATCTTCCAAGGTGACAAGTTGGGAAAAAATAAAAATAAAACCTTCATCTCTCCATATCTATTACCTTTTCCACCTGGATGACATAAACTTTGAAACATGTGAACCATAGAAACTCTGGAGAAAGGGGGCTACTGCAGTGGCTGAGCATGTTCCAACTTCTGCATGAACAGAACTGCTCTCAGGTGTCTTCAACCATCATTATCATTACACTAGTGGCCTGGTGTATGAAATTCATGCACTGGGGGTCTCTCAGCCTGGCCCGTGCCCTGTCACAGCGCGAGAGCCCCGCGATCCATTGCCCCAAAGAGGTAGGCCCCACCCACCCATCTGGGGCTCCTCAATGGATTGCCTCCGCCTCCACGCCACGCAGAGCCATGGGACCCCCAGGCCTCGCCTCATGGATGCCTCTGCCGGGCCCCACCTCCTGGTGGAGCCACACTGAGGCCTCCTCTGGGCCCCAGGCCTCCTGGTAATGGATTGTGACAGCGTGACTCAAGTCCCTGATGCTGCAAATCCCTGACCACCCGCGCCTGCTGCACATGTAGCCTCCTGCTGATCAGTCATTGCATGCGAAGGCGTCCTAACCATTTACCTATTACCCTTTTATTAGTATAAATGATGATGGTAGGTAACAAGAAGACAAAATATAGAAAATAAGAAAATTTTTGATTTATTATTAATATTAAAATCTGAAAATCTAAAAAATAGAGTAGATCAAACAGGAAAATATGTTATTCTTGATCACTAATATAATGATAAAAGTTTTAATAGACCTCAACATTTTCTCTGTGTATTGCTTGCTCATATATTGTTCATATTCTTTTTTTAAGATTCTGCTTCCCTTTGTTTGCTATTTTTTATAGATGTTGTTTTAAACATAGTTTAAAAACATTGTTAAAGTTTTTCTTTTTTTTGAAAATTTATGGTGAATATTTTCCCTTGACAGCTCATATTCCTCTACTATCTAATTCAGCCGTGGGCAAACTATGGCCCGCGGGCCGGATCCGGCCCGTTTGAAATGAATAAAACTAAAAAAAAAAAAAGACTGTACCCTTTTATGTAATGATGTTTACTTTGAATTTATATTAGTTCACACAAACATTCCATCCATGCTTTTGTTCCGGCCCTCCGGTCCAGTTTAAGAACCCATTGTGGCCCTCGAGTCAAAAAGTTTGCCCACCCCTGATCTAATTACTAGAGGCCCAGTGCACAAAATCCATGAACTGGGGAGTGGGGATGCCCCTTGTCTGACCTGAACCCTCTTGCAGTTCTGACTACTTTTAAGATATTTTCTGCCTTTGTTTTTTGTGTGTGTGTGTGTTTTTTGGGGGGAGGGGGGTAGTTTCCCTCTAATGCACCCAGGTATTAATTTTCTTTCTCCTCACAGTCCTTGCAGTCCAGGACCCCTGAGGGGATGTCTGACTGCCAGCTTAGGCTCGATCCCCCCAGGGATCGGGCCTAAAGCGGCAGTCAGAAATCCTTCTCACAGTCCGGGACTCCTCACTCCTTACCGCTCAGCTCGCTGCTCCTTAGCACTGCTGCAGAGGCAAGAGAGGTTCCCGTCACCGCTGCTGCACTTGCCAGCCATGAGCCCAGCTTCTGGCTCAGTGGTGCTCCCCCTGTGGGAGTGCACTGACCACCAGGGGGCAGCTCCTGCATTGAATGTCTGCCCCCTGGTGGTCAGTGTGCATCATAGTGACTAGTCATTCTGGTCATTCCACCTTAATGGTCACTTAGGTCTTTATTATATAGACTAATGGCCTGGTGCATAAAATTCATGCACATTAAAAGGGAATTAATTAGAGGAAATATTTTAATATTGCCATTTTCCCTTTCTCTATAATAGAAGTGTCAGAGATGAAAGGAAATTAGTAAAATGTATATGAAAATCTTCCTCCTGTCAGAGTCTGGGGTGTGCTGTGGGACCCAGAGTCAAGTCCCTGCTGACCCGCGGCGCCTCAAAATCAGACCCAGCCAGCCCCACCCGCATTGCGTGAGATTCAGACCCGGCCGGCCCCACCCTTGCCAAGCCCCTCCGGGTGGGGGGGCACAGCCTCAGGTCCCCTGGCCTGGTGCCAGGGCAGGTGGTGTGGCCTGAGGTCCCCCATCAAGCCCCGCCGGGAGGGGGGGTGCAGCCTCAGGTCCCTTGTCAAGCCTCGCTGGGCAGAGGCACAGCCTTAGGTCCCCTGGTGCCAGGGTGGGGGGTGTGGCCTGAGGTCCTCGGCCCAGCACTGGGGTGGGGGTGCACCTTGAGGTTCTCCATCAATCCCTGCCAGGTGGGGGGGCATGGCCTGAGGTCCCTTGTCAAGCCCCGCCAGGCAGGGGGCATGGCCTGAGGTTCCACCGGCCTGGCGCCGGGATGGGGGGCCTGGCCTGAGGTCCCCTGTGAAGTCCCACTGGGAGAGGGGGCGCAGCCTCAGGTCCCCTGCTGATTCCTTGTTAAGGCTCGTTACAGGAACTCGGCCTCCACTGTGGGTACAGTCATCTTGTGTTATGGAAAACCCGCCACCACTGTGGGTGCCACCATCTTTGTGATGGCATCATTGTCAATTTGCATATCCCCTTTTTCTTAGATAGGATTAATTGCTAATTCTATTATGTTATATTAGAGAGAGAAAATAAAGAACTAGAGAGTAAGTGACTAAGTGGTTACTTTGGAATGAGATAAATTTGGATGAGAATCTGGTGTCTGCTACTTTAGTGCTGTGTAAGCTTTACTTCCCTAGGTCTTGGCTTCAGACCATGGGGTGAGACATCTCCTCAAGCTCACTGATTCTTTCTTCAGCCATGTTTACTCTACTAATGAGTCTGACAAAAGCATTCTTTATTTTTTATAACACTGCTTCTGACTTTTAGCATTTTTTTATTCTTTCTTAGAATTATTATCTCTCTGCTTATATTACACATCTATTCTTAAATGCTGTCTACTTTTTCTGTTGGGGGCCAGATGTAAGCTGGCAAGGTCCTTGCACCTGAAGGGGCTAGCGAGGCTGGGACCCTTACCCACACAGTTTTCCCAGACTTGTTTGGATGGCGGTTATCAGTAGAATGAGAGCAACCTTTGTAGAATGAGAACAGCCTCTCATAGCTTACTAAGAAGTCTGTAACTGTTTACTGAGATATGCTGTACTGAGAACTTGTCCTTCTGCTGTGTCCTTCCCTTAGAGATTAAGAGGAACAAAGAATACATTCCTCTTGATAGACCTCCTATTCAGTGTGTTATGTATAAATAGTATTGTGTGGCTAATAAAGTTGCTTCAGTTCATCAAGAGAACTGGGGTCCTCCCGACCCCACTTTCCTGTCTTTCTTTCTTTTCTCAATTCCCACCTCCCTGCCTCAGCCCGGCTCAACCCTGTCAGGCTGGCCCTGACATTTTCCATTATAACCCTTGGAATATTGATCATGGTTATTTTAAATACCATTCCAATATATCCAATATTCAGGCCACATCTGGTTCTGATGTTTGCTTTATCTCTTCAAACTATGATTTTTATTTTTTGCCTTTTAGTATGCTTTGTACATTTTGCTGTTGTGGTTGTTGGTAGCTGCATATGATGTACTAGGTAAAAGGTTCTGGTAATTCAAGCTTTAGTGATATGGTGGTAAGGTGTAGGGGTGAGAGGAAACCCTCTAGTACATTACTAGGTATCATTCTTTTGGACTGTGACAGACACATGTGCTTCTCAGTTTTGTTTTGTTTTCCCTTTTAGGTGGGAAGAATGGCCAGAGAGAGTGCGCTGGAAGTCAATGTTCCCATCCTGCCCAGTTGGATAAACTCTGATAAAATTCCAGTAGATGAGGCCCTAGTGAAACAGTTTCTCCTGACAGCAGGCCAGGTTAAGAATAGAATGCCTTACATTAATTTCTTTTTAAAAAAATTTAAATTCCTTATTGTTTAAAGTATTACAAGAGTCTCCTTTTACCCAAATTGACCTATCCCTGGCCACCCCCAACCCTAGCACATGCCCTCATGCCCCTACTGTCTGTGTCTATGGGTGATGCTCATATGTATGCATACAAATCCTTTGGTTGATCTCTTATTCCCTCATGCCCTGCCTTCCCTCATAGGATGGACAGTGTGTTCCATGTCTCTGTATCTCTGGATCTATTTTGGTTCATCAGTTTATGTTGTTCATTATATTCCACAAATGAGTTAGACCCTGTGATATTTATCTTTCTCTGACTGGTTTAATTCACTTAGGTCTATCCATGCTGTTGAAAATGGTAAGAATTCCTTCTTTTTTACAGCAGCGTAGTATTCCATTGTGTAGCTGTACCACAGTTTTCTAATCCACTCATCTGCTGATGAGGACTTAGGCTGTTTCTAAATCTTAGCTATTATAAATTGTGCTGCTATGAACATAGAGATGTATTTATCCTTTCTGATTGATGTTTCCGTTTTCTTGGGATATATTCCTAGAAGTGGGATTACTGGATCAAATGGGAGTTCCATTTTTAATTTTTTGAGGAAATGTCATATTGTTTTCCACCATAGCTACACCAGTCTGCATTCCCACCAACAGAGAACAAAGGTTCCTTTTTCTCCACATCCTTACCAGCACTTGTCCTTTGTTGATTTGTTGATGATAGCCATTCTGACAGGTGTGAGATGGTATCTCATTATTGTTTTGATTTGCATTTCTAGGATGATTAGTGACTTTGAGCAAGTTATCATATGTCTTTTGGCCTTCTGTATGTCCTATTTAGGTCCTTTGCCCATTTTTGATTGGATTGTTTATCTTCCTTTTGTTAACTTGTATGAGTTCCCTATAAATTTTGGAAATTAAACCCTTATCAGAGATAACATTGGCAAATATGTTCTCCCATGCAGTGTGCTTTCTTGTTTTGTTGATGGTTTCTTTTGCTGTACAGATGCTTTTTATTTTGATGTAGTCCAATTTTTTTTTCTCTTTAGTTTCCATTGCCCTAGGAGCTCTATCAGTAAAGATATTGCTACGACAAATGACTGCTATTTACTGCCTATAGCTTCTTCTAAGTTTTTATGGTTTCCTGCCTTACGTTTAAGTCCTTTATCCATTTTGAGTTTATTTTTGTTTATGGTGTAAGTTGGTGGTCTAGTTTCATTTTTTTGCATGTATCTGTTCAATTTTCCCAACACCATTTATTGAAGAGACTGTCTTGACTCCATTGTATGCTCTTGCCTCCTTTGTCAAATATTAATTGAGCATAATGGCTTGGGTAGATTTCTATGTTCTCTGTTCTTATCCATTGGTCTATATGTCTGTTCTTGTGCCAATACCAGGCAGTTTTGAGAACAGTGGCTTTGTAATATAGCTTGATATTTAGAATTGTGATCCCTCCAACATTGTTCTTCTTTCTCAAGAATGCTACAGCTATTTGGGGTCTTTTTTATTCCTTATGAATTTTTTTGAGAAGTTGTTCTAGGTCTTTGAAATATGCTGTTGGTATTTTAATGGGGATTGCATTGAATCTATAAATTTGTTTGGTTAGTATGGACATTTTAATGATGTTAATTCTACAAATCCACGAACACGGTAGATTCTTCCATTTGTTTATGTCTTCCTCTATCTCTTTTTTCAGTGTCCTGTAATTTTCTGACTATAGGTCTTTTACCTTCTTAGTTAAGTTTATTCCTAGATATCTTAATTTTTTTTGTTGCAATGGTAAATGGGATTTTTTTGTTTGTTTCTCTTTCTGTGAGTTCATTTCTGGTGTCTAAAAAAAGCCATAGATTTCTGGGTGTTAATTTTGTATCCTGCTACATTGCTGAGTACATTTATTAAGTCTAGTAGTTTTTTTTGATGGAGTCTTTAGGGTTTTCTAGGTACAATGTTATGTCATTTGCAAATAATGACAATTTTCCTTCTTCTTTTCCAATTTGGATGCCTTTTATTTCTTCTTCTTCTCTGATCACTATGGCTAGCACTTCCAGTACTATGTCGAACAGAAGTGATGAAAGTGGGCATCCCTGTCCTCTTCATGCTCTTAGGGGAAATGGCTTTAGTTTTTGCCCATTGAGTATGATGTCGGCTATAGGTTTGTCATATAAGGCTTTTATTATGTTTAGGTATGATCCCTCTCTTCCCACTTTGCTGAGAGTTTTAATCAGGATAGGGTGTTGGATTTTGTCAAATATATCTTCTGCATCAATTGATATGATTATGTGATTTTTTACTTTCAGTTTGTTTATGTGATGTATCACATTTATTGATTTGTGGATATTGTACCAGCCTTGCATACCTGGAATAAATTTCTCTTGGTCACGGTGTACAATACTTCTAATGTAATGTTGGATTCAATTTGCTAGAATTTTGTTGAGGATTTTAGCATCTATGTTCAACAAGGATATTGGTCTGTAATTCTCTTTCTTGGAAGTGTCTTTATCTGGTTTGGTATTACGGTAATGCTGGTTTCATATAAAGAGCTTGGAAGTGTGTCTTCTTCTTGAATTTTTTGGAATAGTCTGAGGAGGATAGGTTTTAGTTCTTCTTTGAATTCTTGGTAAAACTACCCTGAGAAGCCATCTGGTCCAGGGCTTTTGTTTACTGGAAGTTTTTTGATTACTCTTTCAATTTCATCACTAGTTATCTGCCTATTAAGGTGTTTTGATTTTTCCTGACAGTTTTGGAAGCTTGTATTTTTCTAGGAATATGTCCATTTTGTTGAAGTTGTCCAGTTGTTGGAGTAGAGTTGTTCATAGTATTATTTAAAAACCCTGTATATGTCTGTTGGGTCAGTTGTTACTTCACCTCTTTCATTTCTGATTTTATTTATTTGGGTCTTCTCTCTTTGCTTCTTGGTGAGCATGGCTAGAGATTCATCAATCTTGTTTATCTTTTCAAAGAATCAGCTCTTGGTTTCATTGATCTTTTGTATTGTTTTTTTGGTCTCTGTGTCGTTTATTTCTGCTCTGATCTTTATTATTTCCTTCCTTTTGCTTACTCTGGGCTTTTATTGTTGCTTCTTTCTAATTCTTTAAGTTGCAGGGTTAGATAATTTCTTACCATTTTTTTTTTTTTTGAGGTCATCCTGTAGAGCTATGAACTTCGCTCTCAGGACCGCTTTCACTCTGTCCCATAGATTTGGATTACTGTGTTTTCATTGTCATTTGTTTCCAGGATGCTTTTTATTTTTTCTTTGATCCCTTTGGTGACCCAATCATTGTTTAATAGTATGCTATATAACCTCCAAGTGTTTGATTTTTTGCTTGTTTTTATTGTAGTTGATTTCTAAATTTATGCCATTGTCTTCTGACAAGATGCTTAATATGATTTCTATTTTCTTGAATTTGAAGAGACTTTGCTTGTTTTCTAATATGTGGTCAGTCTTTGAGAATGTCCTGTGTGCACTTGAGAAGAATGTATATTCTGTAGCTTTTGGGTGAAATGTTCTGAAGATGTCAATTAATTCAATCTGATCTAGTGAGTCATTTAGGATTGATGTTTTTTTGCTGAGTTTTTGTTTGCAGGATTTATCCAGTGGTGTCAATGGGGTATTAAATTCCCTACTATGACTGTTGTGCTGTCGATCTCTCCCTTGATATCTTCCAGAAGATTTTTTATGTATTTGGTTGCTCCTGTAATTGGTGCATATATGTTTACCAGAGTTATATCCTCTTGTTGAATTTCTCCCTTTAGTATTAAAAAGTGGCCCTCCTTATTTTTTCTTATGGCCTTTACTTTGAGGTCTATTTTTTCAGCTATAAGTATTGCTACCCCAGCTTTTTTTTTTTTCATTTCCATTCACCTGAAATTTTTTTTTCCATCCCTTCACTATCAGTCTGTGTGAGTCCTTTGTTCTGAGGTGGGTCTCTTGTAGACAGCAAACATATTGGTCATGTTTTCTTATCCATTCAGCTACCCTATGTCTTTTGATTGGAGCATTTAATCCATTTAAGTTTAAGGTAATTATTTATAGGTACTTGTTAGTTGCCATTATAATTCTTTACTAGAGGCCCGGTGCACAAAAATTTGTGCACTGTGGGGGGGGGGTCCCTCAGCCCGGCCTGTGCCCTCTCGAAGTCTGGGACCCCTTGGGGAATGACCACCTGCTGGCTTAGGCCTGCTCCCCGGGGGGTTGGGCCTCAGCTGGCAATCAGACATCCCTCTGGCAGCCCAGCAGCCCTCGGGGGATGTCCACTTGCCAGCGAGGAGCAGACCTAAACTGCAGTCAGACATCCTTAGCGCTGCTGAGGAGGCAGGAGAGGCTCCCACCACCACCGCTGTACTGGCAGCTGTCAGCCTTGCTTGTGGCTGAGCAGAGCTCCCCCATGTGGGAGCGCACTGACAACCAGAGGGCAGCTCCTGCATTGAGTGTCTGGCCCCTAGTGGTCAGTGTGTGTCATAGTGACCAGTCATTCCCAGTCTTTCTGCTGTTAGGGTCAGTTTGCATATTACCTTTTTACTATATAGGATAGAGGCCTGGTGCACGGGTGGGGGCTGGCTGGTTTCCCCTGAAGGGTGTCCCGGATCAGGGTGGGGGTCCCGCTTGGGTGCTTGGCAAGCCTGGGTGAGGGCCTGATGGCTGTTTGCAGCTGGTCACATCCTCTTCAGGGTGGGGGTCCCCACTGGGGTGCCTGGCCAGCCTGGATGAGGGGCTGATGGTTGTTTTCAGGCTGGCCATACCCCCTTTAGGGGGGGGTACTCACTGGGGTGCCTGGCCAGTCTGGGTGAGGGGCTGAGGGCCGTTTTCAGTCTGGCCGGCGACTGAAGATCCCAACCTCTCCTTTTTTTTTTTCATTTTTTATTCTGGGATTTATTTACCTTCTATAATTGAAACTTTGTTGCTGTCACTGGAGCTGAGAGCTGGCTCCTGCTCGCTGCAGCTTTGAGGCCACGGCCTGCTGAAAGCAGGTATCTGGGGTTTGTTTAGCTTCTATAATTGAAACTTTGTTGCTTTCGGAGCTTAGAGCAGGCCATGGCAGGCGGGGAACCTTGGCTTCCTCCATCACTGGAGCAAGCAAGCCTCCTGCTCGCTTCAGCTGCTTGGCTGCCGGCCGCCATCTTGGTTGGCAGTTAATTTGCATATCTCACTGATTAGCCAATGGGAAGCATAGCGAAGGTATGGTCAATTACCCTTTTTGTCTTTTATTAGATAGGATGCCTGTGCTCCTTCTTCCCTTTCTATTTCTTCTTTATATAGCAGTCCCTTTAGCATTTCTTGCATTGTGAGCTTGATGGTAATAAGCTCCCTTAGCCCTTTTTTGTCTGTGAAACTCCTGATTTCACCTTCAATTTTGATTCCCTTCTGGCCTGATATATTTCTGTTGAGAAATAAGTTGATATTCTATTTGCATCACTTTGTATTTTTCATTCCATTCCCTTCTGGCCTGATATATTTCTGTTGAGAAATAAGTTGATATTCTAATGGGAAATCCATGTGGGTAACTTGCTGTCTCTCTCTGGCAGCCTTTACGATTCTTACTTTGTCATTGATGTTTGCCAATTTAATTATGATGTGTCTTGGTGTCAGTCTTTTTGGGTTCATCTTGTTTGGGACTCCATGTGCTTCTTGGACTTTTGTGTTTTTTTTCTTCCCAACATCAGGGAATTTTTCTGTCATTATTTCTTCAGTCAGGTTTTCTATTCTTGCTTCGCTTCCTCTTCTTTTGGCACCTCTATTACATGGATGTTGTTTCAGTTTGTGTTGCCCCAAAGCTCCCTTAGGCTCTCCTTCTGCTTTTTAAGTTTTCTTTTCAGTTGCTACTGTGTTTGTGTGTTTTTTTCTACCTTGTCTTCTAACTCACTGATGTGGTTGTCAGCTTCTTCTAGTCTACTGTATAAGCCTTCCATTGTGTTCTTTATTGCACTTATGTCATTCTTCAACTACTCTTGATTCCTTTCCATGGTAACATTCTCATTCAGCTCCTTATAATTCTCATTGAATTGTGTGTATTTGTCATCCAGATGTTTGAGCATCCTTATAACCATTACTCTGAATTCTTTCTCTGAACGAGTTACTTGCCCCCATTTCATTTAATTCCTTTTCTGGTGATTCCTTTTTCTTTCCTTTGGGGATTGTTTTTTTTTTGTCTCATTTTTTACTGTAATGTTTTAATTGTTTCTATGTCTTAGATCCAACTGCTTTGCTACCCAAGTTCTTTTTGGGGTGGTGCTATGTAGTTGGTGATTTTTGGGACCCAGTGGTGCAGTCTCTCAGATCTCTTGGGCTTGGTGATCTAGTGGAGCCCTCTACTTGAGCTATTTGGGTTCTCCTAATCTAGTTGGGTCTTGAATGTTATTTCCTCATTTGTGAAACTTACATGTATTTCCAAGTGGCTATTCTTCCTTTCCCCTTGCCAGAAGCATGAGAGGATGTTTTTTCAAACTTTACTGTGAGAAACTAATAGGAGCTTGCAGATAAAACTCACAAAAATGTGAGGACTCCCCAAATACTGGGTTCCCCCTGGAGTTTTTAACTTCAAATTTATCACACTGAACCTCTAGTAATTCTTCAATTATAGTTCAAGTTTTCTTAACCTGGCACTGGTTCCCAGGGAGGTTTCTGCTCTGAGTTGTGATCCTCTGTGTCTGCCTGTCTATCTCTCCAATTTTGAGAGTAGCTGATTGCTCTATGATCTCAATTCTCTAATGGATCTAAGAAAAGTTGCTAATTTTCAGTTTATTCTTTCTATTAAATTTGTTGTTAGGATGGAGTATCAACTTCCTTGCTCCTTACATGCTGAACTGGAAACCAGAAGAGATCAGGGAAGTTATAAAGATTATAGAAAATGATCCATGAAAAGTAGTTAGTCAATATCTGGCAATACGTCATTCTTAGGAAATGTGAGAGATTATTATTAAATATTTGCTGTATTGACAGTCTAAATATTGAATATATTTCATTATCTATATATATAAAAGCCTAAGCGACCATCACAACCGAATGATGACCGAACAGGCTGTGTGGAGTGACCAGGCTAGCGGGGGTGGGGGGAGATGGCAGTGAGAGGAAACCAGGCCAGCAGAGGGGAGCAGTGAGGGGCAACCAGGCTGGCAGGGGGCCAATTAGGGTGACCAGGCTGGTGGGGGGGGGGAGTTGGGGGCAACTAGGCCGGCAGGGGGAGCAGTTGGGGATGACCAGGCCAGCAGGGGGGGGCAGTTAGGGGTGATCAGGCAGGCAGGCAGGTGAGCAGTTAGGAACCAGTGGTCCTGGATTATGAGAGGGATGTCCGACTGCCGGCTTAGGCCCAATCCCCAGGATCGGGCCTAAACCGGCAGTCAGACATCCCCTGAGGGGTCCTGGATTGGAGAGGGTGCAGGGTGGGCTGAGGGGACCCCCCCCATGCATGAATTTCGTGCACTGGGCCTCTAGTCTTATGATAAAATCCCAGAGACAAAATTTTTATCTACATCATAAGGCTATTTATTGCTATAGTACTTTCTTGAGAGCTTCTAAAAATGTAGTATTTTCATCAACTTAGTTATCATTATTCTTAATAATTGCTAGCTTATTAGCAAGTGTGTTTATCTTATTGTTTGACTATGTCTCATTCATTATTAATAAAGCTGAACAGATTTCTATATATTTACTGGATATCTGTGTTCCTTTTTTGTGTGAATTTCTTGTATTTGTCATTAAAGACTTCATTTTTATTCAAGTAACACAAGTAGGATGAAGGAAGGACAAAACCTATATGTCAACTATGGGAATAAAGAGTTGACTTCATATTACACTTGATATGATTAAATTAGGATCATAAAATATGAAAACTCTTTATATTTGATATAAAGTAATTTAAATTCAGAACATTGTCTTTTAGTCTAGTTGCTATGGTAAAATTGTTATTAATCATTTAGAATTTATTTCTTCTACAAATCTGAATTACATGTATTAAATTGATATTTTAAATATAATAAACAAGTACCATTAATATTGTTATGTATGTTTCTAAATTTCCCCTCTGTTAATTATCTCTAAGACTTCATGTTTTAATTTTAATTGCTAATTCAAAAATGTTTTCATATTTCATAACTTAGTAATTATGCAATGACTTATCAAAATGGACTAGGCTCTTATTTGCTGGTTTTGTCCAAAAATATGAGAAAGTATAACTTATCTAAAATCACTTTTTAAAGCAAAGAACTGGTTTTGATATTAAATACTGGTAAGAATCTTTCTTATTTTCTAGCTAGCTTAGTCTGGTTACCAAAAATGAGTGGTAAAATTTTCTGTTTTGAATATTTCTCTTAAGAAATTGCTAGCAATATTTTACCGTTGCATTTTTTTACCCTAGAATAAATTTCAAGTTATTTGAAATATGCACTTGTCATAAATAAGTGATAAGAAATGCTCTCCTCTGATGTTAGAGAGGAACTCCAACTAAATCTAACTTCAAGATTGAGGAAAGTCTTTAGTTCTTATGCAATAACCTTAAGATAGGAAAGAAAATGAAGGGTAAAGTAAGGAAAGGTGAAAAGAAAAGAAAAAGGAAGGGAGGGAAGGGAAGAGAAGGGAAGGGAAGGGAAGGGAAGGAAAAGGAAGGGAAGGGAAGGGAAGGGAAGGGAAGGGAAGGGAAGGGAAGGGAAGGGAAGGGAAGGGAAGGGAAAGGAAGGGAAGGGAAGGGAAGGGAAGACAAAAAGGAGGAAGGAAATCTAAGAGCCAACTTTTCATATAGTGTACAATCTGCACATTAATGTGACTTTTAAGAGACAATTAAAGGATTTAGAAATGGTAGATTCTTCACAAGCATAATACTCATATTCAATATCTAACTAGTAAACTTTTTGGAAAAGAAAGAATAGCCCACAGATTCATTTTTCTCTGCATATAAAATCTAAAATCTTCTACTCTATGAACTCTCCCTTTCTGCCTGACTCTCGGTTGTTGTTAGCCTTAGGCAAAGTGGGCTAATTTGACTTTGGTTCCCTTGAAACTCCTTTGGAAATAACTCTTTCAGAATCCAGGAACCTTGCCAAAACATTTCAGCTGATTCTTTGGTATATAAAACACCTCATTCACCATGCCACAAACAGATCTAAAGAGACAGCTCTTTGTCAGGTAGTTCTTGTTATATATTTCCTCTTTAGAATCACAGAATAGTAGATCTCTGAAAGCCATTTCAATTTACCAGAAAGACTAAGTGACTTATGCAAGGTTATATGGCCTATTTAGGACTAAATTAAGAATTCTGATTCCATGTTCTTTGTTTTTTGTGGGTTTTCCCCCAACATGCCACAATAACAAGTCTTTTGCATGTAAGACCATTGTCCCAGTACATCATCATGTTGGAAAGCATAAAAAAATATATTTATAGTGAGGAAAAATGATTGGTAATATAAAATATTATACTTTCCAATAATGTTTTCTATTTTAACCTACCCAATTTAGGACACAATAGTGGGCAGTTAGTCAAGTCAAAGAAGTTATTCTACCTAAATATAAGACTGATTATGCTTTTTAATATTGCTATTTCTAATTAGCCTTACTACTAGGAGATTTCAATCAGAGAGAGAGAGACCCAAGCCACTCATTGATTCTGTTTTATAGTAATATTCATGAGGGGAAAAAATGATGAATTTAAGGCTAAAATTAAGTGGATGATTCCCTGAACTTCGATTCATCTCATTCCTTTCACATTCATGTGATTAATTGAAAATTTCTTACATATTTTATTTCATATACTCATAACATATTTCATTTTTTAATTTGAATTATAGCTATAAACTAAATATCACCTGGTCTTATCAGATTATGACTAACTCTAGGTTCACCTTGACATTTATTCCCCATCTTAGTGGACCTGAGCTGACCCACTTTCCCCGCAAGCTGTCTCCCTATTATTTCAGGGAGTCCCCATAAACTCTTCTCAGTTACAGTCTCCTAAGATGTCCATATTCCAGCTTCTTTTCCCTCTCAAACCTGTGTCCATGTCCTCTACCTGTAAAGCTACTGGAAGTATTATTATGATGTCACCACAGCCTCTGCCACTACAAGAACACCAATGTCAGTACCAAAGGCAGTATCTCCTCATGTCAACAAAACCAGTGGTCCCCTGGGTGCCAGACTACTAGATTCCATGTAGTGTTAGAAAAAATAACTCTTTCTCCCCTCTATGCTACTCTTTTTATCTAGACCCCCAAAATAGCTGAGTTCATGCCCATAGTTCCTCAAATCTCATAAAATTCCTTTAATTAGTTTCATCTCATAGCAGGTTGAATAATGGTCCACAGAAAGCAATGTTCAAGACTTAATTCCTGGATCCTATGAATATGATATTTGGAAAAAAGGGTCTTTGCAGATGTGATTAAGTTAAACATCTAGAGATGAGCTCATCCTAGACTTAAGGTGGTTCCTAAATCCGATGATAGGTGTGCTAAAAAAAAAAAAAAAGGAAAGAAATTGACACAGAGGCACATGGAAAAGAGCCATGTGAAGATGGAAGTAGAGCTTAGAGTTATGCTGTGCAAATCAAGAAATGCCAGGACCCATCAGAAGTTGAAAGAAGTAAGGAGAGATACTCCCCTAGACCTTCAGAGGGAATGTGGCCTTGCCAAGACTTGATTTTAGACTTATGACCTCCAGAACTGTGATAGAATCAATTTGTGTTGTTCTAAGCCACCAAGTTTGTGATCATTTTTCTGGCAGCCCTAGGAAGTTAATACATGCTCCTTCTAACGAGTATAAACCTAAACAAAAATATACACCAGGGAGCAGATGACACACTATCATTCAGTCATTTATATGCTAATTATTTATTGGGCAGCTAATAAGTACTAGAGCTAAAGCATGAATGAGGTAAACATAATTCTTTCCCTCAAGAAATGTTCAATCTTGCCAGGAAAGGAGACATTACATTAGTGAAGTGTAACAGTTTTTATGACAGAGGAAAAGAGAATTATGGGAGACTAAAAGAACAAGAGAAACCTCTGAAAGAAGAAGCAATATTAACATTCAGATCCATAATATGATTAGAAGTAGTCAAATGAAGAATTTGGGGTAGAGATGTGTCAGGGGAAAGTGTGGTACTGACATTACAGAGAGGAGAATGGAGAGGCTCTAGGTGAGAGAGAATGAGAAAGTGTGACGTTTTGAGGAACTAAAATGTGCCCACTATTGCTTCATGATAGAACAGGAAGGAAGCATTAGTAACATAAGAGCTGAAAAGGCACAAAGAGCCCAGATCCTAAAAGGCCTTACAATTCATCTTAAAGATGACAAGATTATCTTAAGAGCAATAAGAATATGTATTAGATTCTGATTTTCCTAGAACTGCTGATAAAACGTACCATAAACGGAGTGACTTGAAACATAAGAAATGTATTGCTTTATAGTTCTGAAGGCCTGAAATCTAAAACTAAGTTGTCAGCAGGGTCATGCTCCCTCTGAAGGCGCTTGGGAAGGCACTATTCCATGCCCTTCTCCCAGCTTTTGGTAGCCACAGTTGTCCCTTGATTTGTAGAGGCATCACTCCAATCCACTGTCTTCCTGGGATTCTCCCTGTGTGTCTTCACATGGCTTTCTTTCTTCACCATCATTTTGGATTAAGACCCACACTAATAACTTCATTTTTACATGATTACCTCTGTAAAGACCCTATTTCCAAATAAAGTCACAATCTGAGGTACTTGGGGTAAGCACTTTAACATCTTTTTTGTGATGGGGGCACAATTAGGGAAACCATAACAGAAATAATTAGAGATCTTTAAGTAAGAAAAAAAGACATCATATCATTAAAGTTGATGATAACTATAGGGTATTCTGATAATAATAGAAAAGAGTAACAATGAATGAGTGGAGATTAGAAGTTCCTAATTTAGTTATTTTATAATAGAACAGTGTTCCTAAAGTAATACGTAAGTTTTTCTCTTACTCAAAGCCCTAGCTTCAAGAAAAATGCAAGTCCTCCTCTAATTACACAATAAAAGCTTCATGAATACCAGTGAAAGGGGGCAAGAGAAAAAGAGAATATTATATATGCTCTTGCTATCACTATAGTCCTTAACTTCATTTTCTAACAGTATAAGTCACTTCCCTTGTAGTTTATTAACAAAGTTTTTTAGTTTGGTATTCTAAATATTTTGTAAACTCATAGCTACCTTAACCAATATGTTAACATATTAAACCAAGTCTGAAATGTGATTACAGCTAAGGAAAACGAATTTCTCTCCATGATTTTTTTATGTAAAAGATTGTATAATTTCAAGATTATCTTTTTGAAAGTAGAATGCATTTTGGATTCATGTCAGGTCACTTGCTATTCAATTCCACACAATAAAATGGTCATTTTCTGTTTGTATTAGTGTGTGTATGTGAACTAGAGGATATTACAATATTCAGAGAGTAGACACAAATGCACCACATGTTAGGGAAGTGTCCAATTTATAGGGAGATAATGAAATGTATGTTTTATGAAGGGCAAGTGAATTTCTCAAGGTTTATTCTTAAGGGAATTGTGTCTGCTTGAAAGAGTACACTCAGAAAGCAAAATCTATACTGTTCTACAGCAGACACTATAAAAATGCAAATTAAGGTTGAAACATGCCTTATTCATGAATTTCCTAAAGTATTAAATTTGAACCTCTTAAAAATACAAAGCTAAAGATGGTTTTCATTTAAAAAGCCAAAAATAAAATATGTATTTAAAGGGATAAATTATACATCAGCATGATTTATAATTTATTGCCCATAAAACTTTTATCAAAGAAACAAGGAGAGTGGTATGTATGCAAATACAGGAATGCAAAATAAACATATTTCTATAAATGTGCATTAGAAAATAAAGGGCACTTAACTTATATTGATTTTCTCTTTTAAATGTGGTTATGATACAAATATATTGTTAAATAGTAAAGCTTAAGGTATTGCTAACATCAGAGATGTGCTCTTTTGTGATTTGATATTAAATCAAAATATTTATCTTGAGTAGGATTACCTTCTGTTCTGTTTCACATAATCCAGTTAGTGGCAGTAATATGTGCATTTACTAAGTCTTTAAAGATTTATTTATTTTAAGTTGTTTGTACTATTGTTGAGGTCTGGTTCCTTCCTGACTTATTTTCATAAGTGTCTCATGCTTGACAGTTCTACATATTTAAGAGTCAAGGAGAATATTGAAAACATAAAGCATGCTTAGATTTTCTAATTCACTACTTCTGGCCTTTTAACAAGAGCCTTTGTGAGAACTATGTAAACCTCTGTATCTTTCCACTTTGTCTCCTCTTCAGGCTTATGATAATGAAAAAAATATAGCCTGTATCTGGGACTGTTAAAGAAAATTATAATCATAGTTTGAAGCTTAACAGACTATAGCATCAGTTCAGATTTACTCAGCATTAGTTATTAGCTTCAAGAAATAGGTCTCATTTATTACACCACCACACATCCATTTTGACAATGTACAGTAAATAGAGAGGAAACATAAATAAAACCATTAACTATTATTAAATTTATGTTTTCTCCTATCAAAACATGATTAATTTTCAATATCTTAAAGACATTATAAAGAATACATTATGCATTGAAGTTTTTTCTTGAGTGCTTACCAAACTCTCTTGTCTTCAGAGGGTATATTGCATAAGAAAAGTATATGTTTCATTACAAACCAAAGCTGAATCAGCTGCTGCTACCTTTGTGTATGAAAGTAGATGGAACTTAGAAACTGTCAGAAAGAATTGCATAAATTACAGAGCAATAGCAATAATGAAAATTTTATCTCCCATGAAGTAAGTGCTATAAAGTAAAAACAAAACAACTTACAGAGCTTTTACTAATTAGTGTTCATTTGTAGTGCTTAATCTATTCCTTTTTAAGGATTTTTCATATATTTTTCTAACTTTGCTATAGTCAAATATCCAGATAATTATCTAAATTAGGCCAATTTTATAACTTGATTGCAATTGACAGTTTAAATACTTAGTCTCAGATATCATGTCTCACTATCCTTACTAATTCATTTTACTTTATTATACTGTCTGAAATTTTACTATAAGTTAATCCATAAATAGCCTATTTCACAATGCCATAAGTTCTAGTTACCAGTTACATATTAGCAAGTCACTTGAACAAATCCCTGAAATAAGTAATGTTGAGGGAGTGAGGCATTTGATAAGTGAGGATGAACAATTTAATAGCTTGGGAGTGAATGGGAATGGGAGTAAGGATGGAAGCTGAGAAAAGGCTGAACGTGGCACATAAACATGGACCAAGTTAGAAGAACAAGAGTACATAGCATTTGAAGATCATGAAATGACAAATTCTAGAGAGTTGGACAGCAGCACACAGTGGAGTGGACAGTGCACATACTACATTATGTCTAGAATCAACTTTCTCCATGTGCATTTCTTTAAATTACTTTTAGTACCAACTTATATTTGTACAAAGCCTACTTCTAAATTTCCCAAATTTCTTTGTAGTTTTATTTTTCTGCCTTCGACATTGTCATCAAATTTAGTGTTATTGGTCAATTCACTATGGTCCTTCAATTTGAATTCACATATCATGAATAAGAATGGTGCTCTTGAACATAAAGAATGAGTAGCAAACCTGCATTAGTTGTTTTACATAATCAATACTCTTCATAGAGAATTACAAAAGATAATATTTTAAATCCTCATTGCCTAGTTTCAATTACTAAATCTTTTCCCTTAAGGAACTCTTAGAGATAGGAAAATAATGCTTATGCTTATAGAACCTAAGTACTATAGCTTAGTTTCGCACACTCCTGGTAAGAATCTCTGTTGAAAAAAAATCCCATTTTAATTTCCACATTACCTAATAATTTCATTCTATTTAACACTATATTGGGATGGAATAATTTTTTAGTATAATTATCAATAGAGGGATGATGATGCAATGACAAAGTAGATGATGATAGTAATAACTGTCTATTTTGAGTATCCCTAAATTATTTACAAATGCATTCACCTACATTTTGTTTCATCATTATCACATCACTATAAAGTAGGCAGAAGAAATATGATCACAACTGGTTAATAAATAAGTGAGATTCAGAGAGATTAAAAGGATCTTCCCTAGTTAATAATCCTATATAATAAAAGTCTAATATGCTAAGTGTCCAGTCATCTGGTCATCCGTTCAACCAATCAAAGCATAATAAGCTAATGATATGTTAAGGCCACTCAACTACTCTCTATGACATGCACTGACCACCAGAGGGCAGACGTTCGACTGGTAGGGTAGCTTGCTGCTAGGGTCTGGCTGAATGAGACTGAGCCAGACAGGCTGGACACGCCCTGGAGCCCTCCCGCAGTCCCTTCTTGGCTGGCCAACCTCTAGTATCTCTCCCTGATCGTGCACTGATGGGGTCCCTCAGCCTGGCCTGCACCCTCTCGCAATCCGGGACCCCTCCTGGGATGTTGGAGAGCTGGTTTTGGCCTGATCCCACAGGCCAGGCCGAGGGACCCCACTGGTGCATGAATTCGTGCACCGGGCCTTTAGTATACATATAAAGCAGAACCAAGCTTAGGCCAATTATTTGATATTCTACTACAAGGTCCTCATTGCCTTGATGGAATGTCTAAATATCTTAAGTAGAGATAGAAGCAGTAGGAAAGCCACGGAGTTTAGTTTTCGTGGGAAATAAAACCAGAAAAAAGGCACTGCGAGAGAGAAATTAGGGCAGATACATTTTATCATCTTTTCCATTTTATTGAGAACAAGTCTGTTGTTTTTGTTCTAGCTCTACTTTCTGGAGACAACTGAAGCTTTTAAACCACCTTTGATCAGTGTCAGCAGTGATCTGTCTCCTTCATGCCTTTTCTTAGCAGGGCTCTAGGTTTGCCAGCCTCTTATTTAAGCTTCACCAGTCACACAGCAACATGGAAGCTTGATGTGTCCTGGGCAAGAGCCAGACCTTGGTTCCCTATCACAGACAATTTCTTTGGGTTCTGTGTTGTTTCTTCAGTCAGATTTTCCTAGGGAAGCTTTCAGTAACAAACAATCTCCAAATTTTAGTGGACCACCAAAATCAAGGCTTCTTTATTCTTCAGGTTATACTTCAGCTGGGCATCTGTAGCAAGTCTTCAGCTATGTTCCATATGTCCTGTCCCCTGGGATCCAGGCTGCTGTGAAGTTCCTATCTTGTTCTCATGCCAGAAGAATAAATGAAGTGGCTGGAACTGGTAATAGCTCTTAAAATTTCTTTCCAGGGTTTCATATGTCACTTCCTTTGGCTGAAGCAAGGTCCCTGACGATGCCTGGAGAGAGCACTCTTCTCACAAGGAAGCACGCAAATCATGCCGCTCTCCCTGGAAGAGGATTCCAGATCTCTACCAGTAGCCATGTGACTGCAGTCCCTGCCTGGGAGAGATGCCCCTTAAGTGTCAGGGATGATTTTTCTGATAACTGAGAACAATATGTGATCTTACCACACTTAGAAAATTGTCAGAAAAATTGTTTCTGGCATTTAAGGTGTGTTATTGGTAATTCCTGGCTTTACTGCAGCAACTCACCTATTGTTATTTCAATTATGTTGTTCCCTCTGGGCAGTCTAAGTCTCAACTGATAACATCTGTGACTAAAAGACATTTCTTGAGCAAGGTTGTCATTTGATGGGCATGGATTTCAAATACACAGTGTTTCTTCCTGGCATCAATTAAACTTGAGCTCCAGTGAGACACTGTGTCCTACTCACTAATCCTTCAAGCCCTGATCCTTGCCACTTCTCTCATATATAATAATTAGCATGTGCTTCAATACCTATTTCATTGGAGTGTTCCAAATAGTAACTTTCTTTTATCATCCTAAGAAACCTTTACTATGTCTGCCATTCCCTTAAAATGTGATTCATATAGCTGGACACCAAGTATAAGAAAGTGAGTTTATTTTAGTACTATACACTACATTTCCAGAATGTATCCCTTATTCATTAGTGGAGATCACAGTATAGTCTAGTCTTGCTCTGTACACTATGTCTCCATCAGTGCATCCTAAATTAATTTGTGATAGCCTTAAATCATATTAATTTGTGTTGATCTTAGAATCATCAAGCTCCTCAAAATCATGTTTACATAAAATGGCATTATTCATTGATTTTAATTCCATTATAACTCAGGTTTGCTTTTTTTCTCTCTCTTTAGAATATATTAGATTAAGGGTGGAAGTTTGCACTATCCATTACATTTTTTTCTTGTTTCATTCAAGCCATTCTTCAAATTTGCCAAGATATTTAGAATCTAAGTTTTGGCTGCAATGTATTAACTACCATTTCTGTGTGTTCAGAAAAGACATCGATAAAACTGTTGAATGGCCATTTTAAAAGAAACAGAACTCTGAAACCTACTGTTGGAGATCTTATCATTGTAGACAATGATCCGTTAATCAGCAATCACCTGCCTTTCAATCCACAATCCTTTACAGCATCCTGTGTGTTTCTGCACCTTATCCACAAAGATATAGTGACAGGATGTGAGGGCTGTCAAGCTGTAACCAGCCTATCTGTTGCCAGAATCACTTCAGATGCCTAATAGCCACTACAGATAGTCCCTCTCCCTTCTCTGCTGTTGGCTTGGTGTGTTCTTTCTAAGCGTATACACTTAGTGAAAAAGAAAAATATTTCACATGCTCATAATTACCATGTTAAATTTATTATCCACATCCATATTTATCATGTATAACTTCCCTTAAGCCACCAATCAGAAATGAAAATGAGATTAGTCTTTAATGATCTTACACACTATTTATTTAATGACTGAATGGGCCTTTGATTTTCAATCTCTTATTGATTATAGTAGAGGCCCAGTGCACAGATTCGTCCACCAGTGGGGTCCCTTGGCCTGGCTTGCACTCTCTCGCAATCCAGAACCCCTTGAGGGATGTCAGAGAGCTGGTTTTAGCCTGATCCTTGCAGGCCAGGCTGAGGGACCCCACCAGTGCATTAATCTGTGCACCGGGCCTCTAGTATGCATATAAAATCTTTGGTTAATCTCTTCCTGCCCCCCTTCCCTCTGAGATTCATAAGCCTGTTCCATGTTTCCATGCCTGTACTTTCTGCTCCTGCATTGAGTGTCTGCCCCCTGGTGGTCAGTGCATGTCATAGCTAAAGGTCAGTCGCTTAGGCTTTTTCCTATACTAGAGGCCCGGTGCACAAAATTTGTGCACTGGGGTGGGGGGTGGTCCCTCAGCCCAGCCTGCACCCTCTCCAATCTGGGACCCCTCTGGGGATGTCCGACTGCTGGTTTAGGCCATCTTATAATAAAGAGGTTATATTCAAATTGACCCTCACGCCATTGCATCACAAGATGGTCGCCCCCACATCATCACAAGAAGGTCACCCCCATGTTGTCACAAGATGGCTGCCACAAGATGGCCACCCCCACATTGTCACAAGATGGCCGGCAGGGGAGGGCAGTTGGGGGGGACAAGGACTGCAGGGGAGGGCAGTTGGGGGTGATCAGGCCAGCAGGGGAGCAGTTAGGTGTCAATAATGCCAGTAGGGGAGTGGTTAGGGGGCAATCAGGCTGGCAGGCAGAGTGGTTAGGGGCAATCAGGTAGGCAGGCAGGTAAATGGTTAGGAGCCAGAAGTCCCGGATTGTGAGAGGGATGTCTGACTGCCAGTTTAGGCCCGATCCCTGTGGACATCCCCCGAGGGGTCCCAGATTGGAGAGGGTGCAGGCTGGGCTGAGGGAAACCCCCACAGTGCAAGAATTTCATGCACCAGGCCTCTAGTATATATAGAAATGTGGACATTACTACATATTAACATTTCTAAATTCTTGTCAAGTGTATGGTATTTGTGTTTTAATTTCATAGTTTTATGTATTAACTGGAAACTTTTAAACTGCCTGATTAGAATCCAAACCAGCATATTACATTTCCTTCACCAAAGTGGTAATTATTTTTTCAATTTACTAGAATTATTTGTAATGAAATGCAATTTGTTTCATCTAAGTTTTCTCTAAAGTACCAGTTACTTCTGTTCTAGTTTTTTTTTTTAATATATTTTATTGATTTTTTACAGAGAGGAAGGGAGAGAGATAGAGAGTTAGAAATATCAATGAGAGAGAAACATCGATTAACTGCCTCCTGCACATCTCCTACTGGGGATGTGCCCGCAACCCAGGTATATGCCCTTGACCGGAATCGAACCCAGGACCTTTCAGTCTGCAGGCCGACGCTCAATCCACTGAGCCAAACCGGTTTTGGCCTGTTCTAGTTTTAAAAATGTTGCTATCCTGTCAAAATGCATGTCATATTATAACTGGAATTCAATAAAATACATCCAGAATAAAATACAGGGCATTGGTATCTGGTCCAAAGGACTCAAGCTAAACATGACAAGGCACTCACAACTGACAACTGAATGTGAGGCAAGTATCAGGGCAGTTAAGTGGTTATACAGGTAAAAGACTGGACACCATCCAAGAGGAAAACAGCAAAAAAACACACAAACAAACAAAAAACAACAACCAACAACTGAGGACATATTTTTATTGATTTCAGAGAGAGAAAAGGAGAGAGAGAGAGAGAGAAACATCAATGTGAGTCAGAAACATTGATCAGTTGCCCCCTATATGTACCCTGACAATGCATTGAACCCAAGACCTTTCAGGGTAGGATGATTCTCCAACCAACAGCCACACCGGCCAGGGTAAAATGTTGGCATCTTTATAGAAAAATGAGAACCACTTCAAAAATACAACTAAAAGACAAAACAGACATCATCCAGAACCACAGGAAGTCTGGCTGAGTGGAAATTCTACAACTAGAAAGGAAGAGAAAAGCACACTGAGACTCAGAGGAGGTGCGGAAGTAAAGTGCAGAGGTACAGAGGCTCGAATGCGCATGTGCGAGGAAAGGGGCTGGCAACGCAGAACGTCGGTGTCTTTTGCAATCGGGAGGGAGGCACAAGCTCCCGACGGCCCTGACTCCAGTTCTGGGCGAGTCTCTGGGGACCCAGACTCATATGGGGAGAAACTGGACTTCTGGGATCAGTTGGAAGTCAAGGGCGGCTTTCTCTCAGAGGTGCTTGCAGCGATTACTGGGACATGAAACAAGGGACCTCTTAGGGCAGGGCTGAGGATCAGCCATAGTTGTTTGCTCTGCCCTATTGATTCCCTGAGACTCTGACCCACCCAAGCTGTACACAGAGGCTTTTGCATATGAATGGGCTGGCCCTTTGAGATCTAAAATTACCTAACAAACTGCAGCTGGGTCAGAATGACCCAGAACATCCAAAAGAAGGCCCAAGGCCCCACAGCAGCTTGTATTGCTTCACAGCTGGGCCTCATCTGGGCACCTCCAAAACCCAAACATGGAAGAGGAACCTGCAGATCTCTCCGTAGCTTCTGCTGGGTAGCCTCAGGCAGAGATTAAATTAGCACCTCCTTAGAGATCCAAGAGCCTATGTAACCTGTGGTCAAATTGGGACCATCCAGATTACAACTCCTCAGATCCATAAGGGACACACTCAGGGGGCAGACTCAGGAGCACCAAAGCCCCACTGAAGCAAGTCTTGCCCCATAAGCATGTCTTCAGCACAGAAGTTCTCCCACCGTAGACACAGCTGATTCTCACAGACAATTGGCCTAGAGGTCAGTTCCTCACAGTGATACCTACAACAATCAAGGCTTAACTACAACAAGACTGTGCACAAAGCCCACAAAGGGGTGCACCAAGAGTGTCCACCCCAGGTAATTGGGGAGGCTGAGCTACTGGGCCCTATAGGACACCTAGCACAGAAAGCCACTCTATCAATACAGGGAAGCATAAAAAATGCAGAGACAAAGAAACAGGTCACCAATGACAGAAATGGAGGAAAGCAAACAACTGGATATAGAGTTCAAAACCATGGTTATAAGGTTTTTCAAGAATTTTCTAGAAACTGCCGATAAATTTAGTGAGACCCTCGAGGATATGAAAAAGGACCAACTAGAAATTAAGCATACACTGACTGAAATAAAGAATAATATACAGAGATCCAACAGCAGACAAGAGGATCCCAAGAATCAAGTCAAAGATTTGAAATACGAAGAAGTAAAAAACACCCAACCGGAAAAGCAAAAAGAAAAAAAAAGAATCCAAAAATATCAAGATAGAGTAAGGAGCCTCTGGGACAACTTCAAGCATCTCAACATCAGAATTATAGGGGTGCCAGAAGAAGAGAGAGAGCAAGATATTGAAAACCTATTTGAAGAAATAATGACAGAAATCTTCCCCTACCTGGTGAAAGAAATAGACTTACAAGTCCAGGAAGTGCAGAGAACCCCAAACAAAAGGAATCCAAAGAGGACCACACCAAGACACATCATAATTAAAATGCCAAGGGCAAAAGACAAAGAGAGAATCTTAAAAGCACCAAGAGAAAAAGAGTCAGTTACCAACAAGGGAGTACCCATAAGATTGTCAGCTGATTTCTCAACAGAACCTCTGCAGTCCAGAAGGGAGTGGTAAGAAATATTCAAAGTGATGAATAGCAAGAACCTACAACCAAGATTACTTTATCCAGCAAAGCTATCATTCAGAATTGAAGGTCAGATAAAGAGCTTCACTGATAAGAAAAGCTAAAGGAGTTCATCACCAACAAACCAGTATTATATGAAATGCTGAAAGGTATTCTTTAAGAAGAGGAAGAAGAAAAAGGTAAAGATAAAAATTATGAACAACAAATACATACCTATCAACAAGTGAATCTAAAAATCAAGTGAATAAAAAATCTGATGAACATAGTAAACTGGTGAATATAATAGAATCAGGGGCATAGAAAGGGAGTGGACTGACAATTCTTGGGGGGAAAGGGGTGTGGGGGGTGTGGGAAGAGACTGGACAAAAATCATACACCTATGGATGAGGACAGTGGGGGGGGTAAGGGCAGAGGGTGGGGTGGGAACCGGGTGAAGGGGAGCTATGGGGGAAAAAAAGAGGAACAACTGTAATAATATGAACAATAAAAATTTATTTTTTAAAAAAAGAAAAATGATACCTACTTCTCTGGATTAAATTCAAAGATATCCAATTACTCATATTTTTTGAGGACTTGAGTTAATTACACTGGAATAATTGTCTTTTTTTCCCCCTCTATCTCTCCCTTAAAATTTACTTTTCTTAGTACTCCAGTAGTGACGGTGGCCTAGCAGAGACAAATGCTGTTAGATTGTTACATATTTGCATAATAAAAGACTTACAATATTTTTTACATAAATATAAATAGTCATTTTACAGATATGACTTGTATTTTGAGTTGTTTTAGTATTTAATATTTTATTGTTTGTGATATATTTAGCAAACACACACACATATATATGTATATACTTTCTTTGCATACATCATTATATTTTTACTAGAGGCCTGGTGCACAAAAATTTGTGCACTCGGGGGGATCCCTCAGCCTGGCCTGTGCCCTCTCACAGTCTGGGACCCCTCGGGGGATGTCCACCTGCTGGCTTAGGCCTGCTCATCGGGGGATTGGGCCTAAGCTGGCAGTCACACATCCCTCTGGCAGCCTGGGAGCCCTCGGGGGATGTCCACTTGCCAGCGGGGACCAGGCCTAAGCTGCAGTCAGACATCCTTAGTGCTGCTGAGGAGGCAGGAGAGGCTCCTGCCATCACTGCTGTGCTGGCAGCCATCAGCTTGGCTTGTGGCTGAGCAGAGCTCCCCCTGTGGGAGTGCACTGACCAACAGGGGGCAGCTCCTGCATTGAGCGTCTGCCCCCTGTTGGTCAGTGTGTGTCATAGCGACCAGTCATTCCCAGTCATTCTGCTGTTAGGGTCAATTTGCATATTACCCTTTCATTATATGCCTGGTGCATGGGTGGGGGTTGGCTGGTTTGCCCTGAAGGGTGTCCCGGATCAGGGTGGAGGTCCCGCTGGGGTGCTTGGTCAGCCTGGGTGAGTGGCTGATGGCTGTTTGCAGGCTGGCCACAGCCCCTTCAGGGTAGGGGTCCTCACTGGGGTGCCTGACCAGCCTGGGTGAGGGGCTGATGGCTGTTTGCAGGCTGGCCAAGGCCCCAGCAGGGACCCTCACCCCTTGAGGTTGTGGCCAGCCTGGGTGAGGGGCTGATGGCTGTTTGCAGGCTGGCCACAGCCCCTTCAGGGTGGGGGTCCTCACTGGGGTGCCTGACCAGCCTGGGTGAGGGGCTGATGGCTGTTTGCAGGCTGGCCAAGGCCCCTTCAGGGTAGGGATCCCCGCTAGAGTGCCTGGCCAGCCTGGGTGAGGGGCTGATGGCTGTTTGCAGGCTGGCCACGGCCCCCAGCCACGCAAGCTCCCAGTGGAGGCTGGCTGGAAGCAGGTATGTGTGATTTATTTATCTTCTATTATTGAAACTTTGTTGCCTTGAGCGGAGCCCACAGCCGGGCAGGGCAGGCGGGAAGCTTGGCTTCCTCCATTGCTGGGGCAACCAAGCCTTCTGCTTGCTCCAGCTCTGTGGCTGCTGGCCGCCATCTTGATTGGGTTAATTTTCATATAGTCGCTCTGATTGGCTGGTGGGCATGGCTTGGGGTGTAGCGAAGGTACGGTCCATTTGCATGTTTCTCTTTTATTAGATTAGATAAATGGATACCTTCATTAGTGTAACTCAGCTATTTGATTGTGAAGATGAAAAATGGGTGCCCAGAGCACCTGTAATACACTCAGTGTCTTATACCTCGTACGAATAAAATGTCTATTGTACCTCAGTCCAGGGTTTTTTTTCACCAGAGCAAAAATTTTACAAACTATTAGACTTTAAAGTATTGCAGACTTTTACATTCCACTGATGGAACTATGCAACATTTCTTGAGAGCCATTTTGCATTATGCAGCAGAAAACTTTAAACATTCCATACAATTGACCCTACAGCTGTGACAAATGTATCAAATTATATGGCACCTGTTTGACAAAATCTCACTAAAAGAGCCAAGAAAAAAACCTGGCTTAAGGAACCAGTAAAGTGTATATTTTCAAATATCTTATAGAAAAACACAAAGGAGTTCAAATGAAATAACTAATTTTGTAACACTACCAGTGCAAAAAGAAATCTGAAAGGAAACTAAGAGTAACCTCTTAAGTATTGGAAGGCAATTTTAGGGAGATAGCATTTACAATCCTGAGAGATTAGTGACTAATTCAATAAGCATATGTGAAATTGTTACCCCATTTTTTCTACGACCCAGGCTTTTAATATACCAATAGCAACCTGCATAACACACACAAAATATACTACTAAGATGCGAAGAAAAATGCAGATAAAGAGCTAATATTTATTGAGCTATAACTCTGAGTCATGTACAGTGAAAATATATTAAATATATTATTACATTAATTCTTACAGAAAACTAAGAAAAAATTTAATGGGCATATATTGATCATTATTCACATTTATTTTATTAAAGATTAAACCATGTTCACCAAGTTCAAACAGGAATAAATTGGAAAACTGAGATTTGAATTCAGGTCTATATCATTCAAAAACTCAAATTCTTAATCAGTATGCTATGAGTAATTTCTATTAGTCATACTTAATCTCCTATCAATCATAAATGAATTATTATATATTTAGCTGTGATAATTTAATCTTAAAAATCATTCCTCAAACAAAACATACTTAAAAAAGATAAAAAGACTACTTATCTAAATTCAAAGAATAATTTTCTTCATTAAAACTCATTCTTTATAAATATGTGATGATATTGCAATGTAAAATTTGACTAAATATGTTTTATTTTAAATAATGTGATTGATAACTCTATTGCTCATAAAATACCTAGAGAATTCAATCATAATTATAATCAAATCTATATGCTCTAGCTCCTAAAACACATAATAAAGTTGAATTCACCAGATTTTTTTTTGTTTAAATTTTCCTCCTCTAATTTAAGTATAAGTGTTTTTCATTTCACTGGCTGGTGACCAGAGCTGATTGACAGGTATGGCAATGAAATGTAAATGGTATGCAAATTGGGGCACTGAATTAATAGCTATTAAATACAGTGTTTTAACTCAACTGGGTTCCTAAGTAAGCATAGTTTCACACATTTATGAGGAATAAGTATTACACATCCCCAAATATAGAAAAATACATACTTTCTCTTAGTATTATTGTTCACACCTTTGTTTAGGTAAAGAACATTGACTGCTTTTCTTTCAGTTTCTCTATGTCCTTTTCTTTCTTAGGGATCAAATTTTTCTCTCTTTCACAAAGCTTGTCTAGACCCTCTCTAGTCCGCTTAATTGGCACTTAATGATTATCTCATCTCCTTTCTTAAGTGTTGATGATGATTATGATGATGATACTATTAACTATGGATTAGCTTTTGTGAAGTAATTTCTGATTACAGGAGGGTAATCTCTCAAATTCCTCTGAGAGATTTGAAAGCATCTGCTATTGCTACTTGTCATTCTTCCTCCATCAACATGGCCACTCATTCCAATTTTTTCCTTAACCCCCATCTTTCATAACATAATGCAAATCAGCAAAATTAGTGGATATAATTAACATTAAAATAAATTTAGGAATAGATGGGTATTCCTTTCATCCATGTTCATTTTATCTTTACAATTAGCTAATATTTTATAACAAAATCTTATAAGGAGAGTTCTAATATTCTTGATCATTTTAATTCTACCTAGTTTCAATGTCAAGAACTGTAACTTTAGCCCTAACAGGTTTGGCTCAGTGGATAGAGAGTCGGCCTGCAAACTGAAAGGTTCGATTCCGGTCAAGGGCATATACCTTGGTTGTGGGCACATCCCCGGTGGGAGGTGTGCAGGAGGCAGCTGATCGATGTTTCTCTCTCATTGATGTTTCTGGCTCTCTATCCCTCTCCCTTCCTCTCTGTAAAAAATCAATAAAATATATTTTAAAAAAGAACTGTAACTTTAGTAATATTCCTCATTTATTTTTAATGTATTGTTTATATTTTATATATTATTAATATTTTTGATTACTTGAAAGTTTAACATGAATCCAAAATATTAAATTCCTCATTTTTTGTTTGTTTGTGGTAGTGTAAGTGTAGTAATTTTTTCTCAGCTGAAAGCATATAGTACATGTCAGAAAGAATCCCCAAAAATATGATTAATATTTTTAAATGTTGTTTAAAGTAGTAAGATTTAGGATTTAAAAAATTACCCATGTGTAATACCTTAGTTTTTTATGGCATCAGGTCATTGAGACAGTAATTGCATATTAATAAATTTGACTTAATATTCTTTAGAAATACTACACAATCTAATGACTTAGATGGCAATAGAATTCCCTGTACTTTCATAAATCCTTTCTAGTTCTTTTTATTCCTGAAAATGTGCACTTTTTATAATTATAGAATGATATTTAACTCAGAATTTATTTTATCCTTCCACAAATGGTCAAATTCCAATCTGTTTATGTTCTCTACTCCAAAATAAAGTGTTTAAGTTTCCAAAAGATATAGAGATATTGACAGTCTCTGAGAAAATGAAACTTTTGTTTGCTCAACAATTCTTAGGTGAGGCAATCACATGCATTTACATATTTTTATAGTATCAATTTCTTATGCAAGTAGAGTAAGAGATATGGTCGTTACTATTCCAAATTGGAATTGAGGTGGGGAGACAAAGTACAGAATTGTGCCCACTTATCATTATCTTCATTTTCTTATTGAATATATACTAGACCTTAACATCACAGACTAAAAACATACATATTATCAGTTGAGTTTTATCAGTTGCCTAAAACCATATCCAAACTATTTTTAATATAATAATAAAATTGAATTGGTGAACCAGTGTAAGCATAGATTTAGTAACAGGCTAATTCTGGATTCATTCAAGAATGAGATAGAAATATCCACTCTAGCTTTAGGTTGGTCAGTTCTTTAAGCCTCAAAACAGAACCAGACTGTTCATACAATAGGATTGCTATGGGTTAAACTGTTTCTTCCCAATAAAGGGATATTAAAATCCTAATTTCTAATACCTCAGAATGTGACCTTATTTGGAAATAGGGTCACTTGCTAAGGTAATTGATTAAGATGAGGTCCAACTGGAGTAGGGAAGGCTTGTAATCCAATATGACTGACTGGTGTTCTTATAAGAAAAGGCAGAGACACTCAGAAAGAGGATGTCCATGTAAAGACAGAGGCAGAGATTGGAGTTGTGCTGCCACAAGCCAAGGAATGCCTGGGCCACTATAAGCTAGAAGGAGCACGGAAGGCTCCTCCCTAAGAGCTTTGGAGAAAGCATAGCCTTGTCAACACCTTGCTTTTTGACTGGTAGCCTCCAGGACTGCGAGAGAAGACATTTCTGTTTTTTTAAGCCACCCACTTTACGGTACTTTGTTACTGTAGCCTTAGGAAAGTAATACAGAGGTAAAGAATATTAGGAAAAAAATAAGCTATTTATAAATGACAAACATATTTTTATTTAATTTTAAATGAAAATTTTAATATCTTCCATTTTTATTTCATTGGGAGTTTGTAATCTCAAAGCCCTTTTATCCTTGACATTTCAAGACGATGAGAGCAGAATCACATCTTCAGGGAGGGAGGCTGCTTAGTATGGTTAACTGAATTCATCTCGTGGTTTTATACGTTGCTTTTCTTTTATGAATTAATCTGTTTTCAACATTTTCAGACAACCACAGATATCCCAACCATATTAAGAATTATCCCCTGTGTTCAGTTGTTTCCTAGCTTTTATTGCCAAATGTTCTTCTCTTTCATTCTCATAGTTTCATAAAAGAGAATACAATTTTAAGAATTTTCACTTTTGTGAAACCTTTTTTCTAAAATCATATTTGCTTTATTTTCAGATGTTTGTATTTATATATGCACAAATATTTAAGAGCAATATGTGCATTTGTATAAGTGGCCAGTTATAACCATTTAACTTTAAATTTAACCAATGCTATGTCATTAAAAAAGTAAAACAAAACTGTGTTCTATATATCTCCCTTTATATTTATCTTTGAAGTAATCTTTGGATTTAAATTTACACATCTGCCCAACATGTAAGAGGGCTTCATTCAGTGATTATTTCTTTCATAATTGAATGGGCATGCAGCCTGTGGGGTGGGGAGAAATGTGTGCAAAACTAGAATCTTGGCTCTAATTAGAGAAACAGCAGAGCTGTTGAAATGCATGTGAGCCACGTGCATGATCTTGGACAGAAAAAATAAAATTTAACAATTATGAAATTGATTCCTAACCAAACAATATACACATGGCCACCATGAACAAAAGTTTCAAGGAATTACAATAATGAAGACATTATCCAGCATTGGCTCTTGTATCCGTTATATGTATAGTCTTCATGAAGTTGTGTGGAAAAGCAGTACCAGATGCAACTGGGAGGGTCATCAAGAAGACATGACTGCTGGTTTGACTCCTGGGCAATGGAAGGCTCTCACTCCCCCTCTGACCTTGGGATTCATATTTGCCTTCTCAGCACTAGAAGCTACCCAAGGCACAACCTTAAGATATAAATGTGTTAATGAGACTATCTGGGCTGGGTACCTCACTGACCCCAGTTAAAGCCTGTATATGAATTTGGAAGATTCTGGTGAATGAGAGCAAAAATCTCCTTTGGTTGTCCTGAGGCAACCAAAGACAAGCCTTGTACCAGGTGTAGCAGTTAATAATGCAGATTTTTTTCAATAGATGGAGTTACACATATGTTGATATATATGCGATTTTATATGTATGCTATTTTGTTGTATTGACAGCAAGCTTCAAAACTTCATATGTCAAATTCTGTGAAGGTGTTAACACCATAGATATTTTTACGCTTAAAAATGTCGAATTTCGTGCCCAAAAAAGAGCATTGGAGGGAAGTTTTAATTCATTACTTTATTTTGAAGAAAAGTGCTGCTGAAAGTTATCGTATACTTTGGGAAGCTTATGGCGAACATGCTCCATCTCAAGATACTTGGTTTAAACGCTCTAAAAGTGATGGTTTCTATGTGAAAGACAAAGAACGTCCAGGTCACCCGAAAAAGTTTGAAGACCAACAATTACAAGCATTATTATTATTTTTTTAAAATATATTTTATTGATTTTCCACAGAGAGGAAGGGAGAGAGACAGAGAGTCAGAAACTTCGATAAGCCGCCTCCTGCACATCTCCCACTGGGGATGTGCCCGCAACCCAGGTACATGCCCTTGACCGGAATCGAACCTAGGACCTTCCGGTCCGCAGGCCGACGCTCCATCCACTGAGCCAAACCGGTTTTGGCACAAGCATTATTGGATGAAGATGCGTGTCAAACTAAAAAACAACTTGCAGAAAGATTAAACGTTGTTCAGCAAACATTTTCCAATTGTTTACAAGCAATGGGAAAGATTTTAAAGGAAAGAAAATGGGTGCCACATCAACTGAATGAAAGACAAATGGAAAACCGAAAAGTCATCAGTAAAATGTTGCTTCAACGGCAAAAAAGAAAGTCTTTTTTGCATGGAATTGTGACTGGTGATGACAAGTGGATTTCTTTTGAGAATCCCAAATGCACAAAATCATAGGTTGATCCAGGTCAACCATCAGCATCAACTGCAAGGCCAAATTGCTTCGGAAAGGAGACAATGCACTGTGTTTGGTGGGATCAGGAAGGTGTGGTGTATTATGAGTTTCTAAAAGCAGGTGAAACCGTTAATACTGATCACTACCAACAATAAATAATCAATTTGAAACACGCTTTGATTGTGAAATGGCCAGAATGTTCCAGAAGGCACAGCAAAGTAATTTTGTTTCATGATAACACACCATCACATACTTCAAAACCAGTTCAAGACACGTTAAAAGATCTTGTCTGGGAAGTATTAACCCATCCACCATATTCACCAGAACTTGCTCCTTCAGATTACCGCTTGTTCCAATCGATGGCACACGCACTTTCTGAGCAGCACTTCAAAATATGTGAAGAAGTGGAAAATTGGGTCCCTGAATGGTTTACCTCAAGACAAGAAAAGTTTTATTGGGATGATGTCCACAAATTACCTGAAAGATGGAAAAATGTGTAGCTAGCGATGGACATTACTTTGAATAAAGCAATTTTGATGTTTCTCTTGAAATTATCGTGTTTTCTTTGATTACAAAATCCACATTATTAACCGGTACACCTTGTAAATGAGTTTCCTTGCTTATTAAACCTGTCACCTACCAATTCGGAGTGCCCTGCCTTTATCTTCAGTCTCTCCCTGCCATGACTGTCTAGGGACTAGTTTCAGATCACATCACAGAAGCTCCCAAACATGTTTGCAAGCAATAGATGCATGTAGAAAAAAGCACATTGTCATCTTTATTACTGATTGATTGTTCTCGATATTATTCCAAAATAATGTTTTCTATTATTTCAAAGCAATGACAAAAGAATGAGCTCTAGAGATTTTTTTTTCACAAACACAATACACTCTTTGCTGAGAAAATACCACCTTCTGTTGACATCAGAATAATGCCTCTTCCAAGATAATTAAGTGTTAATATAAAGATAGAGCAAGTAAAACCAAGAAGAAATGAAGAATTACACTGTTGCAATAAAGAACAAAATAGAAAGCATCAAGTGTAGATTAGAATAAGCTAAGTACCATATCAGTGAGCTAGAAGACAAGGTAGGAAAAAACACACAAACACAGCAGCAACTGGAAAAAAAACTTAAAAAACAGGAGGAGAGCCTAAGGGAGCTTTGGGACAACATGAAATGAAACAACATCCACATAATAGGGGTGCCAGAGAAGAGAAAACAGCAAGGAATAGAAAACCTGTATTAAGAAATAATGACAGAAAAATTCCCTGATATTACGAAGAAAAAACTCACACAAGTCCAAGAAGCACATAGAATCCCAAACAAGATGAACCCAAAAAGACAGACACCAAGACATATCATAATTAAATTGGCAAACAACAATGACAAAGTAGGAATCTTAAAGGCTGCAAGAGAGAGACGGCAAGTTACCTATAAGGGATCTCCCATTAGACTATCAACAGATTTCTCAACAGAAACAAAATAGGCCAGAAGGGAATGGAATGAAATATACAAAGTGATGCAAAGCAAGGAACTGAATCCAAGAATACTATAACCAGCAAGGTTATCAATCAAAATTGAAGGTGAAATTGGGAGCTTCACAGACAAAAAAGGGCTAAGGGAGTTTATTACCACCAATGCAAGAAATGCTAAAGGGACTGCTGTAAAAAGAAGAAATAAGAAGGGAAGAAGGAACACAGGCATAAAGAATAAAAATGGTGACAAACAAGTACCTATCAATAATAACCTTAAATTAAAATGGATTAAATGCTCCAATCAAAAAATATAGGGTAGCTAAATGGTAAGAAAACATGACCCATATATCTGCTGTCTACAAGAGACCCACCTCAGAACAAAGGATTCATACAGACTGATAGTGAAGGGATGGGGAAAAAAATTTTCAGGTGAAAGGAAATGAAAAAAAAAAAAAGCTGAGGTAGCAATACTTATAGCTGACAAAATAAACCACAAAGTGGAGGCCATAACAAGAGATAAGGAAAGCCACTTCCTAATACTAAAGGGAGCAATTCAACAAGAGGATATAACTCTGGTAAATATATATGCACCCAATGTAGGAGCTCAAAATACATAAAAAAAAAAACTTCTGGAAGATATCAACGGTGAGATCTATAGCAATACAGTCATAGTAGGGGACTTTAATACCTCATTGACACCACTGGATAAATCCTCTAAACAAAAAATTAGCAAAGAAACATCAATCCTAAATGACTCACTAGATCAGACGGACTTAATTGACATCTTCTGAGAATTTCACCCAAAAGCTATAGAATATACATTCTTCTCAAGTGCACATGGGACGTTTTCAAAGATAAACCACATATTGGGACACAGGCAAAGTCTCTTCAAATACAAGAAGATAGAAATCATATCAAGCATCTACTCAGACCACAATGGCATAAAATAATAAATCAACTATAATAAAAACAATGAAAAGAATTCAAACAGTTGGAGGCTAAATAGCATGCTATTAAACAATGATCTGGTCACCAAAGAGATCAAAGAAGAAATAAAAAGCATCATGGCATGGCAACAAAGAACAATGAAAACACAACAATCCAAATCTATGGGGCACAGTGAAAGCAGTCTTGAGAGGGAAGTTCATAGCTCAACAGGCCTACCTCAAAGAAACAAGAAAAAATGGTACTAAATTATCTAACCCTACAACTCAAAGAATTAGAGCAACAATAAAAGTCCAGAGTAAGCAGAACAAATGAAATAATAAAGATTAGATGGGAAATAAATGACATAGAGACCAAAAACAAAAAACAAAACAAAAGATCAATAAAACCAAGAGCTGGTTTTTGAAAGGATAAACTTCTAGCCAGGCTCACCAAGAAGCAAATAAACAAAATCAGAAATGAAAGAGGTGAAGTAACAACCAACCCCACAGAAATACAAAGGAATATGAAAAAATACTATGAACTATTCTTTTCCAACAAATTGGACAACCTAGACAAAATGGACATATTTTTAGTAAAATACAAGCTTTCAAAACTCAATCAGGAAGAATTAAAAAACCTGAATAGACTGATAATTACTGAAGAAATTAAAGCAGTAACCAAAAATCTTCCAGCAAACAAAAGCCCTGATACAGAAGGCTTTACAGGGGACTTCTATCAATCATTCAAAGAAGAACTAACACCAATTCTCAACTATTCCAAAAAATTCCAGAAGAAGGCACACTTCTAAGCTCTTTCTATGAAGCCAGCATTACCCTAATCCCAAAACCAGATAAAGACACTATAAAGAAAGAGAATTACAGGCCAATATCCCTGATAAACATAGATGCTAAAATCCTCAACAAAATTCTAGTGAATTAGATCCAGCATTACATTAGAAAGATCATACACCATGACCAGTTGGGGTTTATTCCAGAGATGCAAGATTGTTACAATATCTGCAAATCAATAAAAGTGATAAATCACATGATCAAATTGAGAGACAAAAAGTACATATCAATCGATGCAGGAAAAGCATTTGACAATATCCAACACCCTTTCTTGATTAAAAAAAAAAAAACCAAAAAAACTCTCAGCAAAGTGGAAATAGAGGGATCATACCGCAACATAATAAAAGCCTTATATGACTAACTTATAGCCAGCATCATAATCAATGGGCAAAAACTAAATCCATTTCCCCTAAGCACAGGAACAAGACAGGGATGCCCACTTTCACCACTCCTTTTTGATATAGTACCCGAAGTGCTAGCCATAGCAATCAGAGAAGATGAAGAAATAAAAGGCATTCAAATTGGAAAAGAAGTAAAATTGTCCTTATTCAGAGATGACATGATACTGTACATAGAAAACCCCAGAGACTCCATCTAAAAATTACTATCCTATATAATAAAGGGGTAATATGCAAGTTGACCCTAATGGTGGAATGACCAGAATGACTGTTCAACCAGTCACTATGAGGTGCACTGACCACCTCTCTGTCCCTTTCCTTGGCCAGCAGGCTCCAATCACCCAATGGGGAACAGGGAACTGGGGGTGGGTGTCAGGGGACATGGGTGGTGCCAGGCCAAGGCTTCCACCCCACCAGTCGCCCCACACACAGAGGGCAACCCACAGCAGGGTCAGGGACAGTGAGCAGGCGGGAACGGCTGACCTCTCAGTCCCATCCCCCAGCCATCAGGTGGTAGGTGGTGGTGGGGGGCTAGGGTGATGGGCCCAGCTGAGGGCAGCCAGGGAAGATGTCCCTGATCGCAGGCCAGGCCTAGGGACCATACCCATGCACACATTTCATGTGCCAGGCCTCTACTATTTAATAAACAAATTTGGCAATGTAGCAGGATACAAACTTAACACCCAGAAATCTATGGCTTTTTTATACACCAATAATGAACTCACAGAAAGAGAAACAAACAAAAAAATCCCATTTACCATTGCAACAACAACAACAACAAAAGGATATCTCTGAATAAACTTAACTAAGAAGGTAAAAGACCTGTACTCAGAAAACTACAGGATGTTTAAAAAAGAGTTAGAGGAAGACATAAACAAATGGAAGAACATACTGTGTTCATGGATTGGTAGAATCAACATCATTAAAATGTCCATACAACCCAAAGAAATTTATAAATTCAATACAAACCCCATTAAAATACCAATAGCATTTTTCACAGACATAGAACAAACTCTCAAAAAATTGATCTGGAATTTTAAAAAAGACACTGAATAGCCACAGCAATCCTAAGAGAGAAGAACAAAGTTGGAGGGATCACAATTCCATATATCAAGCTATATTACAAAGTCACAGTTCTCAAAACTGCCTGGTACTGGCACAAGAACAGACATATAGACCAATGGATAAGAACAGAGAACCCAGAAACAGACCCAAGCCATTATGCTCAATTAATATTAGACAAAGGAGTCAAGACAGTCTCTTCAATAAATGGTGCTGGGAAATTTGGTCAGATACATGCAAAAAAATGAAACTAGATCACCAACTTCTACCATACACAAAATGGTTAAAGGAGTTAAATGTAAGACAGGAAACCATAAAAATCTTAGAAGACTCCATAGGCAGCAAATATCAGACATATGTCATAGCAATATCTTTACTGATACAGCTCCTAGGGCAATGGAAACTAAGGATAAAATAAACAAATGGGACTACATCAAAATAAAAAGCTTCTGATCAGCAAAAGAAACCATCAACAAAACAACAAGAAAGCCCACTGCATGGGAGAACATATTTGCCAATGCTATTTCAGATAAGGGTTTAATCTCCAAAATTTACAGAGAATTCATACAACTTAACAAAAGGAAGATAAACAATCCAATCAAAAAATGGGGCAAAGGACATAAATAGACACTTTTTGAAAGAGGACATACAGAAGGCCAAGAGACATATGAAAACATGCTCAAAGTCACTAGTCATCCAAGAGATGCAAATCAAAACAACAATGCGCTACCATCTCACACCTGTCAGAATGGCTATCATCAACAAATCAACAAAGGACAAGTGCTGGAGAGGATGTGGAGAAAAAGGAACCCTCGTTCAGTGCTGAGGGGAACACAGAATGGTGCAGCCACTGTGGAAGACAGTATGGTGTTTCCCAAAAAAATTAAAAATGGAACTCCCATCTGACCCAGTGATCCCACTTCTAGTAATATATCCCAAGAAACCAGAAACACCAATTACAAAGGATATATACACCCCTATGTTCATAGCAGCACAATTTACCATAGCTAAGATTTGGAAACAGCTAAATGCCCATCAGCAGATGAGTGGATTAGAAAACTGTGGTACATCTACATACACACTGGAATACTACGCTTTTATAAAAAAGAAAGAACTTTTACCATTTGCAACAGCTTGGATGGAACTGGAGAGCATTATGTTAAGTGAAATAAGCCAGTCAGAGAAAGGTAAATATCACATAATCTCACTCATATGTGGGATATAATGATCAACATAAACTGATGAACAAAAATAGATCCAGAGACAAGGGGCAGAGAAGGGGGGGTTAGAGAGCAACCAAAGGACTGTTATGCATGCATATTAGCATAACCAATAGACACAGACACTGGGGTGGTGTGGGACTGCCCTCAGGTGTGGGAGTGGCCAGTGGGGTCAATCAGGGAAAATGGAGACATATGTAATACTTTAAACAATTAAAAAGAAAAAGAATAACTAATACACCTCAGTTGATACTTAAATTTTAAATACCTGATTATTCTTTACTGGTAAATATGCTACATTTTTAAATTAATTATTATCTCTTTGGATGAAGCTAGGATCACAGTGACTAGTGTGTAATTTAGGAAAATATTATTTTGAGCCCATCTGCCAAAAGCTAGTAGAATATAACAACGTTTGGTTATAGAATTTAACATGTATAAATTATGCAATAACATTTCATTATGGTTGCAAAACTATTGGTACCCAATCACTTAAAATCTGAGTTTTAGTACTTTGAAAAATCAGTTTCAGTGAAACTCTAAATTATGTTCTCCACTGGGATAATATCTGAGAAATAAGAAGCTGCACTCTCCTTAGCTTCCTGCCTAAATCGGTACATATTTTGTAACATGGAAAACTAATACTTTGAATATCCAGCAGAGGCAGCAATATGGAATTCTTTCCTTACCACTACCCATAGCCAGATGAAGTTAGCTGAACTGAAATCTGCTCATGTGTGAGCACATTCATTTTATCGTCAGCAAGCACTTGGCATACTGTCCTTAAAAGAGAAATATAAAATATGCTGTGTGGGGGAAGGGTCAGGAAAAGAGCATTGAGTATTGCAGGTCATCTGTTTTCATTTAGCCATATATCAAGAGAGAATCCTGATCACAGCATTGTGTTTCAGGGCAAGATCATGGCAGAAGCTGGAAATAAAATGTGAAGTTCTACCAAACCCATTCTGACGGATTATTTTTTAATCCTCATGTGAGGATATTTTTTCCATTGATTTCTAGAGAGAGTGGAAGGGAGGAAGGGAAGGAAGGAGAGGGGAAAGAGGGAGGAGGGAGAGAGAGAGAGAAAGAAAAAGAGAGAGAGAGACATGAGAGAGATACATTGTGTTCTGCACGTGCCATACTGGGGCTAGGAAACCTGCAACTGAAGTACATGCCCTTGATGGAAAATTGAACCTGTGACCCTTTGGTCTGTGGGCTGACACTCTAACCATTGAGCAACTGACCAGGGCCTGACTGATTTTAATGCAAGCATTAATTCTATTTATTTGTAGTTCATACTTTGTTACAAAAGTGAATATTTCAGGTTGAAATGTTAAATAGGACAGGACTCAGGCACAGCAGGTGTTCACTGGAAATGTCCTACCAAACCAGAATATGTGGTTCACCCTGACCATGAAGCACTCTATTACAGATTCCTTTTCAAGTAGAGAATCCTAAGCTAGGAAGAGCTGCATTCTGTGCCTAGGAATGATTCACAGGAAGGTTCCTTGCAGTGCTTTGCTGGTAAACATTTAACAACCAGTTCTACTGGTAGGGCAGGTGGGGCATTCTGACTTGTAGCATTTGCCAATTTCTGTGGTGTAAATAGTCCCAATATGGACAATTTCAAGCTACCAAACTGAAGATAGAGAATATGGAGTTGGAAAGAGATGTACACAAACTGCCCCAGCAAATTGGTAGAAGCTGATTCCAGCTCACCACTAGCTGTCTCTGGAAACACACACATGCAGCACAGAGGCAGAGCCATGTGTGACTGGATTCTAAGAATACCAGCAATGAGCACTATTGACCAGAAATTAGAAGTTCTTCTTTTTTCTCTTGGCATCACCTCTGCCTCAGATTCTAACATAATTCTTCTGGGGGTGTGGAGAGAGTACTTGGGGGGCTTTTCAAAGATCATTTAGTTAAATATTAAAATATTATATGATTTAAATACTAGAGGCCCAGTGCATGAATTAGTGCACAAGTGGGGTCTGGCTGGCCCAGCCCCAATCGGGGTAGATCAGGGCCAGGTCTGTTGAGAGGAAGAGATGGCGGAGGTTGACTGGCCAGGCCACCACAATTGGGGCTCGAACAGGTGCAGGAAGGCTGGGGGAGGGGCCACAGGCAATTGACTGGTGGGCCCTGTCCCCATTGGGATGATGGAGGCCGATTGGGGGTGGGGCCAATAGTGGGAAGGGGCTGTGGGCAGTGGGCCAGCCAGCCCCGCCTCCAAATGGGGTGGGGGGGGGCACGATCGGGGGTCAGCAGCTGAGGGAGGGACCATGGAAGGTTGGCCGGCCAGCCCCACCCTCGATTGGTGTGGAGGGGGCCCATCAGAGGAAAGGCCAGCTGGGAGGAGGGGCTGCAGACAGTTGGCTGGCTGGCATTGTCCCTAATCAGGGTGGGGGAGCTGATCTTGGGTGGGTGGGGCCAGGAGGGGGAGAAGCTGTAGGACATTGGCTGGCTGGTCCCACCCCCTATTGGGGAAGTGGTGGGTGATCAGGGGTGGAGCAGCTGGGGGGAGGGGCTGCAGGCCGATCAGGGTGGTGGGAGCCCATCGGGGGTGGGACCAGATAGTGGGAGGGGCTACAGGAGGTTGGTCAACCGGTCCCACCCCTATTGGGGTGGGGGGCTGATCAGGAGCAGGCCAGCCTCAGCCTCGGGGAAGGACCACAGCGTGGAGGGTGTTTGGCTGGTTGCCCCGCCCTCCATCGGGTGGAAGAGGTAGATCAGGAGTAGGGCCAGCTGGGGGGAGGGGCCATGGGAGGTTGGCCAGCCAGCCCCACCCCCTGATCAGGCTGGTTTGCTGGCCTCAGTGGGCATCATAGCAACCGGTCATTCTGGTCGTTACTGTGTTCTGGTCACTGGCTTTTTATATATATAATTATAAATTCATTTTAAAACTCAAAATTGAAGATTCATTTGTTTTGTGGTTATCATCTGAATTTAAATTTTGGGAGACTATAGCTTATTGGGGGGAAATCTTGTCACTAAATAAATAAAGAAATCTATGGAGCAGAGATAAATTTAGGAGTTATGTGTCTTCTCTCTCTACTGCCCAGAATCAATCAGATTTTAGAATGTTTGAACTTTTGAATAACTACTTTGTAATTCATTGTAATTTTTTATAGTGGCATTACTTGTGTTTATAAATAAGACTTCTAAATTTTACTTATACTTTGTTCAAGGTCAACTGTCAAACATTACTCTAATTATTCAATAAATAAATGTTAAGGTCTGAATCTTTGTGTTTCTTCAAAATTCATACATTGAAATCCTAACCACTGATATGATAGTATTTGGAAGTGGGGCCTTTGAGAGGGAATTAGATAATGAGGGTGGCGCCCTCATGATGGGTCTTATTAAAAAGCCCTAGAGGACCCCCTTACCCCTTCTGCTATGTGAGGACAAAACAAGAAGACAGCCATATATGAACTATGAACTAGGCCAGTGATGGCGAACCTTTGACACGCCTGTCAGAGGTGACACGTGAACTCATTTTTTTGGTTGATTTTTCTTTGTTAAATGGCATTTAAATATATAAAATAAATATCAAAAATATAATTTTTTGTTTTACTATGGTTGCAAATATCAAAAAATTTCTATATGTGACACGGCACCAGAATTAATTTAGGGTGTTTCAAAATGCTGACACGCCAAGCTCAAAAGGTTCGCCATCACTGAACTAGGCCATCACAGACACCAAATCTGGTGGAGTCTTGATCTTGGACTTCCCAGGCTCTAAAACTATGAAAATAAATCTTTGTCTAAACCATCTAATCTATGATATTTTCATTATAGCAGCTCAAATGGACCTAGACAATGAATCACCAAAATCTCTAATTTAAAAACTTTTAGCAAACTGAAATTATTGAACGAAAGCTCATTAAGCAGAAAGAAAAATGTTTCCCTACAAAAGCAAGGGAGAAACTGAATACATTAAAGATGAGAATGCAAATTGTGTATACAATTTCATTTTGAAAATTCTGTTTTTGTGATTCAAAATATATTATGCATAAAAATAATTTTTGATGAAACTTCTATTTTTCATTTGAAAATGTATATGCTGAACCAAAGTGGAATAAAATTGAGATTTTCTAAAATATCATGTAAACAAATTTGATAAACCATTTAGATGAATTATAATTAGTGAAAACTTAATTTGACAAGTCTTTTAAAATACATTTTGAAGAAAGAGCTTTTGATTCTCTATTTAGCAGAATGTTCACCAAGCTTGCTATCTACCTTAGTATCTGTAGAAAGAGTATTTCCTCAATTAAACATATGAGTATATACCAAGAATAACTATTCTGTTTACTTTATTTTTAATGTACAAACAATAAGAAGATTTTAACATGACTTTAATATACCTACTATATTTGAATTTATTTTTAGAAAGACAGTTATATGTGAATTTTTTGGAATAAAGCTATTTAAAGACTAGATCAAAATTATGAAGCCAATTGGTTAATCCATAAATAAAGACTTAATCCATAAATAAAGACATGAATTAATTTTAATTATTTTTACACCAGTTTTCACTCCCAAAACAGTCTCAGTTTGAATGACCTCTATGCCCTTCAGTTCAGGATAATCTTCTTTTGCTACTTTACTAATCTCAAAAGCATTCCCCAATTTGCTACACACTCCCCTTCCCTCCTCATAGACCCTGACCCATCAACCACCACCCCTTCCAGTTCCTCTAGCATTAGCTCTTTGGTGGGGTTTGAATTTAGAAAATAGTAGAAAGAATTGTTGACTTCAGGCAGCTTCTGCATTTTAGTTATCAGAGAGAACATATTGTGCATTAGTTTAGAAGAGGACAAAGAAAATGTAGGTTGGTTACGGAAATTAACATCTTATATATAATATTACTTATTTGTAGTCATAAAATAATCCCTAACTTTCCCTGGATGTTCCAGCAGAATCTTAGAGCTGATATGAATAGCTACAACAATTGTTGGTTTTGAGGAGGTGCCTTGCTGATTTAAGACAGAATGATCAGGATTGCTTTTGTTATAATGCAGAAATACTCAAAATGATTGACATTTAATTTTTATAGAAGAAATGTATCCTGTCCACATAAGATCATTACAAAATTCATCAGCAGCATTCTGTATATTCTCTATTATAGCAGATCTTTTGTACTGTAATATTTGTGTATATGTCTGTGTCTCCCACTAGACTCTAAGCTATTCAAAAATTGGGATCTTATCTTATTAATCTCTATATCCCTAGGGTCTGGGCACAAAATAGGCACTCATTGAGTAATTGCTAAATGAAAGAATCGTGAATTGAATCATGTCTACAAATTCTCATATCACAAATACCTCAGATGCTTGTAGAATATAATGAATTATTTGCATCCTTGTTATATGGTCTATTGCCATGGGGAAGCCATTCTTTTATCTCATTAGCATTATCAAGCAATATCCATACAACTTGCACCAATCTTCAGGATGACCAAGACTCTACCCAATAAGATTTAAACATTTATTTAATATTTTTTCTTCAAATCCAGTAACTCTGTAACCCAAACTACAATGTCATTTAAAGTATAAAAACATTGCCCTGGCCCATGTGGCTCACTTGGCTGGAGTGTTGTCCCATGCCTAGAAGGGTCAAAGTTTTGATTTTCTGTCAGGGCATATACCCAGGTTGTAGTTTGATCCCTGGTCAGGGCACATATTGGAGGCAACCAATGGATGTTTCTCTCATTTCCTTCTCCATTCCTCTCTCTAAAATCAATTAAAAGAAAAAAACATAGTGAAAAGGAAAATAATCTTCCAAAATGTCAAGATGCTTTTAAAATCAATCATCCGCGTTCACATAATTGTTAGTCTCCCCCCACCCTCCCCAACACTAGAGGGAGGAACAAGTTTCCTAAATTGTTTGGTTTTGTTTTTCTTTTTCATAATATAAATGAACTGCAGTTGGCAAAAGGAAAACAAACAGAAACAGAAATAAAAAGTAATGAAGAAATTAGAGTAAAAATACATAAGGAGAGGAATTTACTTTACTAGTATGTACAAAACTTCTTTTAAATTTATTTAATTCTAGAGGCCCAGTACACGAAATTAGTGCACGGGGACGTGGGGAGTGTCCCTCAGCCCAGCCTGCAACCTCTCCTATTTGGAACCCCTCAGGGGATGTCTGACTGTCAGACATTCCTCTCACAATCTGGGACTGCTGGCTCCTAACCACTCGCCTGCCTGCCTGCCTGATTGCCTCTAACCACTCTGCCTGCCAGCCTGATAGCTCCCTAACCGCTCCCTTGGCAGCCTGATTGAGACCTAACTGCTCCCTGCTGGCATGATTGTCCCCAACTGCCCTCCCCTGACAGCCTGATTGCCTCCAACTGCCCTCCCCTGCCAGCTCAATCACCCCCAACTGCCTTCCCCTGTGGGGCTGAGGAGACTGGGGGACTCCAGCTGGATGAGGCAGGGCTGTGGGGACTGGCATCACCATCTTGTGGCTGTGGGTGCCGCCATCTTATGAGGACATGGCAGTCAATTAGTATAGTCCCTCTTTATTGGCTGTGGGTGCCGCCATCTTTTGAGGGCATGATGGCCAATTAGCATATTCCCTCTTTATTAGATAGGATGAAATGAGCCTTGGCAATTTGAAGGAATCCTATTTTAGGTCAGCTTCCCCAGAGAATAGCTTTTGAGTCTTTGAGATTTGCATATAGGCAATTTATTAAGGAGTGGTCTTAGAAAAACACCTGTGTGTTTGAGAGTCATCAATTAGGCAGAGGCATAAGTTAAACTCTGGTGCAATTGCAAGAAAGATTCAGTCATTTCAATGGGGGCTACAGAGCATGGACAGCCTTTCACAGTTGTCCTGAATAAAGGTAAAGGGGGCTAGGCTTTGTACTCCCAAGTCAACCAATCAATGGGTTCAAGCTGAGGGCAATTCTTGGGGAGGGAATAATTTTTGAGTCTTCAGAAGCCAGTCTTCCTGGTATCTGGAGAAATACATGTGTTGGTCCTGAAGATAAAACTGAGCAATGAACTGAAATATTCACTATTGCCACTGCTTGGGCAACTCTGATCCACTTACTTCAGATACTAAATATACTCCCCACCTGGGAGCAGTTACTCCAGAATTAAAATTTTTCTCCTCTTCCAGAAAAATCTATAATAACAAGGTTAGTGGAAGGAACTATAGCTTCCTCTACAGTTGGTCAGGCGACCACAGTTGATATTCATTATTTCCCTCCTCTACCACCATTGTAGATTCATTTCTCTGAAAAGAGTGGTTTACTTGGTGAATTAGACCCTCATCCTTAATGAGAAAGTATACATAGTGATAGGCCTGCTTTATTGTCCATTTATTCTCAAAATTGAGCAAAGGAGTACCACAAAATGGCCTATTATATCACTTGAATGTGTAATATATCCTTCCTAACTGAACCCATGGTATATAGCATCATCTCTATCTCTTCTGGGTAGTGACAATTAATTTCCCTGCAAGGATAGTGATTTTTTTCCATGCTTTCTTGTCTCTTGGTAAAAAGAATCTCAAAGCAATGAGTTAGCAGCCATAGCTTAAAGTGTAATGAAATACTTGCTGTATTCTCTAATAGAACTTTCTTATGGAAATAAGGACCTCTAGACCCACTGATCAAAAGTTATGGGGATGAGGGTTAGAAAAAACAAATTCCCCAAGTGAGTTGTTGGGAATAATGTTTTATGGGGCCATTCTTTCCCCTGTATTCTCAGATGCACACATTCATACATAACACCAGATAATAATTGTTGATTTAAATTCTATACTACATTTTGGAGGAAGGAACAGCAATATTAGAGAACATCATCTCTAAACTGGTGCTTAATATACACTTTCTAATGGCCATTTCACTGCTTGGTCATGCTGCAAAAATCTAGGTGGTATCCTATATAATAAAGAGGTAATATGCAAATTCCCTCCCCAACACACAAGATGACCACCCCCATGTGGACAAAAGATGGCCACCACAAGACGGCCAGCAGGGGAGGGCAGTTGTGGGCGATCATGTTAGCAGGGGAGGGCAGTTGGGAGGGACAAGGCCTGCAAGGGAGGGCAGTTGTGGGCGATCAGGCCTGCAGAGGAGGGCAGGTAGGGGGGACCGGGCCAGCAAAGGAGGGCAGTTGGGGGGACCCAAGCCTGCAGGGGAGGGCACTTGGGGGGGGAGCAGGCCTGCAGGGAGGGCAGTTAGGGGCAACCAGGCTGGCAGGGGAGCAGTTAGGTACAATCAGGCAGGCAGGCAAGCAGTTGGGAGCCAGCAGTCCTGGATTGTGAGAGAGATGTCCGACTGCTCATTTAGGCCCGATTCCACCAGGATCAGGCCTAAATTGGCAGTCGGACATCCCTCGAGGGGCCCCAGATTGGAGAGGGTGTAGGCTGGGCTGAGGAATACACACACACACACACACACACACACACACACACACAAACACACACACACCTGTGCACGAATTTCATGCACTGGGCCTCTAGTAGTATATAAGACCATTGACCAATTGTCCATATGCCCACAGTCATACTCCATGTGCTATAAAGTGGATCCCTCAATCTAAAACAATGTTAAGCAGACTTTTATGTTGGTGAAACAACCTATAAACTCTTGGGCTGTGGAGCTGGCTGAGGCCCTGTGAAGACAAACCCACTTATGTGGAGCACATGCTTATTTAAGTGAAGATGAATTGCTGCCCTTTCTAGAATAGTAGGGTTTCAATGAAATCACATTGCTACCAAATAGCTTACTGTCCTTCTTGAGGGAAGGTGCCTTGTTACTGGCTCAGCATTTCTCTTTGTTCCTGGAAACATACATTTGGCAGCAGCAGTAACTAGCTCAGCCTTGCTGAATTGGAGCCCATGTTGTTGAGGACAAGCATAATCAACCTGCCTGTCACCCTGGCTTTTCCTTTATGCTCCCCTTTTGTCAAAATTGGGTGGTTGATGACCAAATCTGGCTGAAATTAACTGGCCTAGATATTTGTTTACTTGATTGTTTAGTGTTTCTTCCATGATAGATGGTCTATGGAAGAAATTATCATCAAGTACTCATTTTTTTTACACTTCATGCCCACTCCCATATATCTATCTATATAACTCAATCCCAGAAAATAATTTTTTCCCAACTGTCAAAACTTTCTCCTTCTAGCCCCTGAAAAACCTGATTCATCCATCACTGCCCATGAGCCTACATATATTCTAACCTCAGGGCACTTTGTCACCACATAGATATGCACTTCTCAAAGTTATACCCATTGGGAAGAATTCTCCTCACCTCTGTCTTTCAGGCCTTCCCCTGATTTTTAGCTGTCATGTCAAGCTAACTCATTTTATGACACAAACTCAGCCTTTCCCTCCTCCATCAGCTATTCATAATGAACTCCCCCTGCACCATAGGTGCATGCTAAATCATACTCTCCAGTGAGACAGTGGTAAATGATATCAGTCTGAGCCACCTGCTTATGTTGCTTACTTGTGCCCTCTGGTCATGATCATGAATAATGCTGCCATGATGAATTGCCACTGGGCCTGATCAACCTATGATTAGATGAGTCTGGCAGAACCCAGTTCTGCATGGTTACCTGATGTACATTTAGGTTCTCTATCAAGACCCCTAGCATGCCATGGCTGCTAATCTAATAGAACATAATTTTCTTCTACAGATGGCATAGCCTTGCTTCAGAACACTGAAGGGTCCACATTATAATTCTCTACTTAGGTAATGTGATAATGCCACATAGTGATTTTTGCCTACCACAGAGATAGATACCTTTAATATCACAGAGTATGCTGTGTTATCATCAAGCAAGGGCTCCATGTAACAAAGTTACTTGTACTACCGCCAGAACCTTCTGCAGAATGCTTTTTTACAGTATATGTGTCTGGTATATATCAGATCACTGAAACTAACTTCACTAATAAGCAAGTCCCTGAATCTTCATAGAGTTTATTGCCCACCCTCTGGACTGCATGTATCTTAAGAAGGCCACCAGCATAAATGCTTCTACTTCATCCCATCTGCTTAATATAATGACATTCCAATTGTGGACAAATGTAATATTACCATAACTGGATTGTCCAAAATATTTAGTTCCCTTCAGGCTACATTTATTATATAGAGTAAGAGAATTAACATAGCCCTAAGATAGGATTATAAAAGTATATTTTTGCCCCTTACATATGAATGTTAACTGCTTCTGGTTCTCCTTCCCATTAGGGTTGGGAAATAATGCCTTCATCAGAACAATGGCTATTTTCCAAGTTCCTGTAGCCCTATTATACAGAGCCAGGACTAGAGGGAGCTAACTAAGACACTTGCATATGACACAAAATTTAAGAGAACAACAAAACTGAATAATAAAGGTAAATAATATTTCAATACACTGTTTTTAAATAATCAAATTACAATTCAAAATATCAAACAAAAATTCATGATTAATAAAATATAAAAATTTATAGTAATTACAGAATCAGTATTGCTGATTTTTCTTTTGTCTCAAGCTCCAGTATGGCTTGGCATAATGCTGTTTCTGATTCTGTCTTTATTTGAAATTTTGTTACATCTGGCAGAGCTCCTGCAATTGGAGCTTTTATTTGGTTGAGTTTGTGGAAGTCCACTATCATCTTCCAGAACCTATCTGATTTTTATTGTTGGGATAAGACTGATGAATTAAATGGAGCATATGACTGGAATCACCATGCCCATCTTTTATAATTTTAAGCAAAGTTTATGAAAATTTTTCTTGATATACTATCTTGGCATCATGAGTATGAATTTGAAGACTAGAGAAAAGTCTAGTAAGTGGGCTCATGTACTCAGAGTACCCAAGACTCCATTTATTACCTGGCTTCTGTATGCCCCCACTGTCACAGCTGAGACACTTGTATATCAATATCAACTCAATCCCAGCACTATACTGTTCTCTAAATACCTGGCTATTCCTCTTTCCATATGAATAGCTATCCAAGTAAATGGATAAAAGTCCCTTTGAGTAAAGACTGAAAATTGTTGCAGCACAGTGAATTTTCTTTGGTTTTAAAAGTTCCTTCCTCCTAGGGAACTGATCTTTTCTTTATTCAGTGGAATCTGGAAGAATTAAAATTGGCTCATATTGTAAAACTGGGAAAGATATTGTGACATTTTATAGGGCAGTAACCCTCAGCCTCCTGATCATCCATCCTTGAATTCCTGTGATTTTTATAAATTGAGCAATGTTCTTGTCCGCTGCTAATTTGCATTTCCCTAGGCCCATCACAGTCCATCAATATCTCCATACTGCTATGTGAGTCAGCCCCATTGGTTACCACTCTGATCTTGCTGCACTGCTATCCAGCCTGAATTATTTCAGAATTCAATATTTCTCATTTTATCAGGGATGCTTCAGGTCCCCAGATGTCAATGTTAACTCTGCCCTCTTTCCAGTATTATGTACCAGCATCTTCTTGCATTTGTCCTGATCTTCAGAAAACAGTCCCCACTGACCTTCGCAACAATGCAGGAACCCCTCTGACTTTATCACTGTGGCAGACTGTCCTCCACACTCCTGTGGCATATAGTCAGCTAGTGAGTTTGCAGCTCTTATGCAGTTTATCCACTATGGCAGGCCAAATTCTTGGACTATTTTTTTTATCTTTCTTCCACCATTTGCCATGTTAGTTTTGTCATTTGTATATCACTTAGTGATAGCCATCACTTTCTCTCAGCTTCTAAGAACCCACCTAGCAGTATGTTAGCACTATCTTCTTTCATCCTTGCTAAATGTATTACCTGTATCTTGTGAGAGTGCTTTCCATGGTCCAGCTTCCCAGGATCCAGTCCCATACATACATGATTCCTGCCAGTCAATTAAATTAGCTAAACTAAATTAAGTTAGTTAAGTCTTATAGTTTCTTCCATATGCCATTCTTTTTCTTCCTTAGCAGACCCAGCACACATCTGGCTAGATTATATTGTCACTTAACCCCAGTTTTTGGTTTTTGGCTAGGACTGGATATAGAGTAGACCCTGAGGAGGTGGGATGTGTTTTGTCTTAAAAGTCAGAGGACTGCATTCTCTTAAAGCAAAAGAGAAAGACTGATGTTTAGTATGGAAGAGTAAACTACTTCTGAACACTTAGTCCAGTGATGGCAAACCTTTTGAGCTCGGCGGGTCAGCATTTTGAAAAACCCTAACTTAACTCTGGTGCCGTGTCACATATAGAAATTTTTTGATATTTGCAACCATAGTAAAACAAAGATGTATATTTTTGATATTTATTTTATATATTTAGATGCCATTTAACAAAGAAAAATCAACCAAAAAAATGAGTTCACGTGTCACCTTTGACACGCGTGCCATAGGTTCGCCATTACTGAAAAACAGAGGAATCTACAGGTAAGTTTTCAAAGTGTACTGATGCACTAACTAACTTACTGTGGCAATCATTTCACATTATATATGTATATACAACTATTATGCTGTATCTCATAAATTTAATCTTATGTGTCAATTATAGTTCAATAAATCTGGGAAGAAATGACTATTTTCCAATCAGGAGTTTGGCAGAGCATATATGCTGAGGGTGTAACTCATGTGGCTCTAGAGCTCTGCCACCTTATAATTAAGTTATGGGTTTGATTCTCTGCTTTTTATATCTGGCTGTAGAAGATGAAAATCTCTTCATATTCTGCCAAGGAGACCCTCTGGTTTTCCCATTTCACCTTAAGTTGGTGATTAATCACCTAAGTCTTTCCCAGTAAATTGATAACATTCAGCAGCAGACATCTAATTCCATTGTCCTGTATTTGCTGCTTGTTAGGAGCTTCTCAGTCACTGTAGTTATTGCACCCATCAGTGCATTCCCTTCTGCTAGTATGTTCACCATTGGTGAGCATTTTAATTATTGCACTGCTACAGTATACCAGGGCATATCAGCACTCCATTCACCACTCATCATGGGGTATATATTGCCAGCTGGCTGGCAGATGATAAAGCTCCAGAATCTTTTTGAAATATGTTTCCTTGAATTATCCAAATCCTGGTAACAACTGTCTTAGGTCAAGCTTGGGTTACTGTGGAGCAGAATCAGATGGATATTTGAATACAGGAATCTTAACTTGCTGGGGATCAACACCTGTGAAGGAGAAAGGCCAGCAGGAATGGACAGAGGAAGAAACTGAGCTGCAATGCTAATGAAAGAAGACTCAGCCAATTCCATGGAGACTTCTGAAGCTCCAATGGTTCATAGTTATTCCCCCAAAACACGAGGAGGCTGCCAGAAGGAAAAAAGCATAAACATGGCTGAGGCAATTCCTTTTGATAGAGAGCTATTCCTGAGGGTGGAATTAGCTATGAACAGACTACAGGTAACTTTTGTGACAGTCGGGGAATGGACCCTTGAAGTGGGATATGGGTGACACACTACAGCATTCACTATAAAGAACTTGGAGAAAATATTTTACGAAATAAAGTTATAATCTCCCAATTTATTATATCTGTACATCTGTCACCAAGTGTGTAATATCTATCTTAAACTACTTCCTTAAAAGCAAATAAAATATGACCAAAAGTAAATCCATTTTAATTTACAATATAATCCTTCTAAGCTATAGGAAAAACTTTTTAACCTATAATAATAATGTTTTCTTTAAATGCCTTTATGTTTCTCAGGAGTAAAAATCTAAAATAACAGAGCTCTACCTATGAAGACAGTATGCAAGAAATTCTGTAAGAAATGAGTGTGAATCTCATTTTATCTTTTGTTAATTAGCACATTTTCACTCATATTCCCAAACATATAAGCATTTAAAATTAGGAAATCCTACTTTTTAATGGAATTTAAAATATATTTATGTGGAGCATGATAAAGTTTTAAAAAGAGTAATACAATGATTTTTTAAAAAAATTTGAAGACCTCTTTTTTCTATGAAAAACATTTTCTAGGATTAACCATGGATGCTATTAGGCCTGTTGAGAAGCCCCTGAGAGCTGAGAAAAGCTAAATAGAAAGGTGGGAAAAAGGGAAATACAGGTTCTCACTCAGAAACTTAAGTTTTCTGAATTCTAAGTTAAAACTATATAAGAATCCACATCTGCTAAGTGAGGATATGGTGAGAAGATAGCCATCTATGAACCAGTAAGCAAGCCCTAACCAGACACCTACTATGAGTCTTGATCTTGGACTTGCAAGCTTCCAGAACTGGAAGAAATAAATGTTTGTTGCGACACAGTCTATGGCATTTTTGTTATAGGAAGCCAAACAGATAAGTCAGTAGGAACTCTAATTTGTAGCATTTGCCAGTATCCATGATGTGAACAATATACCATGGCCAATTTTGGTATGGTATATTGGCCATATATAATGATGTTTTAACAGCTAGTATGAAAATTTCTGAATATTTAACATTTGGCTCCTGAGAACCAGTGCAAGCCAATTCTCCAATGCCACCAGCACAGCCCTCATCACAAAGATGTGGGATGCATGACAATTATTTTGGCCACATCAGGCTAAGGATATTTGCCCATTTTATACAGGTTGTGTTTATAAATTAGTTCTGAATTAAACTCTATGTAGAATAGTTTGTGTAGTCCCAATATAGGATGTGGATTCCTTCAGTTTTATCTTCTTTGTCATCTTTATAAGTTTCTGAATTAAAGAACTTCTTTAGTTATAGGAGTAGACCTAAAAGTATATCTGAACTGGATAGACCTTTACTCACAACTGCCATCCATCATCTTATAATAAAAAAAAAAGAGGAGAGGAAAGTAGCAACTTTTCAAGATAGATTAAAAACTTCTAATCTAGGTATAAAATATATCCAATTTTCAGATAATGTTTCACATTTGTGCAATATTACTCTACAGCCATATTTTCCTTGATAAATGTATATAAATGTATTATTATATCCAAACTAACATAGAGATAATGCAAATAAGTCATAATTTAAGTATCTTTTATTAGTATATACACTTGTTGTCCCTGCAATCCTAAAAGGAAGAAACCCAGCATTAAATATATATATTTGAACTAAAAGACCAGAAATAGCAACAAAGTTGCCCTTCAAAACTAAAAGTTTTGTGATATCTAAAATAGATCCCAAAATTTCTCACTTTAATAGAACAACAAAGAAACAGGTTTGTAACCATCAGTTGTTTTAAAAACTCTTACTTTTTTTAAATTCAAGAATGAATAATAATTTAGATTGTTTTATTTAAAAAATGCTTTCCCTTCCTTAAGACATTTTTTAGGCCTTGGAAAGATACAAAGATGGACCCTGTTCTTGAGGAGCTCATATTCTAGAAGGCGAGAGATATGTTCCCAAAACATCAATTTTAATGTGCTATCTATTAAAACCTGTAGGGATAATAAAAATGTGAACTAGAACTTCAACAAAGACAAGTGAATCAAGCACCAAATTTAGAAGCAGCAGCATAAAAACATTCTGGAGGAGTGCTTTTCTCAGGGTGTGCTAGAGATGGAATGAGAGAGTCAATATGATTGGACCAAAGATTGTGTGAGGTCAGGTAGAGGGGGTCAAAAAAATGTGTTTTAAAAATTATAGCAAGGCCCAATAATTGAAAATCTGAAATCCCATGATTAAAACTTTGGGATTTTCCTATAGGTGATGAGAATTTCTAAAAATTAACTGATCTCATAGATGTAAAATTATAGCTTTGGGGAAAATAGTTCTAGAATAATCGTGATGGTGATACAAAATTCAGAACTACTATTTGCAAGGGACAAAAAATAGCAACTTCAATTGGTTTGATCAAAAATATAATTTGTTATATCAAGTAACTGAAAATCAAACAGCTACTCAATTCAGAGGCTCAAAAGATGTCACCTGGATACAATCTTTTTCCCTATCTCTACACCTGTCAATGTCTGCTTTATTCTCAACCTTCATCATCTCAGATTTATGACCTGTAGATGGTTGAATAAAACATCTTAATTTTTTTTCAAGAAAGTGACAAGCCTATTTCAAATTTTATACAGAAAGAAAAAGGGTTTAGCATAAAATGCGGTTGAAAAGAAGGACAAAGTTGAATAACTTTCACTACTATAGTGAGCTATAGTAATCAATAAAATATATGGGATAAAGGATAGGGCTGATATCAATGGAATAGAATAGAAAGTCTAGAGATTAACCTACATTTATATGGTCAAGTTGCTGAAGTAATTCAATAGAAGAAAGGATAATCTTTTCAACAAATGGAGCTGGAATAGCTGAAAGTCTACATAGAAAAAGATAAACCTTGCCCTAGCCGGTTTGGCTCACTGGATAGAGCATCGGCCTGGGGACTAGAGTCCCAGGTTCGATTCCTGTCAAGGGCATATACCTTGGTTGCAGGCAACATCCCCAGTAGGGGGTGTGCAGGAGGCAGCTGATCGATGCTTCTCTCTCATCAATGTTTCTAACTCTCTATCCTTCTCCCTTCCTCTCTGTAAAAAATCAATAAAATATATTTAAAAAGAAAAAGAAAAAGATAAACCTTAAATTTTGCCTCACACTATACACAAAAAATTGCCTCAAAATATATCTTATATCTAAATGTAAAAACTGAGCTATACCTCCACCACCCAGGCATTGGGAATGCAGTCTGTTAGCTGGAGATTGTGCTTGCCAGAGGCAGAAGAGGCTTGTGTGCCACAGCTGCACTCGCCAGCCATGAGCCTGGCTTCTGGCTGAGTGGCGCTCCTGCTATGGGAGCGCACTGACCACCAGGGGGCAGCTCCTTCATTGAGCATCTGCCCCTTGGTGGTCAGTGCACTTCATAGCAACCTGTCATTTTGGTTGTTCTGGTCATTCCACCTTAGTGGTCTCTGGGCTTTTATATATATAGACTAAAGGCCAAGTGCACAAAATATGTGCACTGGGGCGGGGGGTCCCTCAGCCCGGCCTGCGCCCTCTTACAGTCCGGGAACCCTTGGGGGATGTCCACCTGACGGCTTAGCCCCACTCCCCACAGGGATATCCCTCTCACAGTCTGGAACCCCTCACTCCTACCACCTGCCTACTCACTGCTCCTTACCGCTCGGCTTGCTGCTCCTTAGCGCTGTCACGGAGGTGGGAGAGGCTCCCCTCACTGCTGCTGCACTAGCCAGCCTTGAGCCCAGCTTCTGGCTGAGCAGCGCTCTCCCTGGGGGAGCGCACTGACCACCAGGGGGCAGCTCCTGCATTGAGCGTCTGCCCCTGGTGGTCAGTGCTCATCATAATGACCAGTTGTTCTGGTCGTTCCGCTGTAATGGTCGCTTAGGTTTTTATTATATAAATTACTAGCCATCAATAAATTCAAAGAAATATCACAATAAGATATCACTATATACTGACAATAATGGTTAAAATTAAAAATACCAATATAACCAAGTGCTGGAGAGGATATGGAGTAGCTGGAAATCTCATGCACTGAATGTTAAAACAAAATATTACAACCACTTTGGAGAAGTTTTCCAGTATTATATAATTTAAAAATACATTTATCATACACCTTAGCAATCAAGAAAAAGGAGGACATATGTTTTCACAACGACTTGTTTATGAATGCTTATAGCAGAATTATTCATTAAAAAAAACCTGAAAAGCATTCAAAGGGTTATCAACTGATGAACAGATAAACAAATTGCAATATATTTATACAATGGAACACTACTCAATAATAAAACAAACTATTCATACATCAACAACATGGAGAAATCTAAAATGCACAGCTAGAAATCATGGAGAAATCTTAAATGCATTGCACTAAGTGAAAAACTCAAACATAAAAGACTATGTGCTATATGATTATCTTTCTGTCTAATTCTGGTAAAGCCAAAACTAAAGTGAAAGAAATCAGATTATTAGCTACCTGGGACCAGAGGTCAAGAGAGGCTGCTACTGCAAAGGGAATGAAAAAACATTTAAAGATGAACAAATGCTCTTTATCTTGAACTAAAATTGGGAAATGTTTGTATTTAGATTTTACCTAAATAAATGTGAGGAAAAAATTGTTTCTGAGCCTCTCCTTCCTCTTCCCTTGTTCTCCTCCTTCTTCTCTAAAAGTTTTGACCTAGAATACTAAAATGTGGTACTGAACTTGAAATGATTGGTCAATGTCAACCCATGGTCTTTTAGTGTGTGTGTGTGTGTGTATGTGTGTGGTCCCTACCTCTGTCCAGAGAGATCCTACAAGTCATATACCAAAATAGCAATAAGTACACTTAACATCCAGATATTAATTTTAATTATTATTTTTCTAACAAAATGAATTAGTGCTCTTTGAGAAATGGCTGATTTCATGGAACAGCTAGAAATCACAGAAGTGCTCAAAGAATGATGGGTCATTAAAACCAGTTTAAAGGCATTTCCACTGTCTAAATCACAGGCAATGTGAGCATCAAAAAAAGATAATAATAGTAACAGATTATAACCCATTAAATAGTAATTAAATCTCTACCATGTAGTCTTACTGATATAAATACATTAATACATTGGAAGTTTGATGGTAAAATGGGATATTCATATAGTCCTGATGTAATTCCACACAGAATGCTCACTAATGCCAAAAGAAAAAGTAGTATAAAGTCGGGAATTCTAGCAGGCATCACTTTAATCAAGTCATCAAAGTGAATATTTTCAGCAATATAAATAAAATAGGTTGCTATCTGACAGAATGCAAAATGAAGAAAATATTATCATAACGATTTATAGACAAAGCCAACTTGAGGAACATATTTCAAAATAACTACACTTCAAATTTGTGAAGGACATGAAAGTTAAGGAAAGACTGAGAAACCATTCTAGGTGAAAGGAAACAAACAAAGACATAACTACATGCAAGGCATGATTCACGATATTTTTCTATAAAGAATGTTATTGGGCTGGGCAATTGATAAAACTTGAGTTGGATCTAAAATTAAATGGTGTGGTATACAGAATAGTGGTCCCTAAAGATGCATAGGCATACCTCATTTTTAAAAATATATTTTATTGATTTTTTTACAGAGAGAAAGGGAGAGGGATAGAGAGTTAGAAACATCGATGAGAGAGAAACAGCGATCGGCTGCCTCCTGCACACCCCCCACTGGGGATGTGCCCGCAACCAAGGTACATGCCCTTGACCAGAATCGAACCTGGGACCTTTCAGTCTGCAGGCCGACGCTCTATCCACTGAGCAAACCGGTTAGGGTGGGCGTACCTCATTTTATTGTGCTTCACTTTATTGGATTTCACAGATGTTATGGTTTTGGTAGGTTTCTTTTAATAAATTGAAGGCAAGGCACTCCACCAGGAAAAAGATAACAACTCATTTTATTGTGATACTCATTTCAATGCAGTGGTCTGGAACCGAACCCATACCTCCAAGTTGCCTATATGTACATATTCTAATCGCCAGAATCAGTGAATATGTTACTTTTCATGGCAAAAGAAACTTTGCAGATATGAATAAGTTAAGGATGCTAACATGGAGAGATTATCCTGGATTATTAAAGTGGACCTAGTGCAATCATAAGGGTCTTTGCAATGTAAGGATGGCCATAGGGAATCAAAGTCAGAAAGCAATTCGAAGATGCTATGCTCCTGGCTTAAAGGATGGGGGAAGGGAACAATGACACAAGGAATGTAGGCAGATTCCACAAAGAAGAAAAGTTAAAGAAACAGACATCCTTTTAGAGCCTAACATGATCTTAGCTCAGTGAGACCCATTTGGATTTCTGATGTAACATAATAAATGTGTGCAATTCATATAGCAGCAGTAGGAAACTAATGTGAGTGATAATAAATAATGCATTGATGATAATTAACCTTTCTTTTTCTGTCTTTGATGTAGAACATCCAGTGAAAACATTTATTTGGATGTCTTTGATTCTCTCAGAAAACATACTTTGTAGACTTTTGAGCCTTTAAAGATAATCTTTCTTTTTACTTAAGACATCTTAATATTTTTGTATGTTTTTGGTTTTCAGTAGTTTGCTCTTATATTAATAAATGTGGAGTTTTTTTAATTTATTTTTCTTATCCTGTATACATTTTGGTAAAATTAATGACTTTCATCAGTTTCAGAAAATTTTCAGTGGTTATCCCTTTAAATATTGCTTCTGCACAAATAAGGGTAGGGTTAATCACAATTATGTTATACTCTATCAATGTATCTCCTATATCACCTTCCTTTCTGTATTTGTCAATTATTTTTTCTCTTCATTTTTCATTCTGGATATTTTCTACTGATCTGTCTTTAAGTTTATGAATTATCTCTCCCACAAAACTAGTTTGCTGAATTATAAATTTCAAATATAACATTTTCCTTTTCAATTCTAGATTTTTCAGTTATTGCTTAACTAAACTTTCTAATTCTTTCCGAAAATACTGAACCTAATCATTTCTCATTTTGACATATTAAGCAGACTAACTTAAAGAACTTGGATTTTATCTGGATCACGTCTGTTGTCAACTTTTCTCTTGATTTTTTGAAGTGTTTTTATGTTTGTTTTGTTTTATTTACTTTTGTTTTAAATTAAATCCCAGCTATTATATATAAAAAGTTATAGAAATTATTTGAGTCCTAGAGGATGGTCTCTTCCTCCAGAGCAAAATTTAATTTAATCTGGAATTTATTTCTTGTCAGGAGACTTGTTACAGTGTAGCTCTCAAAGTCCATCTCAATATATGGGGCGTTTATGAAGGTGTCCCTCCCTGGTGTGTCTTGGGATTCTCCTTTTTGCCACTCTATTTCTGCAAAGCTTTCTTAAGCATAACTCAAAATGTTGGATTTTCCATCCTCTTCCTACAGTTATCAGATGACAAGGAAAAGAGTAGATCCAAATGTCAATTTAAATATTTTAGACTTCCTTCTATTCCTGAAACATAGCCCTGGAACTTCCCACTCCTTTGTGGAATCTTTCTGTGGCAGAAATATTTTACAGCTCCTCCAATCAAGAGATGGAGTCTCAAAGTCTATGTCCCCACCTCTTAAATTTCTCTGGCTTTTTGACTTGCTTAGGCTAATAGAATGCTGCAGAAGAGCATTGCATGAGTTCAAAGTCCAACACTCAATTGTTTCTTACAGCTTCTCCGCTTGGTGCTAGTGGAGCTTCACAACCAACATATGAGCAGGCTACCCTGCCGGAGAATGAAAGACTCTGTGTAAAGAGACTCCAGTCATCCCAGGCATTCCAGATGCGGCAAGTAAGCCAAGTAACAGCTCCATGTAACATCAGCTGGAAGATATGTGAGGTCAGCCATTACTAGCTAAACCTGGCTCATACCAGAATGATCTGCAAAATTTTAACCCAGGAATTAGATACATTGTTGCTCTTTTGAGTCATTTAGTTTTGGTTAGTTTGTAATAAACAAGATGTAATTAATTGTTTTAACATGTATTTTGCTCAAAATTTAATTGTTCCCAGCAAGGAATTTGTCCTAGTTACCTAGTCTTCTTTCACCAAAAGAAGAAATCACTGAAAAAGATTAATATTTTATAACTTTAAACTTGCATCCTTGAGTGGAAAGTTTCTTAAGGCTAAAGATAAAGTGAGATGCAGCACAACTCACAAAAAATTATATTAATCTTTATAAATTCTTAAACATTAGTAACTGTTTATCTCAAATCCTCCAAATCATTAAATAAAAAACTGCTTATATACATACTATGCATAAGCACATATGCAAAGCACTAATTGTGTGATTTCCTTTTGAGTTTCAAAGTCATTGTTAAAATGTTGGAAAACATTGGCTTTTTTATTTTCAAAAGTTTAGAAAGAGAAAAATAATCCAATAAAATAAGCACCATTAAATCCCACAATGTTTATATTATATCACAAATAAGCTAGTGATCTATATCACTCAGCATAAGGAAAAACAAATGATAAAACCACAAAAAGAGAACTTGTAAAAACTAAACAAACAAAACAAAAAAGCCACACAACTACAGCTGTGATAGTATGTTATCACAAGTAGGTTAGATGAGAAATAGGTAGTTGTTGACTTTGGGGACAACCATAAAAATGGTACAATAGCACAAAATCAATCATAATAAACTGGAAAAAAAGTTTTTAAATAAGAGAACTAGTGAAAAATTTTCTTCATTTTTTCCTCAGGAGAATGCAATGATAAATGTCCAGAAAAGCAATAAAAATGGCTCTCTCTTTTTGAACCAAAATATATCCTCATGAAAAATAATGTAGGGGAGAATCTACTGGAAAGAAAATTAAAATAAACAGTTGTAGGTATTCAGAAAAATAATTATGCCAGATAACTGGTGCCTCTTATTTTATGATGCCTCTTATGAAATACTTCAATACTGTATGTTCAGTCTAATACAATAACAATCCTAGGCTTTAATAAAATAATTAGGGATACAAATAAGAATTAACAACATAGCTAGCTTGCTCACAGGAACTAAACTAAAAATCCACAACTCTGATTTATTTCAACTTTCATAAAAATGGCTATATATGTTAGAAATTTGAATCTCATCACCATTGGATAACCTATTATTGGTGTGAATAAAATACATCTAATACACATATTTGAACACCATATCAGAAACAGTAATTCATCGATTACCCATATCATTTATAAGCTCTAATTTATGTTGTAAGAACAACTGCTTCTGTTGTAATTAATTCGTCAGGAAGTTAATCAGGCATTCATTTTTATTGGTTCACTACATGATTAATATGCTCTTGTTTATTAGGGTGGAAAAAGACAGCATGCCTGATTTGGCCAGATGAACACATATGGCTCATTCAATTTCTAAAACAAACCAATACAAGAAATTTTGGGAAATTGTTGTTTTATGTGAAAATTATTCAAAAAACATTTCTGAAAAGTGTATGAACAAAAGTGAGACAAATCACAAAAAGGTACTTCAAATTTCAAGCATAGGATTGAGAAGAAAGAATTTAAGTTAGAAACCCCTACAAATTATATGATGAAAGAAAAGAAAAGTGACATTGGTGAATAGAAGAGGATGAATCTATTATAATTGCAATATCTGAAGACATTTACCTGTTCGTAGAAATAATTAGGCCTAAATTATGGATGTGGGTTGAGAAAGGGGTAAAAGCACTATAATGGATCCTAATAGTTTTTAATGTTTGAAGGATGCCAACAAGGTAATGTTGAAAGGTGAATTATTCCATTTATCCTGCTAGCTAGCTCACATGTGGGCTTCACAAAGGAATACTGCTAAATATATCTAGAAGTTTTCAGGTAAAATCAAAGCAAATTAATTCTCACAGGGTGGTAATATTTCCTTGCATTTATTTTCCCCAATATAACACTCTTTCCATCAAGACTTTGGAGGAATGACTATTGAGGGCTATGATGTATTCTCACATCACAAGACAGATAGTACATGTAGATAGATATGAGTTCATAGAGATCATATATTTATTTCACTAATGATCTGTCAACTACTCTATTATAATAAATGGCTAAGTGGTTACCTAAGCAACAGACTAAATATTTTTCAAGAAAAGTGTGACTACCTTGTCCATTTTAAAGTCATTTAGAAACAAATATATTACTCCTGGTTTAATATAATCCTAATAACAGATCAATTAACAAGTGGTTAGCTGCTTTACAAAGCTCTTATTGCCTCATTAATTTTTTGAAAAATGCTTGGAGAATAGAATACCTTTTTCCATTTGTTACTGTTATAAAAGTAGTCAATTAAATTTTAAATCATTCATTAGAAGTAAATAATGTTATCATCCAGGGATTGTATTATATTGCGAGTATTTTCAATGTCCTAATTAAGGTATACATATAATCTCAGGAATGTGCCTATTTGTTTGTGATTTATGCTGCATCCAACAAATGCCAATAATTACAGGGGAATCACAGTGATCTTAAAATATTCTTTACCAGAAAAATTATTAGGGATATATGTTCAATTAGTTGGCAATATGGGATCAAAATCATTCAGCAATTATTTAAACTCCAGGCAATTTGATTAACATCAACTATAAATGACAATCTATCAACTCTTGTGGGAAGAAAATTGCTCATGTCCAGATCAAAAGGGCCACATATTTAAGGGCCATTTAATGGTAACCATAAGCAACAAAGATAATGTGTATTGAAATGTCAGACTAATAAATACAACTGATAGTTGAATAGTAATGCAGTCCATAAGGAACCTGACAAAGTAAAAAAAAAAAATTAGTACCAGCTTATCTAATTCAAAACTATATCTGAATTTTACTATTTTTGTATCACTTTAAATTACTCTTGAGTCAGGGGGACCTTTTATCTTTCATGTCAGTTTAGTTATATCTATCGCCTACCTAGACAGAATTTAAATTACATTAATTCCTTGGTCTAATTAATATTTCATGCAAAATTCAAATAGTGACATAGTGTCCTTATGAAATAAAATCACATCATGTCAAGCTGTGGATAATACTTTAAAAATATAACTGCAGTCTGTGAGGAAACTATATTTCTATCCCCTATACCAGAATATTTGCTATTTAGTATGGTAAATGAGCTATAGTATTGAATTATTACCAACAAATCCCATTGCTTCCCATCTAGCCTTAGCCTAAATGAATATCCTAAGTTCCCCAAGATACACCTGGCAAAAACACATATCTATTACACTTTAAGACATTAGTTTTAGTTTTGTACCCTCTGTTCAAATGCATTGAACTACTAGATAAGGAAAACATAGAGTTTGTTTGTTAATCCTATAGGAATAGAGTGTAATTTTTATATAATTGCCTTCTATAAAAATGAAAACATAATATGTAAATCTCAAATGAAAATTACTTTTAGTTACAGATGCCAAACCTCAACTGAACTATTCCCTTGCATAAGACTATACTTTCCAGGGATTTCAGTGTAAAATCAAGCTTAGAAATGGCTGTAAGGTGTTCTTTCACTTGATATTATGGTGTTTAAAGTCAAGACTGTTAAAGTAATAAAGTAAAATCCTCCTTAAAAAATAATTAAATAATTAAAAGGGGCATATGTAATACTTTCAACAATAAAGATTTTAAAAATAATAATAATTGCCGAAACCAGTTTGGCTCAGTGGATAGAGTGTCGGCCTGCGGACTGAAAGGTCCCGGGTTCGATTCCGGTCAAGGGCATGTACCTTGGTTGCGGGCACATCCCCAATAGGAGATGTGCAGGAGGCAGCTGATCGATGTTTCTCTCTCATTGATGTTTCTGGCTCTCTATCCCTCTCCCTTCCACTCTGTAAAAAATCAATAAATTTAAAAAAATAATAATAATAATAATTAAAAACATATAAATGTCTCTGATACCTTTAAAAATCTATTTATATAAAAACCCTGGGTGTAACATCACATCCAAAGTTCAACCAACCGGAAGGAAGTCAGTCCTGCAGGGGTCGTCTTAGAAACGGCTGTGCCCTCCCCCAGCTGTTTCCCGGAGGGCGAGGTTTCAGGCAGGAACCCACCCTCGGAGCGTAGAAGTACTGAGTCCTGGGTTGCCTTGCCAAGGGCTGCGCCCTCCCCAAGCTGTTTCCCGCGAGGCCTGAGGAAAGAACCCACCCTCAGAGTGCCAGGAGCACCCAGCAGCAGTCAGTCCTGGGTTGCTGAGGCGGAGGCCACGGCGTGGTGGAACTCTGGGTCTGGCCCAACAGGGGGCATGGGTGGCCTTCAAACCAGACCCTGACAGTAGTGAGGAGGTGTTCACCTGAACCCCAGACCCTGACAGCAGGGAGGAGGGAGCCCCATTCCTCACGGAATTGACAGGTGGCCAACTTGCTGTCAGGGGCCTGCCAACTAGGAATCCTATTCACCTGCATATCTGTATAAAGTTTTAATACATTATATTAGAGGTCGTGGTGGTACTGTTTTACCCACAGCATCTACAGGAATTGCTGCAAATTTACTTATTGGTGGAAGCACCTGTCATTCCCAATATAAATTACCAATTCCATTAAAGGAAACTTCAATTTCTAGACTCGATATAAACAGTGAAGTTGCTAAAACTATTAAAAAGGCCCAACTTCCCATTATTGATGAATGCACCATGGCATCCAGTCATGCTATAAACGCCATAGACAGATTACTAAGAGAAATTATGAATTTGAATGTTGTATTTGGTGGGAAAGTTCTCCTTCTTGGAGGAGATTTTCAACAATGTCTCAGTATTGTACCGCATGCTATGTGATCAGCCATAGTACAAATGAGTTTAAAGTACTGCAATGTTTGGGGATGTTTCAGAAAGTTGTTTCTTACAACAAATATGAGATCAGAGGATTCTGCTTATAGTGGATGATTATTAAAACTTGGAGATGGCAAACTTGATAGCAGTTTTCATTTAGGAATGGATATTATTGAAATCCCCTGTGAAATGATTTGTAATGGATCTATTACTGAAGCTATCTTTGGAAATACTATATCTATAGATAATATTAAAAATATATCTAAACATACAATTCTTTGTCCAAAAAATGAGCATGTTCAAAAGTTAAATGAAGAAATTTTGGATATACTCGATGGAGATTTTCACACATATTTGAGTGATGATTCCATTGATTCAACAAATGATGCTGAAAAGGAAAATTTTCCCATCGAATTTCTTAATAGTATTACTCCTTCGGGAATGCTGTGTCATAAATTAAAATTGAAAGTGGGTGCAATCATCATGCTACTGAGAAATCTCAATAGTAAATAGGGTCTTTGTAATGGTACTAGATTTATTATCAAAAGATTAAGACCTAACATTATTGAAGCTGAAGTATTAACAGGATCTGCAGAGGGAGAGGCTGTTCTGATTCCAATAATTAATTTGTCCCCATCTGACACTGGCCTCCCATTGAAATTGATTCGACGACGGTTTCCCATGATGCCAGCATTTGTGATGACTATTAATAAATCACAAGGACAAACTCTAGACAGAGTAGGCATAGTCCTACCTGAACCCGTTTTCGCACATGGTCAGTTATATGTTGCTTTCTCTCGAGTTTGAAGAGCATGTGACGTTACAGTTAAAGTTCTAAATACAGTGGGGCCTTGACTTACGAGTTTAATTCGTTCCGTGACGGAGCTCGTAACTCAAATTACTTGTATGTCAAATCTTAAAGTGAACGCGTGAGACACGTGATGCTGGGCTGATGTTGTGGCGTTCACTGTGACGTTCGCTGCGCCAACTAGCGGTGGGGTATCTGAAGCTGGCTCGTAGCCTGAATTTTAGCTCGCAACTCAAAGCAAAAAATTGGCCGAGAGACGGCTCGTATCTTGAAAAACTCGTTAGTCCGGACACTCATAAGTCAAGGCCCCACTGTACTTCATCACAAGGGAAATTAGTCAAGCACTCTGAAAGCGTTTTCACTCTTAATGTGGTGTACAGGGAGATATTAGAATAAGTTGAATCACTTTATCAGTCATTGTTTGCATCACTGTTGTTTATCATGTTTTTGTTGTTTTTATATCATGTTTCTGTTGTTTTCATATCATGTTTTTGTCGTTTTTATATCATGCCTCTGTTGTTGTTATATCCTTTTGTTACTGTTTATTTATTAATAAATTTATATATTATTTTCATATACATTTTACTAATTTCCTTTCATCTCTCAGACTTCTATTATAGAGAAAGGGCAAATAGCAATATTAAAATATTTTTGCTAATTCCCTTTTAATGTGTATGAATTTCATGCACTGGGCTACTAGTAAAAATAATAATTAATGTAATTACCTATGCTATTTTGAGTAATTTGAGAAATAAAATTCTTTTAGATTTGGAATTGGGAGAAATGTAGGGGGCTATTGATTTAAGAAAACATTTATTTTTACTACATTTGCAGTCAGATTTTACCAATTGACACCAACCATAGTTAAACTGTCACTTAAAATAACTTTGTAAAATAGCAGTCAAAATGTACTATTTTATAAATTGACATGTGAGGAATCTCTTCCTTTGTAATAAATAATCAGATAATAAATATATTTAATAAACACTTTAATAATTTTATCATATTTTTCTGGAGTTAAGGATTACTGGTACAAATTTTTGTTGTTATTTGCTAAAACATAAAAAGTGTTTTTATGACAAATCATTTGCTGTTCAATTGATTTCCTTTTGTTATAAAGAAGGTTACCTTATATATCTGATGCTCAGAAGTTGCATCTACCTTGATAAAGACATTAAATGAAAGAGAAATAATTATTCATAAAAAGAATTGAGAATGGATCTATTAATACATGGAAGAACAAAAAATTTAACCTAGTTCCATGTTCAAACTCAAAGAAAAAGATGGACTTACAATAGCTACACTTCATGGATTCCTTCAATCACAAAATATCTTGTTCTCATAAAAGAGGGCACAAAGAATCCCATTATATCGTATGCACATCTTTAACTTTTCCATTTTTCAAAGTAGGCTTAGAAAGAACAAAGGACTTGGAACTGTTCAATGACTTTATGCTAGGGGAAGTACTGTACTTGGGGTTCCATTCTGCCATCTCAAAGGGTTTTTTTATTTTTTACTGTCAGAGTGCTTTTTAGCCTGTAGATAGTATATGAGCAGGGAGAATTCTGTTTGTTCTTTCAAAAACAGTCCAAAACATTTCAGTCTTTGTGAAGATTTCTTGAAGCTTAAATAGAAAATAAATTCAAAGTCAAATTCCTTATTAAGCCATCCATGTTACTTGTTTCTTATTCCACTGAGAATAGTATATCATAGTTCTGCTGAGACTAAAATAAGCTCAATATAAAAATGTGAATAAACTGTAGAAAAGTCTTTAATTTTACCTGAAAGTCAAACAGATCTTGAAGTTGTACAAGGACACTTCTAGTTTTTCTTTTATTTTTAAGCTTAAAAAATGCTACAGTTGCCTACTTTAGAGGTCATGTCTTTTTTA
>NW_005871190.1:2785033-2785911 GCF_000147115.1 Myotis lucifugus | reverse complement strand
TACCTGCTATCCATTTATAAAACATTTCATGAAATATTATAATTTATTAATTATTGGGAAAAATGGGTGAAAAAAAATAGTTACTAGGTCAGTGGAGTTGACTTCAGCTAACAAAAATGTTATTTTGACATTCTTAATGTGTCAAAGACTCAATTTTAATATTTAGTGTGGTCTTATTTCTAAGATTCTGTGTGTGACACAGCGCTTTTAGAATTTTGATGAATCTCATTATCCTGTACTATAGAAAGAAAATAAAACTAAAAGAAAGATTAACTAGATACAGATTTGATACATTATTTCTGATCATGTTATATTTTGTTCTAATAAATACTCAATAATGATAACATTAAGGCTTATAGCATCTACCTTTGAACAGCATTAAACATTCTCCTAAAAAAAGAGAGGCAAATTAATGTATTTTCATAAGCTGATTCAATAAAGAAATTTTGGGATATAATTTTTTTAGGTCCTGTTGAAGGTCATGGTATTCATCTCCCAAAAGATGCTGATATGGCAACAGCCCCATGAAACATTAAGTGTTAGATACAGGAGAATGAAGAGAGGAGATGAGAAGTGTAAGTACATTTTATTGTATGGATATTTTCTTTTGAAAAGGTGATATATTTTAATGGTATTATTCATGCTTCATCACAATTTTGCTTATTTTTTTATACATGTGCTCTCTCTCTCTCTCTCTCTCTCTCTCTCTCTCTCTCTTTCTCACACACACACACACACACACACACACACACACACACACAGCAGGAGTCTGTGTTTTCTTTTGATATTTATTTCCCAAGAACAAAGTTTGCCCCCTTTTTTATCTCTTTAAATCTTTAAGATAGTTATAAGGTTTTTTTCATTCTTTCCTTTATTAA
>NW_005871190.1:2764434-2770600 GCF_000147115.1 Myotis lucifugus | reverse complement strand
GTATTTATTGTGTTAATGAAAATAAGTTAGTTAAAATAGAAATATAATCTAAACTAGCTAACATTAGCGTTCAGTAAGTAAATGGTAGTATTGAAATACCATACAATTTGCTCTTGGCTAAAACTGAAAGAAGCTTAGCTCAGAAGTCCCACTTCAATTTGAAAGCAAAGAAAAAAATTCACATTAAGATGGACAATAACTCTTATCTGTGGGTAATATTTATTATCTTAACTAAGTTAAATCAAGATTCTCTTCTCATTTTTTACTTTTCTCATTCAAGATGATTTCAGTTCCCAGAAGCTTTCTTAATGTCTTCAGTTCAGTAGAGAAGCATATGGTTTACAGACCATCCTCTTTCCTACTGAATTACTTGACCTGATCTTTAGTGTGTTTTGGTATCCACTGTATCCATTGCATCTGCCATGCATGTCTCATCATAACTTTTGATGTCAAAACCTTGTTCTCTGAGTCTGCCTAGTCACGATTCCAGTCCTCTGCTGGTTGGTGGACCCTCTTAGCATTTTCTAATCCCTTTCTAACCCAAGACTCAGGAAGCCTCAGCTGCATTCCTTGTACCATTGCTGGAATACTCAAGACTTTCTCCATAGACCCGTCTCATGCCATAGGTTTTATGGCACTTAGGTGCTAGGTTGTATGTGAAAATTCTCATTAGCCCTATGGCCATCATGATTCTACCCTAGAAAGCCTTATGCTCAGGGCCTTACCAGCCTCACATCCATAGTTTTAATGTAGAAGGGGGCAGCAATAACATTGTTCTATTCTAATGTTCCATGATATCCTGTTCCCTGTCAAGTGGTTGTACTTTTATCATTTTGGAAGGGAAATATCTCAAGGGAATTACTCTCACTTTAAGTCTTTCAGACTCTGGCTTCCTCAAACCTCAAATCCCATTCTATCTCACCAAAGCATGGTTCTTACAAATCAAAGCTTTGTTCTCAAGATCATAGTACATTTCAAAAGACCATTTTGCACTTAAGTTAGAATAGGGTTTTTTGGGTTGTATATAACCTCATGTTCAGGAGAGGGGTGTTGAAAGCTAACTCTGCGATCTGAATTGTGGCTTCCGAAAATGTGATTAAAAGAAATGGGAGAAGCGATCTTTTACTATTTATTCATACAAACACAAATACAGACTGGTGTAAAATTAGGTTTATATTGTTTATATGAAAAATACAATAATTAATAAAATGAATAATAATACAAGAATAAATTATTTTGCATACTCACAATATAAACCTACTTTTGCCCCACCTGTATAAATGAGAATGGGAAAAAAAACCCACAAAAAACAGCTACACTATTTATAATGTTTATCAATATGTCCACATTCTGTTCGCTTTTTTTCAGTTTTCTATAATGATATTTCTAGAATAAATATGTTGCTTGTGTGATCTGATAAAATTATTATCAAAGAAACTTAATTACTTTTTTATATAACAGTTCTTAGCTTTACTCTTTCTGATATTGTTATTTAATACATTTGAAACTGTGGTTTCTTTTTCTAGATCATTTCTCATTCCTTCCCTCATCATTTGCATCTATATTATTCTGGATCAAGAATAATGTCTTCTAATTTTCCTCTGCAAAACCACAGCATGTAGTATATACTCAATAATTTGTTGGCAAGCCAACAAAATAAAATGCAGGGAAGGCTTCTAGTCAAGAGGGCAGATAGGTAAATTCAGTACTCGGATTCTCCCACAACCACATCAGAATGGCAACCAAACTATAGAACAACCATCATTCAGAACTGCCTGAAATCTAGCTGAAAACAAGTCCTATAACTGAGTATATAAAGAAGAAGCCACATAGAAACTGGTAGGAGGGGCAGAGACACAGAACTGGCTGGTCCCACTGGTCCATATAGGACACGTACTACATAAGGCCACTCTACTAAGATTAGGGGACATAGCAGCTCTGCCTAATATATAGAAACAAACACAGAGAGGCAGTCACAATAAGAACACATGCTAGAAATCAAGAAGCATATCACTGCTGCAAAGGTCCCCACTGAAGAGCATGGGGTTCCAGCCCCATACCAGGCGCCCCAGCCCAGAGTTCCAGTGCTAGGAAGAAAAGTCACCATAAGTTCTGACTGTGAAAATCAGCAGGAATTGTGACTGAGACAGAGGACTGCTGGCGTCTTAGGTGTTCCTCTTAGAGGGCCCACACACGAAGTTAGACTCATACACTCTAAGCTCCAGCAGTTGGGCAGCAGCTCAAAAGGTGCTAGAGCAGTGGTTCTCAACCTTGGCTGCACATTAGAATCACCTGGGAATCTTTTTAAAATCCTGATTTCTGGGCCTCATCCTCCGGAAATTTCTTTGTTACTAATGTTGTGGCCCCACCCCATAACAAAGCAACAGAATTTCCGGAGTATGAGGCCCGGAAATCAGGATTGAAAACAGGAATGTCCAGAAGGATGAGGGCCCAGAAATCAGGGATTTTTAAAAAGGTTCCCCAGGGTGATTCTAATGTGCAGCCAAGGTTGAGAAACCACTGTCCTAGAGACTATGAGGAGGAACTGAATAGTCTGTTATCAGGGTGACAACTAGAAGTGCTGGCAGGGGCCATTATTCCTTTGATGAGCCCCCCCCCCACACACACACACACACACATAGAGCTGGCAGGTGGGCACCATTTCTGAGTCTCCATCAACCTTGCTAAAACTGTGGGCTTTGCCCTGGTGATTCCCTGAGACCACCCCATCGAACTTGAAAGCCCACCAAAGCCATTTCTAGTGACTTTTCCATACAAATAGCCTTCCCTGGCTCATGCTACAGACTTTCCTAATAAGTCTCTAAGGTTCACAAGCCCCTAACAAGAAGCATGTGGCCTCAGCATTCCATGCAACTCTTTCTAAGTGGCCCCAGGTTTGGTACTAGTGCCAGCTAGCCTCAGCTTATTGTTTGGTCTCTTTCAGACACCTCCAAGCCCAGCACAAGTAGCAGCAATCCACAGATCACCCTGTAGCTCATGCCAGGTGGACCTGGGCAGGGCACAAGTGGCTGCTCATCATGGCCTGCACCTCCTGCGAGACCCCAGAGATAGCATACCTGATGGACAATTTCAGATCATGCCAAAGTACTATCCAATCACCTCCACGAGCAACACACTGAGGGATAGAGTCACTGGGCACAAGAGCCCTGTTGAAGTGAGTCTTGCTCCATGGGGTAAGCCCCTGCATAGCAGATCCTCTGCTATAATTGCAGATGGTCATTGAAGCTGATTGTCCTTGGGGGTCAATCCCTCCCATTGACATACCAAAGCAATCAAGGCTCAACTACAGTAAGACCTTACACACAGACCACATGAGGGGTGCACCTGAAGTCCCCAGATAGGATGACCAAGGAGGCTATGCCACTGGACCATACAGGATACCTACTACATAAGGCCACTCTACAAAGATTAGGAGACATAGCAGCTCTGCCTAAAATACAGAAACAAACACAGAGAGGCAGTCACAATTAGAACACAAACATGTCCCAAATGAAAGAACAGAACAAAAGTCCAGGAGGAGAACTAAACAAAATGGAGACAAGCACTCTACCAAATTCAGAGTTCAAGACATAATAAAGATGCTCAATTATCTCAGTGAGAACTTCAATAAAGATATAAGAAACATAAAAATGGAGATAAAAGACATAAAAAGGAACCAGCCTGAAATGAAGAATATAATCATTGAAATGAAGAATATATTACAGGGAATCAAGAGGAGAATAAATGAAGAAGATAATCAAATCAGTGATTTAGAAGATAAAGAGCAGATAACAATGAATCGGAAGAGAGAAAAAAAAATCCAAAAGAATGAGGTGAGTATAAGGAGTCTCTGGGACAACTTTAAGCCTACCAACATTTGCATCATGAGGATGCCAGAAAAAGAAAGAAAGCAAGAAACTGAAAACCTATTTGAAAAAATTATGTAAAAATCTCCTAGCCTGGTAAAGAAAATAGATACACAAATCCAGCAAGTACACAGAGTTCCAAACATGATGAACCCAAAGAGGTCCATACCAAGAAATGTCATAATTAAAATGCCAAAGATTATAAAGTCAACAAGAGAATCTTAGAAGTGCTACGTGAAAAGGGGCTAGTTACCCACAAGAAATTTCCCATAAAATTGTCAGCTGATTTCTCAACATATACTTTGCAGGGCAGAAGAGTCTGTCAGGAAATATTCAAAGTGATGAAAAGCGGAAATCTACAACCAAGATTACCCTACCCAGAAGAGGTATCATTTAGAATTGATGGACAGATAAAGAGCTTCCCAGACAGGAAAAAGCCGAAGTAGTTCATACCACCAAACCAGTATTATAAGAAATGTTAAAGGTTCTTCTTTAAGAAGAGGAAGGAAAAAAAAATAAAAAAATATATGAAGAAAAAATGGCAATAAGAACATATATATCAAAAATAACTTTAAATGCAAGTGAATGAAATGCTCCAATCAAAAGACATACAGTGGCTGAATGGATAACAAAATAAGACCCCTACATATGCTGTCTATAAAAGATTCACTTCAGATGGAAAGACACAGACTGAAAGTAAAGGAATGGAAAAATTTATTTCATGAAAATGGAAACAAAAAACAAAAAACAAAAAAAGTTGGTGTAGCAATACTTACACCAGACAAAATAGACTTTAAAACAAGAGACTTTAATAAGAGACAAAGAAGGACCCAATCATTCCACTTTTGAGTATTTATCAAAACACTAAATTGAAAAGACATATGCATCCATGTGTGCATTGCAGCATTATTTACAATGGCCATATGGAAGCAATCCAAGTGTCCATTAATAGATTGGGTGCATATAAAGAAGTGGTGCATATATACAAAAAATATGACACAGCCATTAATAAAATGAAATCTTGTCATCTGCAACAACATGCATGGACCTAGAAGGTATTGTGCTGAGTAAAATAACTCATAGAAATACAAATGGCATATGATTTCACTTGTATGTGAGAAACAAAATTAACAAATAAGCAGAACAGAAACAGACTCATAGATACTCATGTTGACAGTCACCAGATGGAAGAGGGGATTGGGGCATGGATGAAAGGCTTAAATAGTATAAATTGGTAGTTATAGAATAGTCATGGGGATGTAAAATATAGCAGAGAAAGTACAGTCCATATAATGTAATAACTATGTATGGTGACTGATGTGATGGGTACTAGATTTATTGGGTGATCACTTTTATAAGTTATATAAATGTCTAATCGGCCGAAACCGGTTTGGCTCAGTGGATAGAGCATCAGCCTGCGGACTGAAAGGTCCCAGGTTCAATTCCGGTCAAGGGCATGTACCTGGGTTGCGGGCACATCCCCAGTAGGAGATGTGTAGGAGGCAGCTGATCGATGTTTCTCTGTCATCGATGTTTCTAACTCTCTATCTCTCTCACTTCCTCTCTGTAAAAAATCAATAAAATATATTTAAAAAAAAATGTCTAATCATTGGGATATAGAACTGAAACTAATATAATATTGTATGTAAGCTGTAATTGAAAAAAAAATAGTTTAAATAAATAAATAATAAATAAATTACAGGACCTATATTATCTGGTTGTCTTTGGACCTGGACTCCTTTTACCAGGTGGGCACTTACCAATAATTCAGTTTCCAGTCAATATTTTTTCCCATCTACTCTTTGTGCTTAGATTTTTTTTTCATTCTCTTATTTTTTTGGAATAAAATAGAATGTCAGATGTTCCTGTGATTTTATCATTTGAAGACTATGCAACCAAGATACACTATAAAAAGGAGATACAGGCTGTTAAAATCCCTATTCCCTAGTTCAACAGGGCCTAGACATAAAAAATTCAGGAAGAAATTCAATACCTCATTTTTGAAGTATGTTTCTGTTTCTCTTAAAATACTCTATTTACCCAGATCCCTAGAGTCTTTTGGACAATACCCAAGAGAGAATTTTAAGTAACCAGTGTGCTTCTTATTTGTTGACTGCTATTGAAGTTTTCCTCTTTAAATTTAAAATCGTTTAGAACAACTTTTTTCAACACAATGGGGAATTTACTTTATTTGAAAGGAGAATATCGAATTTTAGTATACGATTTTGATGGAAAAACAAAAGTAAAAAATCTCCAATGCATACTGAAAATATCGTGTTTGGATCTGCTACATGCAAGAG
>NW_005871190.1:2692116-2764334 GCF_000147115.1 Myotis lucifugus | reverse complement strand
CATTTAAGTAAACTAAAATTATTTCAAATTATTGAATGGAACTTGTACTGCCAATATTAAGTGGGACATCTTAGGTGGAGAATCATGTAAGCATTTGTTGTTCTGTCACATAAGATATACTTATCTTGTTACCAAATAATCTTTTGGAAGATATTTATTGTATTTCTATTTATTTAAAAAATATTATTTTTACGGAAGATTTGGTAAATAAATGAAAAAGGATTTTTAGAGTTTCTAGTGTTGTTTTTCAGGCAAAGTTATGCTATCCCTCATTAAAATTTAGTGAAATCTAGAACCAGCAAAGCATCTTGAAATTTTAGTTTATTGTACAAAAGCTGATTTCTGGAAACTGCCAAGACTGTTATACAGACTCTTCTTCTTCATTTTTAAATGAATTGTGAAGCCCTTCATTCCCCGCATTTTATGTTTTATAGCTGAGTTACAGTTTTTTGGTTTTTTTTACAAGACACCTGCCTCCCCATTTCAAACATCTTAAATCAGGGAATAAAAATGTTTAATTTTAAATTCAATCAGCACCCAAGCCACTTGAAGCAATGGATTCTATTTCAGCTACTGTCTCTTTGTCCCTCATGTGGTAAAAACAAAACAAAACAAAACAAAAACTTCATCTCAAGAGCTGAGCATGTACAGAAGCTAATTAAAATTCAATTTAAGTCAGCCCAGGTGTATCATTATTGGTGATATTCATAGTCCTAGTGACTGACTTTAACCCCTCAGAACCTTGTATTTCCAAAATGATGATGGGTGATATTTTAACTTCCCTGAGCTCCAAATTGTAGACACCAAAGTGCTATACAAAAGAGAATTGTACACAATTGAAAATGCATAAAATCTCTGCATTAATCTTGGAAATTAAAGTGTGCTGTGAGCTTTACATGAAAATATAAATTTATAGAGCTCTCTGGAGCAAGCGGGACAGGAAGGGAAACAAATAAAATATTTATTTCCTAAAAGAGAGAAAGATAGTCAATGTTTAGGTGTATGGTTACTTCTAAAATCAGGTAGGGTTGATTTCTTGAGTTTTTATTTTTCTAATGCTGAGCTTAACTCAAATGTGTTTTAGTCACAATATAAATTGCCTTTTAAAAATATTTATTTAGAGAGCAGGTTTTTGTGGATGACCTGCTGCTCTCCCACACTCATATGATTCAACCCTGTCTCTGCTTAATTGGCTCAAGTAGTGACAGGCAACATGGACCCATTGATTGTCCAGTTACATATTCTGGTGACCACAAAGGGAACATAAGGCAAGGGACTCCTCTGGGGTGAGTATAGGGATCCCACTTGCTGCCTAGACTGGGGGTTCCTGAGGCTCAGGCCTGGACTCATTTGCAGCGCTGCCAGGAATTTTCCTGTTCTGAGTCCCAGCCTCAACTTCAGCAATCCCCATTGTCTCACCTGAGACCTAAGTTGAATCAAGCGTTTTTGTAGGAAGAGGCATTTACAGTGTATGGCATTTTACTGCCTCCCATCTGGAGGAGCCTGATCAGCTCCAGGTGGGAAGGGATCTCCAGTGGTCCTTGCCTGGTCTCTGAGTTCTTAGTCTGATCCACTCTGAGACAAGAGACATTGCTCTGCTTCGGTCAGTTGTAAACACAGGGCATTCTGAGGTTTCTGTGGCTGGACAGACAAGGAGCATGGTGTGAAGCCCTTGTCTGTGGGGTGTGCAAGGCTGTAAATATTGTACATAGAGTGTCTCTGTTGATTGTTGTTTTATGTCTTTGATGTTTGGTTTAATTTGTTTAAAGACGGGCCATATTTCTCTTTGCTAGGGGCCCCAGCTACTTGTGGCAGGCTGAACCTGTGGCAGGGATTGCAGGAACTTCCCAGCAGCTGCCAAGAATTCTTAATCTTGGGGACCTTCCTGCTCTCCTTCTCAAGGCATCAGCTACTGGAAACTCTTGACTAGTAAAAGTTCTGTCTGTCTGTAATGTAACTTGGTTACTGATTGATGTTCTTTGCTTGCTTGCTTACCTTTGGGGGATTTTAGTTTGCTCTTCTCTGTTTTATGAACATAGGGAATCCTCTGTCTCTGCTGTTTAGGCTTTGTAGCACTCAGAACACATTTGCTGTGCTGGGTTAGTGTGAGATAAGATTCTAAGGCTAATGCCCCAGTCCACCCTTTTGTGAGTACTCATTCATTTACTGTAGTGGTTTTTCTGTTTCCATTTTAAAGATCTCTTCTTATATGCAAGATTACATACTGTTAGTCTACTCAGAAAGAAAAAAAAATACATGGGAAATAAAACCTTCTAACCCCCCAAGTCTTTTTCCTAGGAGGACCAGATATGCAGAAGTGCCCTTCAGCAGGCTACAGAAATAGCAGAGGGGGGGGGGGGGGGGGGCACTCCCATTTTTGTACAGAAAATTAAAATAGAATAGTATTTTCACATAAAAGTTACTGAATGCTGGGGAGTTATCCCTGTTACAAAATTTGCTCAAAAAATGCCTTGGGTAATAATTGGCTTTTAAATCTCAAAGTTGTTAAGGCAAAATAAATATAACTAAAATGAAAGGTATATGATAAAGCTTTCTTAGTGAAAATTATATATGCCTAACCATAGTTTTCCAAAGACTTTGGTAACTTAAAGCTTTTGAGTTGCTGGATTAAATAGTAAAAATTATTAAATATCTAGGTATTTTGAAATAACAGGATACTGAAATATTAATCTGAGTTTGCTGCATATGGAGAATCTAAAGGATGGATTTGAATCTGTTAAATGTCTTGTATTTTATTTGAAATATCTCTTAAAATGTGAATGTATTGCTAATCTGAGGGATGTTAATTACTTACATGCCACCTAAAAATTAAGGTTTCTAAGGGTTAAGAATTCTAACTAATTGGAAAGAAATTATGGTTTTGGTGTAATAGAAGACATGAAGCATGGAGATAAATTTTGAAGGAAAAAGAAAGTGGGTTCTAAAGCTGATTATTTATGAAAGTTGTAAGGTTTCTTTTTTATTTTTTTATTATTTTTTATTTTTTTTATTCTTTAAAAAAATATATTATAATAAGTATTACAAAGGGTATTACATATGTGTCCTTCCCCCACCCCCCGCCCTTGACAATCCCCTGCCCTCCCTTACCCCCCAGTGTCTTATGTCCATTAGTTATGCTTATATGCATGCATACAAGTCCTTCGGTTGATCTCTTACTCCCCTCCCTTCTGCCCCCCAACCCTCTCTGGTCTTCCCACTGCAGTTTGACAATCAGTTTGAGGCAGCTCTGCCTCTGTATCTATTATTGTTCAAACGTTTGTAACGGTCTTTATTATCCATGAATGAGTGAGATCATGTGGTATTTTTCTTTCATTGACTGGCTTATTTCACTTAGCATAATGCTCTCCAGTTCCATCCATGCTGTTGCAAATGGTAAGAGTTCCTTCTTTTTTACAGCAGCATAGTATTCCATCGTGTAGATGGACCACAGTTTTCTAATCCATTCATCTACTGATGGGCACTTAGGCTGTTTCCAGATCTTAGCTATGGTGAATTGTGCTGCTATGAACATATGGGTGCACATATCCTTTCTGACTGGTGTTTCTGGTTTCTTGGGATATATTCCTAGAAGTGGGATCACAGGGTCAAATGGGAGTTCCATTTCCAGCTTTTTGAGGAAACTCCATACTGTCTTCCATAGTGGCTGCACCAGTCTGCATTCCCACCAGCAGTGCACAAGTGTTCCTTTTTCTCCACATCCTCTCCAGCACTTGTCGTTTGTGGATTTGTTGATGATAGCCATTCTGACAGGTGTGAGATGGTACCTCATTGTTCTTTTGATTTGCATCTCTCGGATGATTAGTGACTTTGAGCATGTTTTCATATGTCTCTTGGCTTTCTGAATGTCCTCTTTTGAAAGGTGTCTATTTAGATCCTTTGCCCATTTTTTGATTGGATTGTTTATCTTCTTTTTGTTAAGTTGTATGAGTTCCCTATAAATTTTGGAGATTAGGCCCTTATCAGATATGACGTTGGCAAATATGTTTTCCCACGCAGTGGGTTTTCTTGTTTTGTTGATGGTTTCTTTTGCTGTGCAGAAGCTTTTTATTTTGATGTAGTCCCTGAAAGGGCGAGGGCTAGGCCCTCCACCTTGCCCCAGGGTAAGGGCTAGGCCCTCCACCTTGCCCCAGGGTAAGTGCTCCATCTTACCTTGGCCACGTGCTTGGCGGGGAGCTTCTTCCCGGAAGTCTAAGCCTCTGCTAGCCACACCCAGGAACAAGACACAGACTTGTGCCTGGCCAATCGGCAGAGCACAGTCCTTTCTCCTCCCCTTCCTCCAACTCCCCCTATATAACCCGTCTCCACACAGAGTTATCCCTCTCTGCTTCCTGTCGCTGCGTCGGCAAGGTGGGGGAGCCGAGCTAGCTTGAATACAGATTCTTATGCTTTTGCATCGGATTGACTGGCTCCCTGATGTGGTTTCTTGGGAATCCTGAAATCTGGGCATAACATTTGGGGGCTCGCCCGGGGTTCCCAGGACCATGTAGGGATCCTCAATCCGTAGAATCTGCGTGGCCGCGGTAAGTGTCTGTGTGTTGTGTATTCTGTCCTGTGTGAGCTCACTTCTGGAATCGGTGCCTGAGGGGTCCAGGCGGACGCGCCGTGTACGACCACAGGCGGGGGAGAGTTAGAAGACGTTCTGCTCCCCACGAGGAATGTGTATTCTCCTCACGGATATGAGAGATGTGTATTCCTCTCATGAGAGAAGTGTATTCCTCTCGTGGATTTGAGACGAGGCGGGTCGCAACCGCCGGGTTTGGCATAATGCCATCGTCTAGTTGCTTCCATAGAGTTGGAAAGCTGTTCTTTGGGCCCTGTTTGTCTGTGCCTGTTTCTCTGTTTTCTGTGGATTGTGGTTGCAAGGAGATTGCGGGAGGCTTTAGAGCTCCCTCAGGAATTGGGAAGTTGTTAGGAATTGAATGGATTGTTTAAACTCTGAATGAATGTCTGGTGAAAGTATGTGAGTGTAAAAGCAGGGGGGAGGTCCCCGCCTGCCCGCGCGCCTCCCAGGCAGGGAAGGTGAGCGGGGGATCACTGTGCCTGGGGCCGCAGGAGCCGCTTGCTCTGCAAGTCGGGGGCAGGCGTGCAGGAGCGCGGTGCACGGTGACCGAGCCCGGCTGCACTGCGGGCCCAGGCGGCTCGGCAGCGGCAGGCGCTGGGCCGGGGCCGAGGCCGGAGCCGGAGCCGGAGCCCGAGCGGCGCGGCCTGGAAGAGGCCGGAGGCCGGGAGAGGCCGTGGCAGCCCGAGCCCTGCAGCTTGGGCCTGCGCTCGGCGCCATGAGTGGCGGCGCGCCTTCGGGGGGCGGCCCTGGGGGCTCAGGCTGGGCACGGACAAGCTAGTTCGCGGAGCCTGGCCACGGCGGCGGCGGCGGCGGGGCGTTGGCCCCTGGGCTTGTGGCGAGCGAGTGGAGCTGGGCGGAGCGCGGGGGTTAAGGCCGGCGAGTTGCTTGCGGGAGGCCAGAGCAGCGAGGCCCCCGGCAGCATCGGGTCCAGGGGAAGGTCTGGGAAAGATGATAAAAGTTCAATGTATCCTTCAATGTAAAAGTATTGATTTGAAAGTCCTTATGCATCCGGGATTTCTGTGCACGTGTAAAGGGAAAAGGCCAGTTTAAAAACGAGTGCGCATAGTTTTGAGCTGAACTTGACCTTTTGCTGTGTACAGAATAAAAACCCGAGAAAAATGGCAGATGAACCTGACAAAGAAATGTTTGGATTGAATTGGGAAAAATTATGTTATTGTGGTAACTAAATACCTTTGCTTATTGGTATAGCCACCATTTTGGGCTGCAAGCCTTGACAGCCGCCATGTTGGCCGCATGGTTTGCTGCTTCCCTGGGGGCCGCCATCTTGAAACAGCAAAGGCCCCGCCCTCTGATTTAGTCAGGGGTGGAGCTTTAAGGCAAAGTTTTATGGGGCTGCAAGTGTGCTTGTTTTGCGGATTTATTTTTAAGCTAATCTCTTAAATCTAAAAAACCCTGCTTTCCTTAAACTAAGGACAATTAAAGGTTATGTCAAAGTCTTTAAAAGGGACTGATAGTAGTAATCCAATATCTAAAGTCAGATAGAAACTGTGGCTTCATACTGATCTAGATAATGTGTTTACCCACAGCTGTGGTTCGGATTGCATGCTGTCTCTGCTTCTGTAAATTGATCTGTCCTTATTGCTTAAACATGTATCCTTGTTAAATTTGAATGTATTGTTAATCTGAGGAATGTTAATTATTTACATGTCACCTAAAAATTAAGGCTAAAAGTTCTAACTAACTGGAAAGCATGGCTTTGGTGTAATGGGAGGAAAGAAATTTTAAATAGATGGTAGGCCAATAAGCTGGAACTGGTCACTGGTGGTGGATTGTGAGAAGGGCTGGACATTGCCTAACTTCTCCTTCCTTGGTACCCCTGAAACATCAGAGGGTACTTCTGGCCTTGATTTTCTTGGTTTTGGATTTGTTTGTTTGTGATGAAAACCGTTTCTATCTGAATAAGACATAGGTCAAGAATCCTGTCCTGGGATGTGGGAAAGGCCTCCACATCTGTTCCTGTCAGACCCCCATCAGGGGACTTGGGCGATGTTCCTGTTATCAGCTCAAGAGCCCAAGACTATAAAGATACTTGTTCACTGAAAAGGTGTAAGTGTAAATGTTTATTTGATGTTTGTAAGCATCTCTGTTTGTTTGCTGGGAACTTTGATTTGCTATGTGATATTCTGTGCTGGGTTGGGATTTTGAAATTCTGGGGTAGATTTAAAAGGTATTTGTGGATTTTCTAGTCTGATTGGGACATTTAAGGGTGGGGCTCAAAGTTTCTCAGAGCAGAGATTTCATGGGCCCTTCCCCCTGCCTGTGAAAGGAAGGCAACAGGCCCTAGAATCTGTACGAGACCAGCCCAACCCCAACTCCTCATCAGCAGAGACCAGGAGATTGGGTCTACGACAGAAGGCACCGCCAGGAGACCCTCGAACCACGTTGGAAGGGTCCCTACACTGTGGTGCTGACGACCCCCACCGCTCTCAAGGTAGACGGCGTAGCGACCTGGGTCCATCACACTCACGTCCGGTCAGCGGACCCATCCATGATCTAGGAAGACTTCGTCACCAAATGGAGCGTCGATCGAGATCAACGCCACCTGCTCAAGCTCAAGCTACGGCGTGCTCGACCTGCCTGATGCTGGTAACATTGCTCGCGATCACTCCTGCTGCCGGGAGCCCCCACAATACTGTGTAATAGACTTAGATGATGCCTGCATCTTCATGGACATGGCTCCAAAGAGACAAGGACAATTTATAGGAAGGTCAAGAATAGACTTTAGTAGGATTTGGCTGCCTGAAGCGGCCATGATGCCAATATTATGTTTCATTGTATTGATATGTTATATTGACCTTTGATTCTCTTGCAGGTTTGAATGTATGTTGGCTGTCCTGGAAGGGGACTGTGTGGAGTGAACCCCAAGAGTAGAGGGTGTCTGGCTGCCAAGAGGGCAGGTGCCCAACTGGGCAGGGAAGGGTGCCCATCAGGTTTTGGTCTCTGTTGAGAGACAGTTGATGGTTGGCAGCCTGTATATTGTCTTGCAGGCCTGCGTAACCATGCCCATGTCAGGGGTAGTAAAGCTGGAAAAAGGCATGTTTAGAATAGAAGGTCTAAGGCATGGTTATGCATAGAAAGAAAGTTTAATGCCAACAATTAATGTTTTGTTAAAAAGAATTGGCAAGGAAAGTCAGAAAATCTTAGAGTAGATCAGTATGTCTTTCTTCTTATATAATTCCTCCGAAATTTGGCAATGCTAACATGGCAATACATTTCTTTGCATAGATTCAATAAGACCGGTTCCTAATAGTGTTTTTATTAGTGGAAAACTTTGACTGGAGTATCATGTTTTAAAAAGCCCTGTCTGAACTCTAAAGACTTGAAGCCAGTAAGAATGCCACGAAGAAAGCCTGGTATCCTGCTTGGAAGCCCTGAAGATGGCTGGTGCTGGAGCGTCAGGCCCATGCCCTACCATCACTGGCGGTTGGTAAGAGTAGAAGGGGAGCAGTAAGGATGCCTCTGCGTCCCTGCGGAACCCCCACACACTCTGGGCCGCAACAAGTAGGAGGGCTACTGAAATGGGCTTAAAACCTAGAGCGTGGGCTCAGGTGGAGTTGCTACAGGTGAAGGATTCACCTAACTCAGCAGATACTGCAGGCGGGCATGATGGCAGCTGGGTGGCGTGGCTTCCTGGCCCTACGGGGCATATTAAGATTCAACCATGAGATTCCAGCAAAGGTAGTAAGTTACCATTCTTGTTGTGTTTATGCAAACATCAGGACAGTAGATAAATTAATCTTGATTTGGCTTTTTGATAGCCATGGAGGAATTTTAAGAAGAAAAATCCTATTTCAATAAAAGTTGTTAAAGCTAAAATGGTTTCTTCCCCTTCCACCAGACCATTTGTTAAGATATGCCCAGTACGGGCCTCTAGCAACGGTGGAATAGAAAAGCAGTCCGTCTCATGATTGAGCCGGAAGTTCCAAGACAAAGGGGGGAATGAAAGGGCGAGGGCTAGGCCCTCCACCTTGCCCCAGGGTAAGGGCTAGGCCCTCCACCTTGCCCCAGGGTAAGTGCTCCATCTTACCTTGGCCACGTGCTTGGCGGGGAGCTTCTTCCCGGAAGTCTAAGCCTCTGCTAGCCACACCCAGGAACAAGACACAGACTTGTGCCTGGCCAATCGGCAGAGCACAGTCCTTTCTCCTCCCCTTCCTCCAACTCCCCCTATATAACCCGTCTCCACACAGAGTTATCCCTCTCTGCTTCCTGTCGCTGCGTCGGCAAGGTGGGGGAGCCGAGCTAGCTCGAATACAGATTCTTATGCTTTTGCATCGGATTGACTGGCTCCCTGATGTGGTTTCTTGGGAATCCTGAAATCTGGGCATAACAGTCCCATTTGTTTATTTTCTCTTTAGTTTCAACTGCCCTAGGAGCTGTATCAGTGAAGAAATTGCTTTGGCATATGGCTGAGATTTTGTTGCCTTTGGATTCTTCTAGAATTTTTATGGCTTCCTGTCGTACATTTAAGTCCTTTATCCATTTTGAGTTTATTCTTGTGTATGGTGTAAGTTGGTGGTCTAGTTTCATTTTCTTGCATATATCTGTCCAATTTTCCCAACACCATTTATTGAAGAGACTATCTTGGCTCCATTGTATGTTCTTGCCTCCTTTGTCAAATATTAATTGAGCATATTGGGTTGGGCTAATTTCTGGACTCTCTATGCTATTCCACTGATCTATATGTCTGTTCTTGTGCCAGTACCAGGCAGTTTTGAGAACACTGGCTTTGTAATATAGCTTGATATCTGGCATTGAGATCCCACCTACTTTGTTCTTTCTCAGGATCGCTGCAGCTATTCGGGGTCTTTTTTTATTCCAGATGAATTTTTGGAGAGTTCGTTCTAGATCTTTGAAGTAGGCCATTGGTATTTTAATGGGAAGTGCGTTGAATTTATAGATTGCTTTGGGTAGTATGGACATTTTGATGATGTTGATTCTACCAATCCAAGAACATGGTATGTTCTTCCATCTCTTTATGTCTTCCTCTATCTCTTTTTTCAACGTCCTGTAGTTTTCTGAGTAGAGGTCTTTTACCTCTTTAGTTAAGTTTATTCCTAGGTAGCTTAAGGTTTGTGAAAGTTGTAGAATTTTTTAAAGAGAAATGCTGGAGGGAAAAAATGATATAAATGACACAGGCCAGTAAGCCAGGACAAGTAGAATAGGGAAAGTGAGATGGTTAAACAGTAATTTGGAGTCATCTAGTAAATCCTATCTTCCCTAAACCAAGGACACTTAAGAGTAAATGATTTGCGTTTTGCCTCCCTAACCAGAGGGTAAATAAATAGCTTATATCAACCTACTCAGGGAGATAGCAGAAATCCAGTTAGTGTCATTTGCTAACCACACCCAAGGACAAATGAAGTTAGAGAATAAACCTCATTTTGGTTAGTTCTTTTCTAGTATGTTAAAAGGGAAAACATCTCTCCTGTTTTTGCCCAGGAAGCAAAAGTTCTATAAGTTAATCAGGCACTTGATTTAAAAAAAGAAAGCCATCTTTTTAATCATGGGAACTGAAGATTGCTAGCCTATGTTTGTATTTAATATCCTTTTGTCACTTTGAATGCCTAATAATAATGATACCTGATCTTTTGGTAAAATAAGTTTGACAACCTTCCCAGAGTTTGAATTTTAAGAAACTTTTTCTTGTCCTAGAATTGACTTTAGACCATTCCAATAGGCCCTGGAATGCCTCAAGAATTTGTTTTCTCTCATGAAGGAACATTTTCTGCTTAAGATACATGGGAAGCTCTGTCAAATAATAACAACTATATTATGCTTTCATTTATAACTAATTGTTATTTATAATATTGTATTTTGCAGAAAGGACAATATTCCATTATAATCAAGTCCATAACTGTGTCATTTTAAATTTCTTCTTGTCATTTAGAGACAGTCACTGTTTTGTTATAATGCATCTGGAAAAATATACATCTTCTGAGGGAACCATGGAAAGGACTCTGACATTTTCAGATCATCCCTTTTGAATTGGATGGAAATTATTAGAACTCTACAGAATATCTGGATTTATAGAAGTAAATACTGGTAGGAAAAATCAGGAGAAACAAAAAATATTGATTATGGGACTGAATGAACTGAAAATAGTTATATAATTTTTGTAACTTGTTGAAAGTATTACTGATTCTTAAACTTTTTGTTTTTCAGATGTAAGGAAGCATTTTAAAAGCAATTGGCAAGCCCTAATTGGTTTTGCTCAGTGGATAGAGCATCGGCCTGCAGACCGAAGGGTCCCAGGTTCAATTCCGGTCAAGGGCATGTACCTTGGTTGCGGGCACATCCCCAGTGGGGGGTGTGCAGGAGGCAGCTGATCGATGTTTCTAACTTTATATCTCTTTCCCTTCCTCTCTGAAAAAATAAATAAAATATATTAAAATAAATAAAAGCAATTGGCAAATTATATATTTTTCTCCTTACCTGTCCCTTCAGAATTCGGCAATTCTTAATAAGTAGCAATACATTTCTTTGCATGAATTCAATAAGATTTGTTTCCAATTGTGGCTATATTAATATTAACTCAGACTTTGACTGGAATGTCATGTCTGACAGAGACATGCCTGGACTCTGTATGTCACCAGAAAGCTTTAAGGAATGGAGTCAATAAGAGCCCCTTGGAGAAAGCCTGGTTACATGGTTCATGGCATCTTTCCAGGTAAGGAACGAAGTTTGCTTTCCTGAGAGATGGCAATGAAAAAACCTCAATACATCATTGGGGACCTCAACTTGAAGAATTTACCTGCCTACAGGTATTGCAGACAAACCTAATGGCAGCTAGATGGCTCAGCTTCTTTGCCCTGTGGGGCTAATTAAAGTTTGATCATGAAATTCCAGCAAATCATATCTTTTTAAAATAGCCTATGTGATCAACTATTATTCTTATTTTGTTCATGCAAATAATTAGGCCAAATTGTAATTAGACTTAATACAGTAAATAAATTGGTCTTAATTTGGCTCTTTAATAAAAATAGGGTGATTTTAGGGAGAAAAATTGTGTTTCAATAGGAAATTATTAGAACTGAAATTTTTTTTTCTTTCCACCAGACCACTTATTGTAGTTCTTGCTGTTCTAACTTCTGCCCAATAATACTAAATTTTATAACACAGTTTGTCTCCACCAGGTTACAAGCCCTACTCCCACTCAAGGAATACCACCTCTAGGCACCATTGCCACCTCCTTCCATGACCAGGACTCATCGTCCCTCTGACAGAGAGCAAAGATCTCTTGGCTCTGAAGGAAAACTTCACCCCGCTTCAGCATGAAGCAGTTACAGAAGAGACCCAGTGCCTCTTTTCTCTGAAAAAATTCAGAGCCAAGATCCTTGAGGGATGTGGTTGGCAGTTACACAGACCTGAGCAGAGCATGGATGATGGGCCAACCAGAGGAGAAATGGGTAAGAATTTGAGGCATGCTTCTCACCACTCCAACTGCTCTGAAGCTGGCAATGGAGGAACCTGTATAGAATGGACCTTTACATTTTGCTAAGTAGGAGAATTCTATTGATAATATATAGAATTATTTTATTCATTTTGGGGAGTCATATACAGGGACCTTTATATGTTGGGACCCACTGTCTTGGAAAAGGATGCAGGGATGTTTCCTCTCAAGGTTACTGCAGTAGTTCCCTGTGGCAAATGTCTGACTGTTACTGAGTGTTCTAGTTATTGTCTTTCAGGATCTAATAACTACAATATTAATTGTTCTGATAATGTCACCTTCCCTTATAGTAATGGACATACTAAGCTGCTGGCTGGTTGGTTTCTGATACGTGGGGTAACTATCCCTGCTAACAGCACCAGGGCCCTGTTCCTTAGGGTGACTGACTGTCTTTATGCCTTAGAAACATCACAGGGTCTGAATCAAAAGAGACTTTCTCAAGGCCCTGGCACCGGACTGCAATGACGATCTCCACCTGTGGAGCCCTGCTGAATATATCGCTTTGGACATTTTTGTTATGCTGGCAATGGTAGACTCCCTTAATGTAGAAGTGACCCGGCTGGCTTGTAGCATGGTAAAAGCCCTGAATGCCACCTCCAGGGCTATACAGGGGGTAAATCAAGAGCTGAGCCAGGTCAGGGAGGCAGATCTAGAAAATCAGGCAGCAATAGATTATTTGCTGCTGCAGCATAACCATGGTTGTGAGGAATTTAAAAGAATGCACTGTTTTAATCTTTCTGACAATTCTGTTGATAGAAAACATACCCAAGATCCTGCATTTGGTGTATTCCATCCCTGGGAACTGCTTTCAAGGCAGAAGCAAATGCAGTCTAGCAGTATGAGACTTTTTCATCTAAAACTAATTTCATAGATATGAGATGATAGAAATAGCAGTGGGGAAATGTTAGGGGCAAGAATAGAATATTGGGGACTAGCTAAGGTTATGGAAAATATTAATTGTGATCTGTTAACCATGATTGCCCTGTGTTGGTTAAAGAAAGAACATTCTGACCTGGCTGGGAGTTGTATGCCCCCAGGACCTGGGAATCAACCTTGGACCTGGGAGTCAACCATGGAATGCAGTCCATTCTCATGGAAAGATTAACAACCTTGTTGCTCAAACTATGAAGTCTCACCCCAGCCTCCTATTTCCCTGTGCCTGTGGTCCCTACTTCCCCACGTAATCTTTGTCTGACCCTATATAAGCATCTGGCTTATGGGGGTTGCAAAGCAGATTTTTGTGGAAGACAGGCTGCTCTCCCATACTGCCAGCAGTATTAGAATAAACGCTCATATATAATTCAAAAATTATTTATTAAGTTGATTGGGGTGGCATTGGTCAACATGAACATATAGGTTTCAGGTGTGGGTTTCTATGTTACAAGATCTATATATTGAAGATATAGGTATAAAGACCTATTTTTGGAACATATATTGGCATCCTATGTTCCATACAAAATTGGAAGGTCAAATTTTCTCACCAAGGAAGTAACTGATTAGAGAAATACCACAAAATGAGTAGAAATGACAACTCTACGTTCTCTTTCCACAGGTGGAAGAATTTAATTACTATGAAATATTATTTCCTATTGCTACAGAGGAGTCTAAGAAGAATTTAATCCTGGCCTCTGTTCCTACATAGCATAGACTTCTGAAGTCAGTTCACAGAGCAGCAGCTCCATAGAATGCAGCTTGGGATTTAAAAAAAAAGAATCCTTTTTTAAGGATCTTACTGGGTCATGATTTAAATTTAACGGAGTATCAAATCAAATACTGACTATGAAACTTCACCATCTTCTTTTGGATTTTCTAAAGCACAGTGTCAATCTAGAAATATGTTTAGTTGAGTTGAACAACTATAAAAGAGAAAGTTTCACCAAGTCATATTTAGAGAGGGCCAGTTTGGGGGTAAACGTCTTAGAACAAGTAGTTTGGCACATTGAATAAAAGATACTACTTTTCATATATATACATACATATATACCCATATATGTATACATATATAAATATCAGTAAAATAATTTTATAAAACATCTTGAATAATTATAGAGATCTGGAAATTTTCATTTGCATGGAATTTTATAAATTTTAATATAATTAGCCTTTTAATATCGGTAATCCACTAATAAATGAGTTTATATTAGGTTAATAGCTGAACCACAAAAAAACAAACAAAAAAAACATCTATAATACAAAGGTGGCCTAATATGAAAAAGCTAAGAGAAAGAGTTAAGATTCTCTAGTAAGAGTTATCATTTTGTCACCCACGATAGAATTTATTTCCCAACAGTGTGGGCTTTTTTTCTTCTCATATTCTTCAAGATGATACCAGAATGGTAAATTTAGAAAGAAGACAGGGATGACTTTTTAAGAACATGAAATTGTTGAAGATATGAGAAAGAGCAACTAATTTTGCCCAAAATTTTGTATAGTAGGCACACAGCAGAACCCATTAAACCATCATATACCCTTCTTTACCTCATACACTCATAGTTTAAATAACAAAATAAAAATGAAGATGCAAGTGGAATTAAGTTTACCCTTAACATTCAACAGCTTTGGTTTTAAAAAAATGTTGTTTTGTTTTCTTTCTTTTTTTTTTATTTCATTGAGAGGAAGGGAGAGGGAGAGAGGGATAAAAATCATCAATGATGAGAGAGAATCACTGATTGGTTGCCTCCTACATGCCCCCAACTGGAATAGAGCCTGCAACCCGGGCATGTGCCTTGACTGGGAATCTAACTGTGACCTCCTGGTTCATGGGTAGATGCTCAACCACTGAGCCACACCAGCTAGGTGACAACTATAGTTTAACACTGTCTTATACTTGTCTGCTGAAAATTTTAAACATTTGATTCATTTTTAGGTAATCTGGGATCAATATAATCCTATTAATTATGAAAACATGTCAGCAATCAGCAATCCATACTTGGAGAATGGGCAGGGACAGGGACAGGAAAAAATAAATCAATTGACCTGGCCAGTATGGCTTAGTGAGTTGGAGCATTGCCCCATTTACCAAAAGGTGGCAGGTTCAATTCCCAGGCAGGGCACATACCTAGGTTATGACTACAGTAGCTTACTTCTTGTGAAAACTAAAAAACAAACAAACAAAAAGAATCTAAGTGTTATAGTCACGAGATATATGTTCAGTTAAAAAGCATTAAAAATAGAACTTTTTGAATTTGATCCTTAATTCTTTTTTTCTCAGAGACATTGACAGTTTAAACTGTGATTTTGCCAACCACAGAACATTTCAGGAGTGAATACAATCCCAGGTTCATCAAGTCTAGAATATAGTTCCTGACTACTACTGGCAGTTGCACCAATTTCTTTTTGACCTGTCATATAAGTACACATCCAGATTTTGTTATTATAGTTTGAACATTAAACACTTTCAACTCTAAGCCTTCTTTCCACAGAGCTAAATGACCCTCTTATTTTAGCAAGTGCTTATAAACCTATTTCCCCAAATTTTCATTACATGGGTCAATAATGAAATTTTACATGGACAGTAAAATGCACTCATATGTACTGGAGTATTAGGATAAGCAATGCTGCTTATCAACACTGGATCATCTTGTTTTACACAGAGATATAAAAAATATTAGACATCTACTAAGACAATTTTATCAGAACAGACATAAGCCCAATCAGCCATAAACAATCAGGCACCTGCACAAGGGCATGGCAGCTAAATGTGAGTCTGAAGTTGAATACTAAATTATATATACATAACGCATGTAATTATGTATATACATGCACACATTAACATATATCTTGATAAACTGTAGAATGCTTTGTGCAAAATCATGTAACTCTGACCCTCATATTTTTATAATGTATTACAAATGAGAAGCCAATCAAGAAGGACCATTATATTATGAAAGTTTCCAATAATACCCTTCTGAAAATTGACAGATGCATTTATTTGTAAAGCATTGTGTTGTCCACACATGTAGGATTCTTCTTTAATACTGTAGGAGAATTTTTAAATATTCTGCAAATGATTAATTGAGTTGATACTGTTAATAATATGATATAGAAGAGGGTATGGGGGATAAATGGTGATGGATGGACACTTGACTTGGGGTGGTAAACACACAATACAGTGTACAGATGATGTGTTGTAGAATTGTTCACCTGAAATCTGTATAATTTTGTTAACCAGTGTCACCCCAATAAATTCAATAAAAAAGAAAAAATAATAATATAATATGTAGATTGTTAAACACCTTGCAGGTATGTTTAACCATGTATAATTGTAAGTATAATTTATGTGAATATACCAATGTTACCATCTATATGTTTTTCTTTTTAAATTAATTCAAAGCCATAAATCATTTCTTAAAAGTACACAAGATATGTATTTTTTATCTTAATGCTCTACCAATTATAAACTATTAATCTTACTTATCAGGAGCATCTAAAACAAAATATTTTTATACAAGAATTTCAGTATATAATTTTGAGTTTTAAAGATGAAATTTATAAACTTACTATTTAGCCCCTTCTAAATGTCCCACTGGTAACATCACAGCCCATCAAATTTTTTTTTCTTCACCATTATTTGCTGCACAAGGCATGTTTGCCACTAGGTATTTCTGCAGAAGCACCTTTAGTGTTTTAGAATTAGAGCTTCATCCCATGCATATGATCTTTTCAAGTCCCATAATTGTTTGAAGAAAAGATTTTGCTCCTTTAAAAAGTGACATTGCCTTGGCCAGGTTGCAATTGATTAAAACTGAGCTCTAATTAAGTGCATTTGTTAAAGTTTTCTGTATAAAATAATTGAGATATGGCCCTATAAGCAGTGGGCCATATCATCTATGTCATATTATAAATGGAATGGAGCTCATGTCATGGTTGCTTTTGGATAATTTGTGCAATTGTCTGTGAAGTGCTGCTAGACAATTTCTGTGAGTGACTGTTTCGTCTTTCCATTCAAATAGGCTTCATAATAAGCTATTAAGCTTGTTTTCTGGAGATATACATCAATAATTTAAATTGACCCAGCACTTGTTTTTAGCAATACAGCATTCTAGAAATTTAATTTTTAATAAATTCATGGATGAGATCAATTAAATATAGAAAAGCCCATCATCTCTGTCCCAGAACTGAAGCACATTTAGTGACACAGTGAGGCTGGAAAGATCAGAATGAAAATAGAAGAAGAGCGAACAAAAGATAGAGCAACAATTATAACAAACACAATCATAATAAAAAATACTTTTTATAAAAGAAACTTTGTATATCGGTCTTTCAAATTTTATACAATTGAGCTTTACCATGTTTTGAGCTTCATTACTGATATACTAAAATCTCACATTTTCTTTCTCCCCCAGTGAGAACTGCCATATTCTGTTTTTAGTCCCAGGTAATTTTATTTTGGGGCTAAGAAAACTCTTAAAATAACTTTTGATTATTTATGATTTACAGGTTGATATCAGAGGCATTTTTCCAGAGGCACATCAACACCTCGCATCAGGACGCCTCCTATTATCAATGCTCTCCAAGGATCTGGCTTCAAATCATTCTGGAAGCATCGCAGTAAATATTTCACTATCGACCTAAATGTGATTAAAGAGACCGCTATTATTGAAAAGCGTAGTCAGCTGTCTTAAAGCTTGAATTCTCTCCCAAATAATGAGTTGCCCTTGATCGCCTTTGACCAGTTCCATTTTTTAGGAATGATCTTTGGGTCATCAGTGAACAAATAAACTTTTTGACACAATGATATGGATGAATTGTCTTCCTTTATCATTGTGACAATTTCTGTTTATATAGAAAGAGCATTTTGCAAGACAGCCTTGGCTAGCTCCTTCAGTGTTTTTTAATCACTTAAACCCAGCCTTGTGCCTCCGGAGGTGCTCCATCAGGCAGGTTTCCTGAGTTACCACAGGGCCGCAGACACCACCAAACCGGATTGTTAGAGCACTAGAGACGCAATACCAAGAAGGCTGCAAGGAACACAGCTTTCATCCTCCACAAGCGTTATTGTGTACATTTTAAAGCTACGGGAGACTTGGTGATTGCAATTCACAGAGGTTTAAGACAAACTTTGTTTTTACCACACATGAGACTTTTAAATGTCAACTAGAGGTTCTAATAAATATATAATCTCAATAAAATTTAGCAGTCACTCTAATATGATTTAGTGTGAATGTGCACATCAGGTGAATTATATGGCCACTGAAGTGTTTTCAAAAACTATCAATGCACTTTTAATTATATCAGTGATACTCCCCAAATAATTTTTGCAGCCTTATATACTCAAAATAATTAGAGTTCACAGAGCCTCCATTGATTATCCAAAGATGATTACCTCTTTTAATAAGAAAATTTATTTCTTCTCTCTCTCCCTCTTGCTCTCCTTTCAGTTAATGTGTAGCAAAATTCATTTTCGAGGGGGAAAGTAAAACTAAAATTTTGGCTACTTTTCTTTTAAAATGTTATTTTGCTTTAGATGATAATTCAGTAAGCAGCATAACGGTTTACACAATTATTTGAAGAAATTACACTAATTCAGTGTCATCTCAGGAAATGTGGGAGAAATGCAGATGAAAATCAGCCTGTAAATAACCTTGTATGTTCTCAGAGGGAGCAATTACCACCCAGAACACCCTTCCGGTGACCACTGAGGTGAACACAATCTTGATCAGTGTGTTGACAGACTCCGATTCATTACAAACTCATCTTCCTGAGTGAGTGCTCACGGATTCTGTGGCGAGTCACTTGTGCTAGGAAACTATTTGGTTTCTTATGCAGATAGTTACTCAGCATGTGACCCTAAAACAAATTGCCCCTTCTTCCAGAAAGGAAACTGCCCTGAAATAGATTGCCCGTTCATTTCATCCACTCTCTAAACCGCTGTGTGCCAATTGAAAATTCCAGGGCATGACTTTTCCGGGAACTGTCCTCTATCTTAATTTCAGCCGTTCAGAAAAAGACAGGGCATTCAAGGTTTCCCATCCCCTCCTCTGCAGTCCCACAGAAACTGCTGTCATTGTATTACTTTCTGCTGGCCAGGCAGGTATGAGGCTTCCACTGAGGTGAATGTTAAAACAGCCACATGGGTCAGCGGGCAGGTGGAGAAAAGAAGCGGGGATAGCGAAACAGAACATGCTTTTTAAAAAGACAGCATGCCATGGGGTCACACATGTGGTGCTGGGTGATCTGACACTGCAATCCTGACGGTTGGATAGGATTTGAAAGCTGAACATTTTTCTAAAATTATTTTGGCTAGTTCAGTGCTTCCAGATTATTTTATAGGGTGCTTTGAAATATTATTTAAATAAATTAAATAAAACTCCCGTGAAGACCTGACAAAGATAGGCAGAAATTTTATACTAACCCAAGCAATACCGTTTTCATCAGAATAATGTATCAGAATTGTGAGTTCCTTTCTGAATTATTCAAATGAAATTAACAACACAATCAGGAAGTGAGGAAATATAGGAAGAGAAAAGTTGAACATGCAAGAAATTATTGGGTACGTAATCTCATTCTACTCAGTAAATGTGGTGTGAGGCTCTGGAAAGTACATCCCACAATGGTTGGATTTGTGATTAGACCACCAACCTTTCAGTATGGCCTCACTTATGCTATTGTTCAATACCAGAATTAGAAATCCAGTTTCCAGTACCACACTCCAGGGCCTCCATCTGCAAGGTATCATGCTTTTAGGAAAACAACTCCATAACCTTAATGCAGCAATTCCTTATGAGCAAAACCCATCCTTCACCCTCCACAGTTTTTTCAACAATTTGATTTAATAGTATTCTCTCAGACCTGGGCGTATCTGAAGCTCAAGGGAGCTGACTCTATAGTGCCTCAAATTCACACATTTTCACCACTTCAGGGGAAATTATTGAAACTAAGGCTATCACACTGAAAATTCCAGAGGTGGTCTTTATAGCATAATATATATGAATGACACCACTGAGAATCATACCGGGCACAACATACAAGGCCAACATTTGAAGACCATTTGAAGGCATTTAAGAAGCAAAAGTTTTTTCACAAGAAGATGATATATTAAGTCATTATCACCCATCAACTCCTTTGTCCCTGATTCAGTTACGGTTCAACCAGAGAAACAGAACCAGCAGGAGATATATATTTGTTTCAAAGAATTGACTTACACGATTCCGGCGGTTGGCTAGGAAATGCTAAAATTTGGAGTCAGACTGTCAGAAAGACCAGGCTGGGAAGGAAACTTGCAGGCACAAACAAGCTGCTGCTCACAAGTGGGAATTCCTCTTCAGGAAACCTCAATCCTGCCCTTAAAAACCTTCACCTGATTGCTCACGCCTACTCAGACTGTGTATGATCACCTCCCTTATTTAAAGCCAACTAATTATGGGTTTGAATCCCATCTACAAAATACTTTCCTAGCAATATCTTGATTAACATTTGATTAAACAACTACAGACTGGACTTTAGCCTTTAGCCTAGGCAAGGTGAAGTAAAAGTGAACATCAGAGTTCTCTAGCAAAAAATAAATAAAATTTTACTGATTTCATTTTCTTCATTAATAGTAAAGAAGAAAGCTAACTGCCAGGAGAGAAGATTTAGTCACACCTTGTGATGGTTAATTTTGTGTCAAATTGACAGGACCTTGAGATGCCCAGATATCTGGTTAAACATTATTTCTGGTATGTCTATGAGGGTGTTTCTGGAGGAGATGAACATTTGAATTGGTTGACTGAGTAAAGCAGGTGGACTCATATACATGGGTGGGCATTATTCAATCTACTGAGGTCCTGAATAAAACAAAAAGTTAGAAGAAGGTTAAGTTACTCTCTGCCTAACTGCTTGAGCTAAAACATTAGTCTTCTCCCCACACTTAGTGCTTTCAGTTGTTAGACCTTCAGATTCCAGCTCATCAGCTCTCCAGCTCTAAGGATCTGGAACTGCAAAATTGTACCAAGTTTCCTGCGTCTCCAGCTTATACAGTGTGGCCTTGACTTACGAGTGTCCCGACTAACGAGTTTTTTGAGATACCAGCTGTCTCTCGGCCGATTTTTTGCATTGAGTTGACAGAGTAATTTGAGTTAACGAGCTCCTTAACGAGCTCCTTAACGAGCTCAGTCTCTGAACGAATTAAACTGTAAGTCAAGGCCCCACTGTAGATGACAGATTATTAGACTTTGCTCAGCCTTATAATCATTTGGGCCAATACCTTACATCAAATCTCTTTCCAGATGAGAAGAAAGATGATGATAGATAGATGATAGATAGATGATAGATAGAGATAGATAGATGATAGATAGATAGATAGATAGATAGATAGATAGATAGATAGATAATAGATAGGTTTTGTTTCTCTGGATAATCCTAATACACATCAAATATAGTATGAGTGAGCTAGGTGCCTATCCAGAACAAGAAATAGACAAGAAGAAAAAGAAGTGAGGATGTAACCAAAAAAAGAACAGACTAAAAACTTAAAGTGAATTTACCACTATATTTGACAAAGGACAAAAATAATATTTTAATATATTGGTGTGATTTTGTTCCCCGCAATTTTCATTTCCCTTAATTCTGTTTTTATTTCATGGATCTTCTTTCCTTCAAACTAAACCCAGAGACATCCATTGCCTTGGGGAAAGATTGCAAAATCTCATCCATGTAGTTATCAGAAGTCAAGGCATTTTGGGGGGGTGGGGGAGATAATCTTCCAAAGACATTTTCCTTCCATCTACTTTCCAAATTCCAAGATAATTAAAATTTGCTTTAAGGATATCAAAGAAGAGGGCAAAGGGGCAGGATAAGGAGAGAGAAAGAAGTAAAATGTCAGGACCTGGGCAGGACCATGGCTAACGACCCACTCCACTGAGTTCTAAGTCAAGAATGGAAGGGATGTCAAATAGTTCAGAGGATCTAAAACAATAAAGAATTAAAAATAAATAAATAAATAAATAAATACATAAATATAGAAGAACCTATATTTCCTACTTTATCAGATCTATCCACAGATCCATATAAGAAGAAATATATTAGACATGGGAAGCATCAGAAGAAACACCTGCATGCTAGGAGTGAGACCACCCATAGCATCCTGTACAGGAGCGCAGCATTTTTGATGAAGGGAAGATTTCATTTGGTTAGATAAATTAATGATGTTCATGTGAATCGGCTTTGTCTTGTGGACTGCTTTGGCATTTGTTGCCCTAAAACTAATTTAACCTCAAAATTTGTTAGATCTGTGTCTCTGTCACCAAGAGTTCCCATATAATATTTATGGGTGATGTCTTCGCTATCTTATTCTGTAACTAAATAAATGTGTTCACCATAAACATTCCTAACCATAGCAAAGATTGGTGCTGGGGCTTCTAATTAGATGTCTTAACACTCCATTCTCTATTTCCATGGTTAGAACATAACAAAATGACTATAATATGGGATTCTAATAATGCAAATTCATGCCACATTTTTATTCCAGAAAAGCAACATCTGCAAGAACACTCAGATCGTTTTAAGTGTTCTTGCAGTAAGATGCAGGTCTGTCAGTAGGTGCAGGTCTCAGTGCCATAAAGGCCCTCTGCACACAGACCTTCGAGTTTGAGCTATAATTTGATGACTTGTTGCTGCCATACTTTATCTGTTCATTGTATAGCTGATGCACTGACTTATCTTACCAAGAACTGTCACATCCTGGTCCGACTTTGCATCACTAGGAACTCACTACCAAGGAAAACCAAACCTATTGAAACTTTCAGTTCCTCACCATTAATGCTGCTTTGGAGTGCCTGTGGGGTTGCAGCTGATGTGTAGCCTCAATAAAGCATATTGTTAGTCTGTAGCCCTGAGTGCAGAAATAATTGACAACCTGCTCTAACTCCTTCAGTATAAGCCTTTAGGGCATCCTCATCCATGTTAAACAACTGCTAGGTGACTGCTTCAAAAATTGCAAGCTCCTACTGAATCCCGCTCAAGGGCAAGAACTTTCTGGATGAGGAAAAGTAAATCTTTATACCAGTGCTCAAGTTTCTGGATGCATCACTGATCAAGAATAAGGAAGATGGGATATTCAAAACTAGGAGGCAGAGCCATCTGAATCCACCAGACATAGACAAAAGATAAAGTGGTGCTGTGCACATTACACTGTCACACATATTGAGCAGTAGATATACAGTGTGGTTTTTTTTTTTAATGAATTCATAATAAAGAGAACCAGGTGATAGACAGGAAATGGAGCTTTCTAATTTGAATACCTTAATTTAAAAATTTTACTTTTCAAGTTTTTTTTTTCAAAATTGTAGACATTTTGCCATGGATATAACATTATTTTATTAATTATTGTTTATTCTTTTGGTTCTATATTAGCACATAACAACCCATTTCAATACTTAGCTGATAAAAAAAAGATTTATCAATGAAGTTCAGCCTTCCCAGAAGTCTCTAGTGAACCTCCTTTTATATTTTACAGGCTAAAACTAAGACATCAGCTCACCTAAAATCAATTTCAATTTGAGAGGCCTCTACTCATACAATATCTTAAATATGCAATGGAAAATGAGAGTGGCTTTTACAGGCAATAAACAACTTCTATACAATGGACTTCATGTACTTACTATGAAAGATGTCAATTTAGCAATGATAATTGATTATCAGCATGCAGCATGTTCCACCATTCCGGTCCCTTTCTCCCTTTCTTTCACCCAAGCAGAAACACCTGTGATCCATTCAGGATGGTTGTTACTGCCCTGCAATAGAATCAGTTCAAATGTCAGCATGGAGGTCTTGAGGCTAGGTGCTTCCTGAAGTGTCTGAAAACCGCCCCTCACTCTGCATTTCCTTCTAAGGCTTAGGTGGCCCAGGAGGTTGCTAACTCTGCGAAGTGCAGGAACATTGCCTTGGGGTATCCAGGGCAGCATTATGTCCAGAGGGCTGCAGACATTAATCATCAGTCTTCTCTGCTGCACATGGTGGCAGGGAGGAGAAATGGGGATTAGGCAATCCAGGTAGAATTTGGCTTGTTGAGAAAGGCAAGCCAGGTAGAATTTGGCTTTTGAGAAAAAACGAGTTGTGCTCTTTCTGCATGTTTAGCATTCTGTCAACCTTCTGGTTAACAGATCCTGTCTAAGATCTCTTTAAACACCCAAGTAAAGCACAGATGCAGATGCTCAGGGCTTGGCGAACAAAAATCTGAGGATATCTCCAGTGTAGGAGTTTGGCTTATTAACTACTGTCAAATATCCACCTTCTGAAACCTTTGTACTGCTTGAAGTTTTATGTGAATAAATCCACGGCTCTTGGGATCAGAAATAAGGAAAGTGAGAAAAGAAAGATCTAAGATACATTTAAAGAGTCTAATCCCTTGGTAGTAAAGGTCCCCTCCCTACACCATCCAATCAATTTTCTGATAGTTTATGAGGTGTTCAGCATTTTTTTTGTTAGTTTTTGCCAACCTAATCATGTTTCCTAAAGTATAAAGTTCAATAGATTTGACTCAAATTTATTTTAGTATTCCTGTTAAAAAACTCATACCTATATTTTTCTTCTCTTGCTCTTATCCACTAATTACTTTAAAATGAGTTAATCTATTCCACTAACTCAGCACATAGATGTTAATCTTTTAATTTTCCATTTTTGCCTAATCATTTCATTATCATTTTGACCTCTAGTAGTTTTAGTAGCACTTTTTAAAACAAATGCTGGATTCAATTTACCCTTCAACTCATGAATCTGTGTGCCACATTCAATTGCTTTGTCTTCTAGGCATTTCAATGGCTCTTCACCTAAAGATCTTAATGTTTTCTAGCCATTCAATCCTTACATGCATTTCTTAACATCCTCAAACTTTCTCCATTGAGTATACACCTTGATAATCTTTTAATCCTTTTTTTTACTAACTTCTCTCAAGTGTTTTTTATATTCTTTGATTCTTTGACTAGATTTGATTAACTACCCTGTGAAAAGAGTGGCCATATTTACCTGGAGGCTGAGCGAGGTGTCTGCACAGAGTTGATGGTCAGGGCAAGCTTATTGGATGAAAAATTTGAAAATAAGTGAACAAGGCACTCCAATTATTTCCCTAATTCTAATTTCAGTCAAGAAAGGAGGGTAGTGGTTCAGGTTGTTGGGTGTCCTCCTGGGCACTGAAAGGTTGCTGGTTCTATTCCTGGTCAGGGCACATAACCAGGTTTCCAGCTCAATCTCCAATAGGGGGCAGGAAGGAGGCAGCTGATTGATGTTCAGTTCTCACATCAATGTTTCTCTCTCTTTCCCACTGTCTCGCTCTAAAAATCAATGAAAAAATAAGAGAGGATGGTAATATAGAACTCATTGAGAAGAAAGAATATCAATTATCTTCCAGGAAAGTTTCCAGGAAAGTTAACATAACAGATAATTTGAAAATACTAATTGAGCATTTAAGCCAGTTATGAAAACCTTAGATTTTCAATCCTACCCACTGAACATATAGCTTAGAGATGAGATTTGGGTACATTGATTAAAGCTGCGCACCGTGTGTGTGTGTGTGTGTGTGTGTGTGTGTGTGTGTGTGTGCTGATAATCAATTATCATTGCTAAATTGACATCTTTCATAGTAAGTACATAAAGTCCAATGTCAAAAAACCTGGGTAACTATATGTTTATGCCTTATCTTTAGGTAAGTTACATAAATCAATAACTTGGTTTAGGCTAAATCATGTCATAAAAGAAATTATTTTGGTCCCAGTAGTGAAGTATAAAAAAATTTGGTTTAGTGAATTCTGTTACCAATCTATCCAAAAAATTTGAAAGTAATTTATCCAGTTGGTATCTGGTATATTTAGAGTTTTAAACTTCCCTAAAATCAGCATTTGTTGTTTATGTAGAAGGTAGTTGCTAGAAGGCAAAACAGAAGTTTTCAATGCCCCCCAAAATTAAAAAAATAGTGCATTTATAATAAAGTATCACACTGTGTTTGCTGATTTATGAGTTTTATCTAACTTTAAGAAAATCTACTTCAGTTGGATACTAAAATTGTTAAGAGGTTAAAACTCAGTAATTGTTTATGTGATCATTTAGTTGTCTTAAGTTAAATACAAAAAATTAGAATAGTTAAGGGAAAATTAAGTTTATGAAAACATCACTTATCATAAAACATTTGTAAATATTAGAACTAACCAGAAAAAATTACAAATTAAGTATTTTTAAGTAATTTTTATATATTTTAAAGCAAATCATTTAAATGTGCAGCTACTGAACACTTTCAAAAACTAATCAACTGATGTTATTCCTGTGGACAAAATTTGACTATTAGTAGCAAATTATAACCTGAAAATTGACAGACAACTATTTTTTCTCAGCAAATTCACATCAGAAATGTCTAATTAAATGACCCTGACCTGGTATTCATGATACATCACTTTTATTTCTGGCATTTCTAGCTATTTGTTGATCCAGGAAAAAAATCAATTAACCTTCTGTAACTTGTGTCATCAATTGTGGTGTGTTTTTTTTTGTGTGTGTGTGTGTCTTTTAAAGAAAGATAGATTAGTCTCTCATCATATCTAGACGTTATGGCAGGGACTTTCCAATTAATTGTCACAACAAATCTATAAGGGAGGTACTATTTCTATCTCCAATGTACAAGTGAGGAAACTAAGGCTTAGAAATTTTAAGTAAATTGGCTAAGATGACAAAATTCAAACAGTTGGAATGACCTTTAAGTTGTTTTTGACCTCTGACACTAAAATTAAAGAATAGCATTTGAATTAAAATATGGAATTTAAATATTTAAATTAAAATTTGAGTTGAAATACAACTTGAATTTAAATGGGGTTCTTTAAGGCCTTGGCTGGGTAGCTCAGTTGGTTAGAGTGCCATCCTGATATGCCAAGGTTGTAGGTTTGATCCTGGTCAGAGCACATATAAGAATCAACCAATGAATGTATAAATAACTGGAAAAACAAACCAATGTCTCTCTCTCTCTCTCTCTCTCTCTCTCTCTCTCTCTCTCTCTCTCCCTCTCTCTCATCAATAAATAAAAATTAAACAAAATAAATGGAGTTATTTAGTCCTTATGTATGCATACACTGTTTCCACAGCAAGGCATGGGTTTCAAAATCTGTGCTGTGAAGTTCGTGGTTTCCATAACTTCCAAACAGTCCCATATTATCCCACTGCTGCACCAAATTGGTGCACATTAGTGCTATATCCACCCTTCAACCATGAGCTGACTTTCTAATGTCTTCTGGTTCTCTGTCAGAGTGAAAAAAGGGAATATCTGAAATACTTTCAACAATAAAGATCCTTTTTGTAAGTGTGGATTTTATGTTTACCTGACCCAGATGACTCTCAAAAAATAAAAAATAAAATAAAAAAGTACCATTCATTATTTACTTTAAATCTAGCCTTGCCATAGCTGGTTTGGCTCAGTGGATGGAGTGTAGGCCTGCAGACTGAAGAGTCTAGGGTTCATTTCCTATCAAGGGCATGTACCTCAGGGGCAGGCTCGATCTCTGGCCCTGGTCGGGTGAGTGCAAGAGGCAACTAATCGATGTATCTCTTTCACATCAATGTTTCTCTTTCTGTGTCCCTCCCCGTCCCTTCCACTCTCTCTAAAAATCAATGGAAACATATACTCAGGTAAGGATTAAGATTAACAAAACAAAACAAAACAAAATCTAGCTTTACCCACAACGTGCCCTGAGATACAAAAATGCACCTCATGTTAATGAACCAATAACACGAAGAAGATAAAAATGGTACTATTTATTTGAAGCATCAAAGTGATAGATTTAGAGGCAGCACAAAGTGTGCAGCACGAGGAGGCAGGGGCAAGAAAGAGGAAGTAAACCTGTACACTAGTACATCCTGGCTGTTTTCTGCTAAAGATTCTTTTTTTAAAAAAAAATTTATCTTTATTGTTGAAACTATTACAGATGTTCCCCTTTTTTTCCCCATTGACACCCTCCATCCTGTACCCACCCTTCTCCCAGGCCTTCACCATACTGTTGTCTGGGTCCATGGGCTATGCATATATGCATATAAGTTCCCCAGTTAATCTCTTCCCACCCACCTTTCCAACACCACCTTCCCTCTGAGATTCCACAGCCTATTCCCTGCTTCTATGTCTCTGGATCTATTTTGTTCATCAGTATATTTTGTTCTTTAGATTCCACATATGAGTGAAATCATGTGACACTTGTCTTTCTCTGACTGGCTTGGCATAATACTTTCCAGGTCCCTCCATGCTGTCTCAAACAGTAAGAGATCCTGCTTTTTTATAGCTGCATAGTATTCCATGGTATAAATGTGCCACAGTTTTTTTATCCACTTATCTACTGATGGGCACTTGGGTTGTTTCCATATCTTAACTATTATAAATTGTGCTGCTATGAACATAAGGGTACATACATTCTTTCTGATTAGTGTTTGTATCTCTTAGGATATATTCCTAGAAGTGGGATCACTGAGTCAAATGCGAGTTCCATATTTAATTTTTTGAAGAAACTCCATACTCTTTTCCACAGCGGCTGCACCCCACATCCTCGCCAGTACTTGTCATTTGTTGATTTATTGATATTTCCATTCTGACAAGTGTGAGGTGATACCTCATTGTTGTTTTAATTTGCATCTCTCTGATGATCAGTGCCTAAAGATTCTTAAGCACATCAAATAAATTAAGGTTCAGAGCAACCCCTATCAAATCACAGATGAATGGACAGGATAAGAACTGTTCACAGAGTGCCAATGGGGGAGAAAAAATGACAGACATGTTTAGTAGTAGGTGCAATTCTTTTGTAAAGCACTATATAATGTCCTTATCAAAGAACAATTCTGTTTATTTAGTTTGGGTTTAATTTCATTTCTAGATGGCAATAATGCTAGAAAATGCTGCCAACACAAATGATATTTTTAATAGAATAAAACAAAAAAATCTAGTTTCCTGAAAATTTGCTATACAATATTCTATATATTATTATTATTTAACTGTCATGTCTATTTTCTCATAAAAATTAAAATATGTTATGGGAATGGTAATGATACATAATACATATTTAAGTGTTTAATAATTTACATTTTGTTAATTATTTTGACTGATTTTGGGTAAAGATTGTTACAACACATAAACAGACCATCTGTTGCTGTTAGAATCATTAATAAATACTCCCTGAACTAAGTATTTTAATTAAAATAAAATGCTGCATTCATTAAGGCCCATCTTAAGAGGCATGCTCCAAAAGGAATTAATAGAGTATCCAGCTGCCAATCTCTAAATAGTTTTAAAATATTAAAAACTTTTATTCATGAGGAGCTACATGGATTTGGATGATTAGGGAACAATCTGTTGAGTCTAATGCCTGCTGCTGTGTGGTATTCAGGAGTATGTGAATCAGTGAAAATGACACCCTATTCCCATACCGTTCCACAAAGTTACCAAGAGTCACATAGTGCAAACGCTTTCTTCACTATGTCTTTGGTTTTTAAGGGGATCAACCCTACTTCCTTATTTTCTCGCTGTGTAACTCTGAAAAATTTACTCAGCCTTTCTGTGCCTCAATGATCTCATAAGCAAAATGAAGATAATAATGGTGTCACCATCATATAAGGGTTATGAGAATTAAGAGTTAATAGCTATAGAAAATCTGAAGAGTGCTTAATATACAGTAAGTGCTTAATTAATAATGGCACAGCTTTTTTTTACCTCAGTATTATTGTGCTTACTCAATGCACCTTTGCAACTTTTCTTTAAAAGATGTGTGACATTCTTTCACGTGTTCTTACGACCTTCTCTTTGGATAACGCATGCCTGTATATATCTAGTTTATTCCCTACTATCATTTAGTCATGTTTAAATGTCTATACAATAATTAAAATCTATATGTTTTCCTATGACATGCACCATGTACTGATCTGGTTATATTACGGAATAATTACTAGCAGAGAGATCAATAGTACATCAATGCCACTCAAAGTGTGACCAGTAAACTTACTATGTCTGAGATAAGAAGCCTGTGCCAGAATGCAAATCAACACATTCTTCCCTCACATAAAGTCTTAACACACAAAAACAAAAACAAATGTTAGCTGAACTAGACAGCGTGCTAAGTTGATTTACATTCTATTGCAGCTGCGTATGTTGTCACTCCCCAGAAACAGTATCTCTGGGGGCACTTAGAGCAGCACTAACTAGATTCCAGAAGTGCTCTGGCCTTGTAAACGTGCTTCCCTCACCCACAGTATGTCCAGAACTTTCTCAACTGGCTGTCATTCTAACCATTCTTTCTACACCTCTTTTGTCTGCTCTATGGTTTGGCTTCTGAATACTGGAGCTTTCTATTCTCCAGCTGCATCAATTCTTGATTTCTTTGATCATCCTGGATGAAATTTCTACATCCATGACTTCAAAAGTATTTTTTATATACAGTTTTTCTCTTTTATCTCTGACCATGACTTCTATTCTGAGTTTCAGACTCTTTATTAGGAATTGCCCCCTAACCATTTTTGTCAGATTTTATTACTGGCACCTTGAATTTAGCATTTCTAATTTAAAAAATATCTGCCCTTACACTCCCTCCTCAACAACATTAATTAAGACTTTTAAAATGGCAGAGAGAGAGAGAGAGAGAGAGAGAGAGAGAGAGAGAAGAAGAAGAAGGAGAGAGAGAATTTTAAGAAAAGAGAAGAGAAAACAAAATGTTTTGGTTTTGTTTAAAAATAAACAACTCCAAGGATTTATAAACTTTGGGAATGATTATATTAAGGAGCTCGGAAATGTCATCAAAATCTGTTTTTTTTCGTCACATAGATCAGCTGTCTTCTATACAGGCTTTATTCTTTAGGGTGACCAGTAGCTTTAGATTTACATAATTTCTTCTCAGCAGTTAAGAACCCAAAGAAGTAGCCTCTCTTGCCAATACTTCCATCTGAATGGCCAATAATATACCAAACTGCAATTGGCCATCCCTGATACTTGCAATGGAGTCAGCTACATATAATATATTGACTATAATAAGGAGGCAGGATAATTCCCCAAGCAATATATGACATTGTTTCAGATAAAAAATACTGGATGTTGAGGACGCATAAGAAAGAGAGCCCAAAATACCCAGCCTAATATGTGCTATCACCTCTATTTTCATCAGTTAATCAACTCACCTGTCATTCATTCAGACTTCTAATCTGAAAACTAGGTAACTTTAAGTACTATTGCTCACTATCTGCCCATATTCATTCCCATGTTCATATCCAAAAACAAATCTAGTAGATTCTACCTCTGAAGTATCTATAATATCTGGCTTTTCCCTTCCTCCCAATTACCAATGTTTTTGTCTTCTCTTAAATTATCATTACTAATTATTTCAACTGATTTTTCTACAATCAATCTTTCTCCTTCCATTCTACCTACTCTTCTGAAGGCAATGGAAACTAAGGAGAAAATAAACAAATGGGACTACATCAAAATAAAAAGCTTCTGCACAGCAAAAGAAACCATCAACAAAACAACAAGAAAGCCCACTGCATGGGAGAACATATTTGCCAATGTTATCACCAATAAGGGTTTAATCTCCAACATTTACAGGGAACTCATACAACTTAACAAAAGGAAGATAAACAATCCAATAAAAAAATGGGCAAAGGACCTAAATAGATACTTTTTGAAAGAGGACATATGGAAGGCAAAGAGACACATGAAACCATGCTCAAAGTCACTAATCATCCGAGAGATGCAAATCAAAACAACAATGAGGTACCACCTCACACCTGTCAGAATGGCTATCATCAACAAATCAACAAACGACAAGTGCTGGCAAGTATGTGGAGAAAAAGGAACCCTCGTGCACTGCTGGTGGGAATGCAGACCAGTGCAGCCACTGTGGAAAACAGTCTGGAGTTTCCTTAAAAAATTAAAAATGGAACTCCCATTTGACCCAGTAATCCCACTTCTAGGAATATATCCCAAGAAATCAGTAACTAACATCAATCAGAAAGGACATATGCACCCCTATGTTCATAGCAGCGCAATTTACAATAGCTAAGATTTAGAAACAGTCTAAGTGCCCATCAACAGATGAGTGGGTTAAAAACCTGTAGTACATCTACACAATGGAATACTATGCGGCTATAAAAAATAAGGAACTTTTACCATTGGCAACAGCATTATGCTAAGTGAAATAAGCCAGTTGGAGAAAGATAGATATTACATGATCTCACTTATTTGTGGAATATGGTGAACAACATAGACTGATAAACAAAAATGGATCCAGAGACAGAGAAGCACCAAATGGACAGTCAAACCTCAGAGGGAAGGCAGGGAAGAGGGAGGATGTAAGAGATCAACCAAAGGACTTGTATGCATGCATATTAGCATAACCAATGGACATGGACACTGGGGTGGTGGGGGCTTGTCCTGGGGGGGTGGGAGTAGCCAGGGAGGAGTCGATAGAGGGGAAAGGAGACATATGTAATAGTTTAAATAATATAAAATCCAAACTTCTGAGATTAGTTCATGCATCCTTGCATCAAGGATTCTGATCACTATCCCTGGACAACCAATCCCAGGATATCTACCTTTCAAAGGACTCATAGGTCTAATTACTTTAAAATTCTTGACATCTGTTAATTCCGCATTGCTTCACCAACACCCTTCTCCTTCTCTACCTGCCCATGTAGCCCCCTCCAGAATATACTTCCTTCCCTGAAAGACTATTTCCAAGCCTTCTTAACTATATTATCAGAAATACCAGCCACCCTCATTCCTGCCCAAGAGAAACTTGGCTTCCTGAGAATCCCATTTTCAATCAAGTCATGTGCTGCATAATGGTGTTTCCATCAACCACTGACAACATAAGTGACAGTGGCCCCATAAGATTATAATGGAGCCGAAAAATTCCTAGAGAAGTAGGAGCCAAGGTAATGTCTTCGTGCAACACATTGCTGTTTTGTGCCATCTCAGCGAATCAATTGCAACACTATCGACTAGAAATGTCTGGAAAGCACTCACCTGGGTCCTGCTGAGCTTCCCACAGACATCTCACTTTTGTAAACCAATATTAAGGCTGCACTGACCCTGATGGTTCTTATCATGATTGCTAGACACCCTTCAGTGGTAACCATTAGGAAACTTTGAAGAGAAAAGCAGTTTATTACTAGCAGGCCCTATAATGTACAAGGCACTCCTAGGGGCACAAAGAGAGGTAATGGGTAGACAGACCCACTCACATGGAGTCTGGGGTTCTGCTTTTATTGCAGTTGAAGTTGGAGCCTAGGGTTTCTCAGGCTCACACTTTATTGGTGAATTTAAAGCATAAGAGAGGGAATCTAAAGCTCAGGAAGAGAAAAAAAAAACAAGTGGCTCAAATGTTCAATTATGGAAATCAACCAGTATCTCTAAAACAAAGGATTTAGGTTGGAGGTGGCCTGGCTCTTTATCTAGTCCTGTGGTTGTCAGTGCATTTATTCAATCCAGATAGCCAGTTTTGAAGTGGATGCCTTGGCAATCAAAGCTTAAGCCAAGCACTTATATTACAAAAAGAAAAGCCACTATCAAAGCTTATACTTCACTTACATGTTTGTGGTGATGCTAGTGTAAACAAACTCCCTGAGCTGCCAGGTATATAAAAGTATAGTACATACAATTACAGTAGTTAGCTATACTATCTAGGTTTGGATAAGTATACTCTAACAATTTTTTAAAAATATTTTTATTAATTTCAGAGAGAGGAAGGGAGAGGGGGAGAGATAGAAACATCAATGATGAGAGCAAATCATTGATCAGCTGCCTCCTGCATGCCCACAATGAGGATCAAGCCAGCAACCCAAGCATGTGCCCTGACCCGGAATCAAGCTGTGACCTCCCAGTTCATAGGTTGACGCTCAACCACTGAGCCATGCTAGCCGGGCTGGATAAGTGCACTCTATGATGCCCTCCCAAGGACAAAATCACCTACGGACCCTTTTCTCACAAGTATCCATATTATTAAGAGGAGCCTGACTATGTAACACTCTCATATGGAAGATACTCATTGTCACAGATTCCATTTACTCTAGAGTTGTTAGATAAGGCGAACATCATTCTGGCTTTTCAACAGCAGTCTGGGTCATTACTCAATCACTGTTATGTCTAACTCACTGTCACATGGAGATTAATCACATCTGGCAACAACACCCTCTTAATCTCCTCAGCTAACAATCCCTGTTCTTTTCACTCACTGGGGACCTTACTACCAGAATCACTAATTTTCCCTCCACTCCATATTGTGTCATAGTCCTGAATTATTTCAGTGTCTGTAAGACCCACCAGTACCCTAATCTTTCAATTACTTTTTTTTTTATTTCTAGTGATTTTAACTTCAACTCCTCTCAAATCTTCCACTCCTAAGGTACCACCTTGAACTACCCATCCACTCACAATTTGAATTCAAATAACCCTACTCTCCAACTGATGCCATTGTAATAACCTGGTTATTATGTAACAGGAAAGGAGGAAAGGAAAGACCAGGCTCTATTTCTGGCTTTGCTGGAATCCCAGTTGCACCTTTTCCAGGACTAACTTAAGGGGCAGAGAAGTTTGAAGTCTGAGAAATATAACTTTACGCAAATAAAGCCTTCTTCCACATCTCATCATCCCATGTGAATCTTGGAAAGTCATTTTCTGAAGATATCACAAGGACCTCATTCCCACTCGTGTCTAGGAAATCTGGTCCATTAATTGCTTCGGCATCACAACCACATTCTACCATCCTGTGGGCTTTCTCACTCTGAAATTTCCTTTGTACGTACCTGTCTTTGTTCTTATAGGAATTTTTAGTTTCCTGGACCTTCTATTTTATTTCTATCAGCAGATTTTTTTTATGTTCCCCTCCTTGACTAGATAGCTTAGATTACAATGAAATTATACGTCCTTTGATATCTTCAACATTTCCCCCTGTTGCTCTATAATTGTATTGTTCTATAAAACAGTAAACTGGTTGGATCCAACTCCATCTGTTACGGGCCTCCATCCAGTTTCCTGAGAAATGCCATTGGGCTTTTCTCCAAATTCTAGACTACCTCATGGTCACCATTCTCACCAAACTCTAAACTATTAGATATTTACTTCACAGAACTAGCAAATCACCTCATATTGTGGTTGGTCTGTTTATACAACTTTTTCCTTTCTAGACATGTTGAGAGCAGAAAGCAAGTCTTAGTTACATTTTTTATTCCTGGCATCAAGCACACTGTAGTTGTTGAATAAAAATAAAATAAGTGCCATATTATAACATAGTAATCTTTTATGCAGAAAGGTATATGTTTTATATTTAAATAAAAAGCAATAAAAGTTCTTATTATTCAATATGTTAAATTTGAATTTATAGTAACTTTACAAGAACAAATTACTTTTTCTAAAGACAAACCATAATGCTTTTGCTCCTTTGTAAATAATATAAAGTATTCAAGTTATTCTACTAAAATTTTTATTTTGTTAATGAAGACAGTGGATTTGGTGCAGGAGTAGATAAACAGAATATAGGATCCAGAAACAGACTTATAAATAATAGTCACTAGTAGACTCAAGGCAAAGTTGACAATGTGTTACATTGGAGAAATGATTCGCTCTCTTTGATAAATGATGCATGGTCAGCTGGACCTCCCTCCCATAAAGCACAAAAGTTAATTCAAGATAGTGTATAGGTCTAAGTTTGGAAAATATAAAATAAAACATTTAGAGAAAAATAGAACATCTTTCAGGTTTTCTTAAACAGAACACACAAAAAAGAAAATAATGTTATATTGAAATATATTAAATTGAAGCACTTCTACTCATTAAAAAGACACTATTAAGACCATAAAAAGACAACCTATAGGGTGGAAGAAGAATTTTATAATACATACATCTAACAAAATATTAATATTTAGGAGATATTTTTAAAAAACCTACAAATCAATAAAACCTCCCTGAAATTAACTTTAAAATACAAGTAATCCCCCTTAATAATTATATTTTTTATATTTATAATGGCAGATGACTCGGACACTTGGACACACTTCACAAACGAGCTTAGCCAAATGGACAATAAACATATGGAATGTGCTTAAGCTCATTAGTTATCAGCATTACACTTTGACCTGAAAAGCTAAAATTCAAGAGATAAGAATACCAAGATTTCAAGTATGTAGAGCCCCTAGAATTCTAATATATCACTGGTGGAAGTCTTAATTGGCATTGCTGCTTGGAAAATTGTTAGCATATATTAAAGTTAAACATACACATATTCTATGACCCCGCAGTTCCACTGCTAGAAATGTGTTCTGATGTTCACAGAAAGACATGTAAGATAATGTTTATTGTTGCATAGTTTAAAAAGCTTTAAATTGGAAACAACATAAATTTCTAATAATATCATTAATAAATAAGTTGTGATATAGTCACACAATAGAAGAAAATAGAGCAATGAGAATAAATGATATAATAATATGAACAGTGTGGATGAATCTCACCACTGTAAATTTGAACAAAAGAAGACATGCACAAAAGAGTTCATATTGTCTGATTTCATTTATATACAATATATAAACAAGGAAATCTAATATATGTTGATAGAAGTCAGGACAGTTGTTATCTTTTGTGGGGGGGAGATTGGTCACTAGAAGGAAGCATGAGAATGACTTGAGGGGTGCTGTATATAAGGATATATCAGAAATTCACTAAGGTCTGCATTTATATGCAACTTATGTTAATTATGCTCCAATGAAAACATATTTAATGTCCCTGTTACCTATGGTATATAAGGCATCTTTGAGATGAGACCTCATATGAAAAAATAATAAAGTGAATAGGAGTCTAGAGAAAATAAGGAAAGGGCCAAGTTCAGAAAGTGTAAACTCTTATAAATTGAATATGTAAGTACAGCAACTCATAAAAAAAGTATAAACTATTAAAAATAGAATTATAGATTTAGAATATGCTCCATGGCCTAATTGAACATATGTGGACATTATTTCTGTCCTGACTTTTTAACTTTTTTTGAAATGACTTTTTAAAAAAAATTTCTGTGCCTTCTAAGGGCCTGCACAGTAGATTAAACATAGTTTTGCAAATGACTATTCTTTGTCTTTATCAAAACAGAATAAACTGTTTTGTGGTGTCCTGGATCATCATTTAGCAGTTCTTTTCATTTATAATTATCTTTATACACAAGATTTTCTAGAATATTGTTGGTTCCTATAAACAAACTTTGGATGTCAGAAACAGCATCTCATTTTAAAAAGCATGTTTTCTTCCTAATTGAAAAATTATATTGCTTTTGGCACAAACTGAAAAGAAAAGCCATCAAGTAAGATGTAGATAGTTTTAAATGACTAAAGATTATAAAAAGCTTTTATAACCTGGAATCCCAAGTTACACACTAGCTGAGATGCATTCAAAGAATATGGCAATTTATGGCAAAGTATGAGAAAAGAGTATTATATTAAGGCAATTTATTTTCTCATTTTTTTGTTATGCACTCATCTGTGATAAATGCAGCTACAGGTAGCAGATGGTTATTTAATAGGCAGGAAAGTCAAAATTAAACTATCCACTTCTGCAAAATACCTTTAGGTAAAAGAGAAGGACATATTATCATTGAGAATAATATTAAACTCATTAATAATTACCTTAAGAATGTGCTTTAGCCATAGAATCTAGCAGCAATAAGTGTTAGCTTTTCTAATACTTTTCCAAGATAGAGTTCATAAAATACACATACATTTTAATTCAGTCAGATAGGTAGTAGATATACAATGCCATGGCACTTTAGTTTCTTCCCTAAATTTATAATCTGGAATACTAATAAGAGTAATTACCAAACAGGCATTCTACTTATGTTTTTATATGAATTATCTCCCTTAATCATTACTTTAAAAAGTCAAAGTCTTGTGGTAGATAATCTCCAAATGTGACTGCCATCAATTCTTTCTCACCTTATATAGGTATGCTGATCTTAACATCAAGAGAGGGATTCTAATTCCCTGGGCTGGCTTTGTTTTGTCCCTTTTACCAAAAGAAATGTGACCAACCAGGTTATAAGAAACCTTACTTACAACTTCTCTCTGGATCTCTGGGAAAGGATGATCTTGTGACACTTCCTCTCAGAACCTACCAATTTACTGTGAAAAGCCCCAAACCAGAGCTAGATTCATGTGCATGCAATTTGCACTGTCACTGTCTTGAAATTCTTAATAATTTTTATCATTTTGCACTGGGTCTTGTAAATTATGTACCTGGTTTTGCCCGAGCACATAGATAGGCTGAGCTCCCAAACCACAGACAGCATTACCTGTCAATGAGTCACCTTGAATATTCATCCCAGTTGAGCATTTAAATGGTGGCAGTCCCTGTCAACACCTGATTACAACTGTGTGAGAGACCCCGAATGAGAACTGCTCCATAAGCCCAGCCAACCCCCAAAACAATGAGAAATAATAAATTATTTTGTAAGCCATTGAATGTCTGTGTGGTTTTTGGCCCAGCTACATATAAGTGAGACAGATAGGTACTATTATTAAGTCATATTCCTTATATTAACCTTACAAAGTAATGACCCTATATAATAAAAGTGTAATATGCTAAGTGTCCCACCGATAGGTCCACTGCTCGACCAGTCGCTATGACGCATACTGGCCACCAGGGGGCAGATGCTCCGACTGGTAGGTTAGCTTGCTGCTGAGATCCAGCAGATTGGGACTGGGCGAGATGGCCCCAATCAGCACCAATCACTGGCCAGGCTGAGGGACCCCAGGCCTCTAGTTAATATTATAATCACCTTTTGAAGCATAGAGTAGCATTTCTTGTAAAACTATACAGTTAGAAGAATGGGAAAGCAATAAACAAACTTAGGTGTAATCAAAACACATAGCCTTAGCAAAATCTCAGACATATGCTGAAGCAACTTCTTCACCCATACAGCTCCTAGGGCAATGGAAACTAAAGAGAAAATAAACAAATGGGACTACAACAAAATAAAAAGCTTCTGCACAGCAAAAGAAACCATCAACAAAACAACAAGAAAGCCCACGGCATGGGAGAACATATTTGCCAATGTTATCACCAATAAGGGTTTAATCTCCAATATTTACAGGGGACTCATACAACTTAACAAAAGGAAGATAAACAACCCAATCAAAAATTGGCCAATGGACTTAAATAGATACTTTTTGAAAGAGGACATAAGGAAGGCCAAGAGACATATGGAAACATGCTCAAAGTCACTAATCACCCAAGAGATGCAAATCAAAATGACAATGGGGTACCATCTCACACCTGTCAGAATGACTATCATCAACAAATCAAAAAGGAACCCTTGTGCACTGCTGGTGGGAATGCAGACAGGTGCAGCCACTGTGGAGAACAGTATGGAGTTTCCTCAAAAAACTAAAAATGGAACTCCCATTTGACCCAGTGATCCCACTTCTAGGAATATATCCCAAGAAACTAGAAGCACCAATCAGAAATGATATATGCACCCTGTTTATGGCAGCACAATTTACCATAGCTAAGATTTATTATAAACAGCCTAAGTGCCCATCAGCAGATGAGTGGATTAAAAACAGTGGTACATCTACATAATGGAATGCTACACTGCTATAAAAAAGAAGGAACTCTCACCAATCAGAACAGCATGGATGGAACTGGAGAGCACTATGCTAAGTGAAATAAGCCAGTCAGAGAAATATAAATATCACATGATCTCACTCATTTATGCTATATAATGAACAACATAAACTGATGAACAAAAACAGATCCAGCAATAGAGAAGCATGGATCAGAGCGTCAAACTTCAGAGGGAAGGTAGGGGAGGGAGGGGGTAAGGGGGAGAGATCAACCAAAGGACTTGTATGCATGCATGTAAGCCTAACCAACGGACACAGACAACAGGGTGGTGAGGGCATGAGTGGAGAGGTGGGGGGGGGGGCAATGGGGTGATAAGGACACTTATGTAATACCTTAATCAATAAAGAAGAAAACACACACATAACTTTAGCTATAGATTGTTGGAGCTTCTTTTATGTGTCTAATACACAAGAATATTATTTGATTTTCCATTTTAATGTGATTTTTCCTATTTTTGTTGCACTAGAATTTTTTTTTTTAGTTTCAACTCTAACAATCTCATTTATACATGCTTCCAAATTATCACTGAAGGGATTTCAAGAGTAATGTGTGAGGCTGTAACTTCCAGGGCCTCATCATTTCCTCAAAAAGCTTCCAAATGATAATAATTGTGGATATCCCCATTTTAATGCTATCAATTATGCTAATGGGAGTGCATTACTCATTCTCAGTGATGTATGTTCATCTTTTATGATTATGTCCTCTTCTATCCCCTGCAAGTTCATCATTAATTCCTAATTGCTCAAAATTATTTTCCCACACATAGACACCCATGAGGCCTTTGTGATGAGAATTCATTTCTCAAAAGAGAATTTAAGACTGAGTCTCAGATGATCAAAAACTGATGAACCAGGTAGTTGACCTGAACCAGCTAATTAAGCTAAAGGTAGTCACCAGGGGGGAAAAAAAGCACATTATCAGGTTCACTTTGATGACAAGTAACAATTTCAGGGCTCCTGGAAAAGCAAAGAGATACATCAAACAGAATTTCTTAAAATTTTATTCCACTGTGACTATGACTCAACTTTTCTGTTTCTGTAATTAACCTAAAACACTTGAGTGAGACACTCCATAAACCACTTCTTTGTTGAAGTTGTTAATTAGCTTGTAGCCTGAAAAGTGAACTCTGAATTATTCTTCTGTTTGGATTTACATTGTTTCAGATTAAGTTTGATGAGTGTTAAAGAAAAAAAAGCATCTTAGGAAATAATTTTACTTCTAACCATGACTGTATATTTCAGATAATATAATTCATGCTTGAAATGTGTCTATATTCAAATATGTAGCACAAGCTTCAAGGAAAATATAGAGTTTTCTAAAGAACAACCAGAAATGTGTACTAATAAATTCTATAATAATTTTAATAGAGGTAAATAGTAGCTATGTATTAATAAAGCCCAAATTTATTATTATAAGATTCATTATTGATTGACCACAATATTTGATGTCCCTTAATATTCTTTATCCAATTATCTGTTTACAGAAAGTCAAATAATGACTTCCAAAAATACCCTATTTTCTCCTCAAATAAACATACAGTATAAATAAAAGGACATAATAGCATCTTACTTCTCTGATATAGTTTTATTCTGTGATCTAATTAAATGCTGAAACTTTCAAAATTACTTTATATGTTTTCAATAAAAATATTTGATAATTTTCTCTGTCACAGGGAAAATAGAGTATAGTAAAGACTTTTAAGCTTCTTTTGATATTGACAATCTATTGCAGTTTAATCATTTTGTATCCTGTAATATAACAATATATTTAAGGGTATGGATATATGTAAATAATATTTGATAAATGCTTCTGGAACCAAGAAAGGAAGGAAGGGAGTAAGGAAGGGAGCGGGGGAGGAAGGGAGAAAGGAAAGAAAGACTGAAGAAGGGAAGGAAGGACAGATGGAAGGGGAAGAAGGAAGTGAGGCCTGATTATAACTCCATAATTTCTCTAAAAAACAAAGAAAGAGAGAGATTCAAGATGGAGGCCAAATAGGCAGACATGTCCTGCCCCTTGTCATGGAGCAGATAGAGGGAACAACTGAATCGAATGACATCTACTCAGAATTGGCAAATTAGACACAACAGGTGAAACAATCCACAGCCAGGAAGGGCAGAGGACGCCTGGAGAATGGTAGGATTGGGCATCTGGGCTGGAGAGAGAGACACGCTACTACTGGGACAAGAGGGTCAGAAGAAACCTGTGCTGCACCAGGTCTGAGTCCCTTGGGGACACAAGTAACACCCATCTGTGGAAGGGGGTCCACAGGGCTGCTGAAGAATGGGGAATCTAAATCTGAGTCCACAGCTGAGAGAGGCTGCACCCAGAAGAGCAGCCTGAAGAGTTGCCTGAGCTGTGTGGTGCTGGGTGAGGAGGGTGGAGCGGGAAACTTGCAGTTGCCCAGCTGTTTTGCCTCTGCCTTGTCCTTGTTTTTATTCACTAAACCCAGTTCATATGACCTTTCAATTACAAACACTCACTGAGGATGTGGTGCAGGCAGAGGTGCAGCTTAGTGGAGGCTGGGGAATGCTGTGGAGGGTAGCAAGACAGGGAGAGATGACCAGGAATCTGGCACTGAGACGTTCCAGACCCTCCAACTCTAAGCAGCCATTTTTCTCCTGAAGACCTCTCCCAGCAGCCTCAGGACAGCTAGTGCAGCTGTGAGCTTTGCAGAGGAAATGAAGACTCTGAATAGCCCCAGGGAGACCTTGGGGACTGGGTTGAGGGGCTGATGGGTCCCGGAAAGCAACAGAGAAAAAAATAAATAATGACAGAAAACTTCCTAGATTTTGAATAAATAATGACAGAAAACTTCCTAGATTTTGAAGAGGAAAAAATTACACGAGTCCAAGAAGCACACAGAGTCCCAAACAAAATGAACCCCAAAAAACCGATACCAAGAAAAATCATAATTAAATTGGCAAACATCAACAACAGTAAGAATTTTAAAGGCTGCCAGAGAGAGAAAGAAAGTTACCTACAAAGGTTCTCCCATTAATCTATCAACTGATTTCTCAACAGAAACACATCAGGCCAGAAGGGAATGGAATGAAATATACAAAGTGATGCAAAGCAAGGGACTGAATCCAAGAACACTATACCAAGCAAGGCTATCATTCCAAATTGAAGGTGAAATCAGGAATTTCACAAACAAAAGAAGGCTAAGGAAGTCTATTACCACCAAGCAGCAATGCAAGAAAGGCTAAAGGGTCTGCTATAAAAAGAAGTAACAGAAAGGGAAGAAGGAACACAGGCATAAAGAATAAAAAAGGGAGCAAACAAGTAGCTATCAATAATAACCTTAAACATAAATGGATTAAAAGCTCCAATCAAAGTACATAGGGTAGCTATGAATGGATAAGAAAACATGACCAATATATTTGCTCTCTATGAGACCCACCTCAGAACAAAGGACTCATACAGACTGATAGTAAAGGGATGGAAAAAATTCTTCAGGCAAATGGAAATGAAAAAAAAAAGCTAGGGTAGCAATTCTTATATCTGACAAAATAGACGTCAAAGTGAAGGCTATAACAAGAGATAAGGAGGGCCCCTTCATAATACTAAAAGGAGCATTTCAACAAGAGGATATGACTCTGGTAAACATATATGCACACAATACAGGAGCACCCAAATACATAAAAAATAAACTTCTGGAAGATATCAAGGGAGAGACCAAAAGCAATACAATCGTATTAGGGGTATTTAATACCCCGTTGACAACACTGGATAAATTCTCTAAACTAAAAATCAGCAAAGAACCAGTGATCATAAATGACTCACTAGATCAGATGAAATTAATTGATATTATCAGAACATTTCACCCCAAAGCTATAGATTATACATTCTTCTCAAGTGCACATGGGACATTTTCAAAGATAGACCACATATTAGGACACAGGCAAAGTCTATTCAAATTTAAGAAGATAGAAATCATATCAAGCATCTTCTCAGACCACAATGGCATAATATTAGAAATAAATTACAATAAAAACAATCAAAAAAATTCAAACACTTGGAAGCTGAATAGCATGCTATTAAATAATGATTGGGTCACCAAAGAGATCAAAGAAGAAATAAAAAGCATCCTAGTAACAAATGACAATGAAAACACAACAATCCAAAATCTATGGGACACAGTGAAAGCAGTCTTGAGAGGGAAGTTCATAGATCTACAGGCCTACCTCAAAAAAAAAAAAAACCCAAACAAGAAAAATGGTAATAAATAATCTAACCCTGCAACTAAAATAATTAGAAAGAGAGTAATAAGAAAAGCCCAGAGTAAGCAGCACAGAGGAGATAATAAAGATCAGAGCAGAAATAAATGACATAAAGAAAAAAAAAACACTACAAAAGTTCAATAAAACCAAGAGCTGGTTATTTGAAAGGATAAACAAGATTGATGAACCTCTACTCTAGCAAAGCTCACCAAGAAACAAAGAGAGAGGACCCAAATAAACAAAATCAGAAATGAAAGAGGTGAAGTAACAACGGACCCCATAGACATACAAAGGATTGTAAAAAAATACTATAAACAACTCTACTCCAACAAACTAGACAACCTAGATGAAATGGACCTATCCCTAGAAAAATACAATCTTCCAAAACTCAATCAGGAATAATCAAAAAACCTGAATAGGCTAATAACTACTGATGAAATTGAGGCAGTAATCAAAAAGCTTCCAGCAAACAAAAGCCCTGGTCCAGACAGCCTCACAGGGGAATTTTACCAAACATTCAAAGAAGAAATAAAACCTAGCCTTCTCCGAATATTCCAAAAAAATTCAAGAAGAAGGCACACTTCCAAGCTCTTTCTATGAAGCCAGCATTACCGTAATCCCCAAACCAGATAAAGACACTATGAAGAACGAGAATTACAGGCCAATATCCCTCATGAACATAGATGTTAAAATCCTCAACAAAATTCTAGCAAATAGGATGTAGCATTACATTAGAAAGATCATACAACATCACCCAGTGGGATTTATAACAGGGATGCAAGGCTGGTACAATATCTGCAAATCAATAAACGTGATACATCACATAAACAAATTGAGAGACAAAATTCACATAATCATATCAATTGATGTGGAAAAAGCATTTGAAAAAAATTCAACACCCATACCTGATAAAAACTCATAGCAAAGTGGGAATAGAGGGATCATACCTCAACATAATAAAAGCCTTATATGACAAATCTACAGCCAACATCATACTCAATGGGCAAAAACTAAAATCATTTACCCTAAGAACAGGAACAAGACAGGGATGCCCACTTCCACCACTCCTGTTCGAAATAATACTCGAAGTGCTAGCCACAGCAATCAGAGAAGAAGAAGAAATAATAGGCATCCAAATTGTAAAAGAAGTAAAACTGTCATTATCCATAGATCACATGATATTGTACATAGAAAACCCTAAAGACTCGATAAAAAACCTACTAGACTTAATGAATGTATTTGGCAATGTAGCAGGATACAATATTAACACCCAGAAATCTATGGCTATTTTTTATGCTAATAATGAAGTCACAGAAAGAGAAACTAAAAAAAAAAAAATTCCATTTACCATTGCAACAACAACAAAAAATTAAGATACCTAGGAATAAACTTAACTAAGGAGGTAAAAGACCTTTATTTGGAAAACTACAGAACATTGAAAAAAGAGATAGAGGAAGACATAAAAAAATGGTAGAATATACCGTGTTCATGAATTAGTAGAATTAACATCATTAAAATGTCCATACTACCCAAAGCAATCTACAGATTCAATGCAATCCCCATTAAAATACCAATGGCATATTTCACAGACCTAGAACAAACTCTCCAAAAATTAATCCTAATATATAAAAAGCCAGGGGCCATAATAACTGAAACAACTGGATGGACAACTGAACAGCAGGCTGCGTGGGGCGACCAGGCCAGCAGGGGTGGGGGGCAGTTGGGGGCAACCAGGCCAGCAGGGGGGGCAGTTGGGGTGACTAGGCTGGTGGGGGGGCAGTTGGGGGCAACCAGGCCAGCAGGGGGGGCAGTAAGAGGCAATCAGGCCGGCAGGCAAAGGCAGTTAGGGTTGGTCAGGCTGGCAAGGGGGCCAGTTAGGGGCGATCAGGCAGGCAGGCAGGTGAGCAGTTAGGAGCGAGCAGTCTCGGATTGTGAGAGGGATGTCTGACTGCCTTTTAGGCCTGATCCCCAAGGGGTCCCGGATTGGAGAGGGTGCAGGCTGGGCTGAGGGGACCCACTCCCTTGTCCATGAATTTTGTGCACCAGGCCTCTAGTATGAAATAACAGAAGACCCTAATAGCTGCAGCAATTCTTAAAAAGAAGAACAAAGTTGAAGTGATCACAATACCAGATTTCAAGCTATATTACAAAGCCACTGTTCTCAAAACTGCCTGGTACTGGCACAAAACAGACATATAGACCAATGGAACAGAACAGAGAACCCAGAAATCGACCCAAGCCATTATGCTCAATTAATATTTGACAAAGGAGGCAAGAGCATACAATGGAGTCAAGATAGTCTCTTCAATAAATGGTGTTGGGAAAATTGGACAGATACATGCAAAAAAATTAAACTAGACCACCAACTTACACCATACACAAGAATAAACTCAGAATGGATAAAGGACTTAAACTAAGATGGAAAACCATAAAAATCTTACAAGACTCCACAGGCAGCAAAATATCAGACATATGTAGTAGCAATACCTTTACTGATATCGCTCCTAGGACAATGAAAACTAAGGAGAAAATAAACAAATGGGACTACATAAAAAAATAAAAAGCTTCAGCACAACAAAGAAACCCTCAACAAAACAATAAGAAAGCCCAATAAGTGGGAGAACATATTTGCTAATGTTATCTCTGATAAGGATTTAATCTCCACATTTACAGGGAACTAATACATCTTAACAAAAGGAAGATAAACAATCCAATGAAAAAATGGGCAATGGACCTAAATCGACACTTTCAGAAAGAGAACATACAGAAGGCCTGAGAGACATATGAAAAGATGCTCAAAGTCACTAATCATCCAAGAGATGCAAATCAAAATGACACTGAGGTTTCATCTAAGACCTTTCAGAATGGCTATCATCAACAAATTGACAAAGGACAAGTGCTGGTGAGGATGTGGAGAAAAAGGAACCCTCGTGCACTGCTGGTGGGAATGCAGACTGGTGCAGCCACTGTGGAAAACAGTATGGAGTTTCCTCAAAAAATTAAAAATTGAACTCCCATTTGACTCAGTAATCCCACTTCTAGGAATATATCCCAAGAAATCAGAAACACCAATCAGAAAGGATATATGCACCCCTATGTTCATAGCAGCACAATTTACAGTAGCTAAGATTTGGAAACAGCCCAAGTGGCCATCAGCAGATGAGTGGATTAAAAAACTGCGGTACATCTACACAATAGAATACTATGCTGCTATAAAAAAAAAAAAAAAGAAGGAACTCTTACCAATCAGAACAGCATGAATGGAACTGGAGAGCATTATGCTAAGTGAAATAAGCCAGTTGGAGAAAGATAAATATCACATGATCTCATTCATTTGTGGAATATAATGAACAACATAAACTGATGAACAAAAATAGAGCCAGAGACATAGAAGCATTGATCAGATCATCCAACCTCAGAGGGAAGGCAGGGGAAGAGGCGGGAAGAGATCAACCAAAGGACTTGTATGCATGCATATGAGCATAACTAATGGACACCGACAGTAGGGGCGTGAGGGCATGTGCTGGGAGGTGGGAGTGGCCGGGGAGAGGTCAATGGGAGGGAAAAGGAGACATATGTACTACTTTAAACAAAAAAGATTTTAAATAAAAAAAGGAATTTTTAAACTATTACTCATTTTCCTTCTCTCAGTACTACTGAGAAACGAACTGGCCCCTTGTTAGAGCAAGTGCAATTGAAAAAAAAAACTGTTTACTGACAATCATTTGTGTTGCATAAGATGAAAATGTAAATAAATGGTCCTATTAATTTTCATTGATCATTCAAGTTCATTGATATATGGATGTGAATGTCATGGAGAAAGGTGTATTATTTATCATTTGTTACTTTGTCTCTAGTGCCTAACACAGTGGCTAGCATCTAGTATGTGCTCATTTAATTTTTTGGTGATTAGATAAACAAGTCAATGAGTTTTATTTCATTGTTGTGGGACGGTTTTTTAAATAGTCTGAAATAAGATTCCAACTATCAAATTCTAATAAGTTTTTAGAATGTCATTTTATCTCTATTCTGTTCTCAATTTATCACTAATAACTTGTTAGCCACCATATAATCATTTTCAATTATTGTTCTTAGATGAAATTATTATAGATTATGTAAAACATGGCTTTTGAGATGTTTCAAAGCAGCAAATTGAGAATTTTTTTCTTTTTGTCTAATTGATGGATCACTTTATTCAATTGTATTAATTATCTATTGCTGCATAAAAAATCATTCCAGACTTAGCGATTAAAACTATGTTTATTATCTCTAACAGTTCATGCAGGTCAGGAATTCAGAAAGGTATCAGAAGCCTGAGGATGCAGTCTGATGTTAGTTGGGGCTGCAGTCATCTGAGAGCTTGTCAGGGGCTAGCAGATCCACTTCCAAGTTGTTTTAATCTCAAAACTACAAGTTGACTCTTTTCCTTTTGGGCTGTTCTGTTGTCTTCATGCCATGGCAGCCGGCTTGTCCCAGAGTGAGCAAAGCAAGAGGCCAAGGAAGAAACGACAATGCCTCTTACAACCCAGCCCTAAAGGTTATGTGTCACTTCTCCAGTATTCTATTGGTCACTCTAATCAGGCCTAACTCAATGGGTATGGATAGGCAGGCATGAATACTCAGAGACAAGGGTCTTTAAGCAACTTCTTGGAGACTGGCTACCAAAGCAATTATATATGTAAAAATACAAAAACAGTTAAGTGTTTAAATTGTTTAACCTATGACCAAGAAGCCTTTGCCATTAATTCTGATAAAAGCTTTTTCATCTATGTTTCCTCATACCTTGACACTTCTGGCTTTAAGTAGTCTTAAAAGGTTTGCCATGAACTTGAAGTTTCCTAGAACTGGAATAACAATTTAATCATAGTAAATGTGTTAGCCACAGTTTCTTTATTTTCATTTCTTCTCTCATTGATTTGATTCCAATAAATTTACATTTGACATACTCAAATAATAAAACCATAGACTTTTTAAAAAATTATTTGAGTACGAATAAGGTCATTTTTCCTTAAAGTGCATTACCCAAATTGTTTCCACTTAACCATTTGAAAGGAGCAAAGATGGACTAAGCTCATGAACTAATTTCATAGAAAGAAAAGGCAAACCCACCTAGGAGAAAGGGAAGGAATACTGAAATTTGACTCTGAGGAAAATCTTAAATTATGGAGTCTGTGGTTAACCAGTTAACGGCCACACATCCAGAACAGAAACCATCCCCCTTTCTTCCATATGCGCTGGAATATTTGCGAATTTAAGTTACCATAATTTTCTTTACAAACCCAGAGATGTCACTAACAAGTCTGATTTAAAATTGGGCCACCAGAGTTGATTGATATGCGAGGTTTGCGTCTATAGATGCTTATGGCGTACAAAGGGTTAATGAAGCTGCAGAGGAAGGGAAGCTAGAATCTATGGGAGGAACTAGTGTGATTTTAGCACTTTGATTCAGAAAGCTTCTCTGACAGGCTTCTGATTCTTCCTCAGCAGGCCCAGATGCAGGGTCTTGTGCCCAGTCTGAGAGTGACAGCAATATCTGTGGACTTGCCATTTCAATAATATGCTAAAAGGAAGATACTTTCTCGTCAACAGCATTAAATCAAGTGTATTCTCCATGTCATTTGCTATGCTAACGTGTTCTGCTTTATTCAAAAGCTTATAGACAACCATTTTCTAGAACAAATAACTGCTGTCTTGGGGAATAGTTGACAAAAGCCTCTAGGCCCTCAGAAATTTCGTTGGGTGGAAAATGTGGCATTTTTATAAATAAGTTTTGGTTAAAAAGGTTTTGTTCTTGGGGATTTTTTATGTGATAGTAGGAAAGGCTCAGACTCTGAGAAGTATTTCAATGCCATTTAGTGAGTTACATACTCACTAATTATGTAACAAGGAGCTTGTTACTTACACTTTCTTTGCCTCATATGTCAACTGAGAATAACATGTATCTCACAAAATTCTTTTTTTGTTTTGTTTTCACTTTTTTAAATTTTTTCTTTATTGATTAAGGTATTACATATGTGTCCTTATTGCCCCATTTCCCCCCCCCCCACACACACACACCCCTCCACTCATGCCCTCACCCCCCTGGTGTCTGTATCCATTGGCTAGGTTTATATGCATGCATACAAGTCCTTTGGTTGATCTCTCCCCCTTACATGATCTCACTCATTTATGGAATACAATGAACAACATAAACTTATGATCACAAAATTCTTATAAAGACTCCATATGATAACAGTTACAAAGTGCCTCATATAATAAATGCCTATTAAAATTTTTTGTTTCCTTCTCTCTTTTCATTTTTATTCATTCTCAATTTGAACATTATTTTCTGATGATATCAAATTAATTTGCTGGCAGCCAATATTCAATCCTTCAGAGAAAGCCTTTTCTAAAGTCTATCTCCTGTAGATTGCATATTTTGCTCATAACCTTTATTTGTCTTTTAAAAAGGCCAATAGCACTTCCTCATCTGTCTTATGTCTAATCTTTTTTAGGATTTAAAAAAATTTTTTTCACTATTGTCATTTTTCAGATAATCATCAACATGAGTTTTAATAACCTGTCAAAAAATGTTGTCCTCTTTAATTATTTATTGAGCATCACTTGTGGTTGTTTGTTTATTTGACCTGAAGTAACATTTGGATCATATCTGATAAAGCTGTCATTAGTAGTTTCATTTTCAATTTCTCTACCCTTCTCCCGTAAGTAAAAAAAAAATCAATATAGTATTAGTGTAATATAGTATAAGAAGAAAAATTTGGTTAATTTAGACTTTTTAATCTCTTAGCACTTACTATTCCCTTTTGTAAAATTATTTTTCAATGACTTTATTATTCATTATTTGCATGTCCTAACAAATATCAAAAATATAATTACTCCCCTTCTTGTTCTACAAACCTTACAAATTCAAAAGTGAACCTTTTTAAAAAATGTCTGCCAAGTGTTAAATATCATTATGAATTTATTTTTTCAATTTCTGGTTACTGTTTTCCTCCTCCAGTTTTCATCAGTGGAGTTTTAATATGAAAACTGTGGATATTAATGTACAAGTACCACTACATTATTTTCTATGTACAAGAGAATGTGATGAATGTATGGCCCACCCCATTCTCTTCTTACACATTATATTAGATTAATCATGTTTCTCATGGAAAAGCAGCTCACAAGGTTAATTCTCTAAAAGCAAAAGTAATTTTGAAAATCCTCATATTCATTTCAGATCTAATATATTTCTCTATCATAGTGTTTTTTTTTCTTTTTAGCTTCTACCAAAATTCTGTAACAATATTTTGGTTTCACTCATATTTAAATAATGGATCACAAATTAAATTTGTGTTATTTTTTGACAGAAGAAAATAAAATAAAATCATTAATTTTTTCACTACTTATTTAAAATGTCTTGTATTGTTTTCTAATTCTAAATCAATAAATATGGAAAATAACCCTATATTAATAAAACCATGCACTACTTTTGGTTTGTGACAATGCTGTTTTATTTACTAAATTTCAGCCTCACTGGCAAAATTTTATGAAAATTAATACTTTACAATGATAACAGAAGTAATAATAGGAGTTTAATTATGTTCCCCATAAAAAGATATGTTGAAGCCCTAACGTAACTCAGAATGTGACCTTGTTTGGAAAGAGAATCTTTGTGGATGTAATCAAGTTAAGGTGAGTTCATTAGGGTGGGCCCTAATCCAATATAACAGGTGTCCTTATAAGAAAAAAGAAGGAAATTTCACGCAGACATGTACATAGGAAAACAATGTGAAGAGACTTAGGGAGGATGCCGTATAAGATTGGCATTATACTGCCACAAGCTGAGGAACATTTGGGGCTACCAGAAGCTGAAAGAGACAAAAAAGAACCCTTCCCCTGTAGGTTTTAGGGAGAGAAAGGCCTTGCTAACACCTTGATTCCAGACTTTTAGCTTCCAGAACAGTGAGAGTATATATTTCTGTTGTTCTGAGCCACATGATTTTTATTACTTTGCTATGGCAGCCCCAGGAAACTATACAAACATAAAGCTAATACCAATCTCAAGTCACCAGACATAAATTACTATATAAATACAGTTTTAAAGGAATTATGTTAAAAATGAATAATTGTGTACCACCATGGATCTTTATCATCATGGCGTACTTTGATGACATAATAAAGTAATATATTTTGGATGATTCCATGTGTCTAGCATCATTACAGGTGCATTACTTGTATTAATTTATTTAATCTTCACAACTATGCTTTGAAATAGTTATTCCCATTATAATCTCTCCTTTGAGGTATAGAGAAGTGAGGTAACTTTCCCAGATCATCTCCCTCATATGTGAAGGAATAAATTCAAACCCACAGAGTCAGCCCACAGAGTCCATGTTCTCAGTCAATACATGAGATGGCCTTCAACCGCTTTATCCCTCGGATTTCACCCTTCACCAATTAATGTCTCATTTTGTCAACCTTATAAAACATAGCGGTTGTAACTTTATCCAAACATTAAAAATACTCATTATTTTACCATTGAAGGCAGCCAGAATGTTCTGTGTGGCATGTGGAAGTTATAGGACACTCTGTGACCTGGAATAAACCTACATTTCAAAACACATCTCTAGTCACATGTGTTTAGTTATTAAAAGAAAGGAAATTATATAAGTGATGTTGGAGAACAATGAGAGAATGTAGAAATGTCAGGATTTAGGTTCAGTGCAGAAAAATACAGCTGACAGTAAGGCCTTCATATAAGGCAGCAGGTGATGATAAGACACACAAGCATACAAATCGTGACCTAGACCAGTGATGGCGAACCTCTGACATGCATGTCAGAGGTGACACGTAAACTCATTTTTTTGGTTGATTTTTCTTTGTTAGATGGCATTTAAATATATAAAATAAATATCAAAAATATAAGTCTTTGTTTTACTATGGTTGCAAATATCAAAAAATTTCTATATGTGACACGGCACCAGAGTTAAGTTAGGGTTTTTCAAAATGCTGACACGCCGAGCTCAAAAGGTTCGCCATCACTGACCTAGACCCTTGACCTGTCTAGTCTTTTCTCTTTCTACTCTCACTTTTCACAGAACTGATGCACACACTTCTGCAATTTTAAAATGAACATGTTCTCTCTTATATCCTGACATTTATATTTGCTGCTTTCCTTTCCTGTCCTCTTTTTCTCCCTAACATCATCATCCCTTCCTCAACTCCACTCTCCCAGTATACCGCTTTCATGAATAGCTTCTACTAGAACTCTATGGTTTAGTTTATTTATCTCTGCCCTGATAAGCCTTCTGTGATTTGTCTCCCATCACCTGGGAAGTCCAGAATATGTTCTCTATCTGTGTTCAGTCCTTAATCTTCATATTTCTGGAGTTGTTTTTTTTAATTATTGGGGGTGACATTGGTAAATAAGACTATATAGGTTTCAAGTGTACAGTTTTATGACGCATCATCTGAACATTTCATTGTGTGTTTACCACCCAAAGTCAAATCTCCTTTTGTCACCATACTACCTCTCCCTCACCCCCTTTTCCTCTGGTCACCACCAGAGTGTTGTCTGTGTCTACGAGTTTCTGTTTGTTTGTTTGTTTGTTTGTCTTGTTTGTTCACCTGTTGCTTATGAGTGAAATAATTTGATTCTTGACTTTTCCTGTCTGACTTTGCTTAGTATAATATTCTCAGGATCCATCAATCCATGTTGTCACAAATGGCAGTATTTCATCGTTTCTTATAGCTGAGTAGTATTCCATTGTATATACGTACCACTTCTTTGTCCAATCATACATTAAAGAGCACTTTGGTTGTGTCCATGTCTTGGCCACCATGAATAATGCTGCAATAAACATAGGGGTACAAATATCTGCAAACAAATGTTTTCAAATTTTGGGGTATGTATCCAGAAGAAGTGTTGTTGGGTTATATGTTAACTCTATTCTTAATTATTTTAGGAAAATCCACCATACTGTTTTCTATAGCAGCTGTACCAGTTTATATTCCCCCCAGTGGTGAGTCAGGGTTCCATTTTCTCAACAACCTTTCCAACATTTGTTATTACTTGTCTTGTTGATAATAGCCATTCTAACAAGTATCATCTCACTGTAGTTTTGATTTGCATTTTCCTAATAGGCAGTGAAATTGAGAATTTTTCATATATCTGTTGGCCATTTGTATGTCTTCTTTAGCTTTCATTGCACACTGTTGTAATGGCCACTTGGCTTCTCTGTGTCGCTATTCTAAGCTCCTTGAGAACAGCAACTGCATCACATTAGTCTTTGACTACCCAGAGCATACACAATGACTAGTATTAGCTCAATGTGTGTTTGATAAATGAATGAATGCTGATCTAGAAAACCTGGAGTGTATGTTGAAGAACAAGCAGAGAAGTAGGTCAGGCCTAGGGGAAGATCCTAAAGCCACAGCTGTATGTGGTGCTAAAACTGTGGAGTCAATGAATAATGGTATAAAAGAGGTATACCTGCCATCCAGTACCCAAAAGCAGGGGCGACAGCACCTGGTTGGGAACAGAGAACTGAGCATATTGCATAGGCCAAAGCAGGTTTTTATCCAGACTCACTGGGCGAAAACATGAGGAAGTCAGTTGAAAAGAATGGATCACAGTAGTATCAGAACCTGTGCAGATAGCAAGAAGAAAGGGAACTGAAGGCTAAGAGTCTGGTAATGCTGAAGGTAATATTAAGGACAGATTAATTAGAAATAGAAAATTGCCATATCAAAAAGTTATACAAATATTTGCTTGGGAAGTTATTCAGGCCAGAGAACTTAGAGTCAGAGGATCCTAATAGGAAAGCAGATGCAGCTGCAATTTTATTAAAAATTGATGACTATAGATATGTGATTTAGATCCCAAAACGTTATGGAATTTCTACTACAGAAGAAATAATTTCCTATGTGATTAGCCAAGGCCATAAGCTCCTTGAGAGTGGGCCTATAGCTGTATGACTCACTGTTATATCCTCAGCCTAGCACCCTATAGACACTGAACAAGTGCTTAGATAATAGAATGATGGATCTTTCACTAACATGCCGTAACAACTTCTCTTCATTTCCTCCCTTCTCAGTGTCACCATTCATACAATTGCCCACTCAAGAAACCACAAATCATCTCTGGAGGAGCACTTTGAGTAGTCAAAGCTTTGTTCTGTACTTGGCATTCTTCGCCTACTTGCCTAACAAAATGTCTTTGAGAATTAATACTGAACAATGTTTCAAAGCAAGATTTCAAACTTACCTGAGATGTACTAAAGTTTATGCCAACATATGCTCTATATTTGGAAGATGGTGATACATTTGATAAGAGAAATTATATAGACTAGTCATCATTATGTGCATTTTGATAAGATTTTTAGCTTCTCAATATATGGTGTTTCATGCCTTAGTGAATTCTTCGCAGATTTTATCTATCTATCTATCTATCTTTCTATCTAATTATACATATACATAAAGAAGTATTTTAATAGAAAGCAGTGTCCTTAAGAATTTCCAAATATATAAAATGGCCCCGTCTATATATATAAAACCCTAATATGCAAATAGATCGAACAGCAGAACAACTGAACAACCAGTCGCTATGACGTGCGCTGACCACCAGGGGGCATGTGCGAAACATGGCAGGTGCCAGCCATGGTGGGATAGTGGAGCAGGTGAGCGGGGGCACCAGACCAAGGCGGGGTGCTGGTTGCTATCATCAGGGCGAGCTTCTGGTGATTACTGAATCCTTTGCTCCCTTGTGCCACAGTCCCACCTGGTGCTCACACCTGCTTCCAGTGCCGGCCCTGCTTGCACCAGCTGCCTGCGCCTGGTGCTGGCCCCTCTCCCTCAACTGGGCCCAATCGCCCCTCAAGGCTTCTCCACATACCCCTGCTCCTGAAGGGCAATCAGGACCAGCAGCCGCCACTCACACCCACTGCCGGCGATGGCTCCACTCACACCCACTGCTGGCGCTGGCCCCACTCGCACCTGCTGCCGGTGCCTGGCACCGATCCCAATCGCTAAGCACCATCAGCGGGTGCCAGCAGCAGCTGTTGGCCCTGATCATCCCTTGGGGCTTCTCCACCTCCCCCTTCTCCTGAAGGGCAATCGGAGCAGTAGTTGCTGCTCGCACCTGCTGACAGTGCCTGCCCCACTTGCACCCACTTCTGGCGCCAGCCCCTATCACTCTGTGCCATCAGCGGGTGCAAGCGGGGCCAGCGCCATCAGCATGTGGGAATGGCTGCAGCAGAAGTGGGGCTGCCGGCAGATAGGACCGGAGGCTGTGGTGGGAGGAGCCCGGTGGGGGCACGGAGGATGGGCCGAAACCTGCCCCTGTGCCCACTGCAATCTCATGGCCCACAGTTCCTTTCAAAGTACATAAATTCATGCACTGGGCCCCTAGTAACTTTATAAGGAAGGAGGCTGGATAGATGGTGTTTGATGATAATATACTCTATTTCCTATTATAAGAATAACATTATTTACCAAGAAGAAATTAAGGGAGCAGGAGGTTGACATTTACATTGCTGTAGAGTCAAAAAACCCACTGAAAACATTTTAACATGTGAGAAGGAAAAAAATTCTTATCTGTTAAGAGCAAAGAGAAGAACAAATGCAGATGTATAACAAAGCATTCATTTAGTGGTGAAAACTTACTGGGTCATTAATGTTTCTGGAGGTTAACTTCTAATGGGCAAACTGGAGTTTTCAGGTAGAATGATCCAATTTAGTTCCTCAAAGGCCTAGTTTCTATAGCCACAGAGCAGGATCTATTTCATCCTGTCAGACTCCTTTGAAAAGTTTTAGCTGCTTAGAGACATTTTGTTTAAGACAAACTATATGGTTATTTTAAGTCGTTGCTTTGAGGACACTGTAGAACTTAATTTAGCCCTGGGCAGATCACTGTGTGTCTGAGTTCCCAAATATTACTCCTCTGGGAAACTTTCTGCATGATGCAGGAGCATGAGAGTGGCATTGTCTTGTCACCTCAATTCCTAGAAATTCTGTACTGGGAATCTCGGGTAATAGACTATGATGGAAGAAGTTAAACTATATGGCCTGCCTTATTTTCATTTAATTATTTTGAACAACTGAAATTTTTCTAAGATCTGGCTTCTCTCAATCAAGTCTTTATATCTAACTGCCTCTTAAGATGATCACCTTGCAATAAATAGCCAACTGAACTCTTGATTCTTGAGGCAGCATCCTTTTTTCTATTTGGACTTCAGTTCTATCCTTGAATCCTGACTGAACATTTCTCTGTTATCAGAAATTCCCTTGGCTTTTGTTCCTTGATCCACTTGTCAATTTTATCACTTTTCCTCCTATTCCTCATGACTTCCCATCAAGCCACAGGATTTAGGTGTTTGATGACAGACAACTCATGTGCCTTGTGGATTACAATTTATTAGATTCTGGTTTTACTCAAATACTGAGCATACTTTAATAACAAGTAAAACATTTCACAATTTGTGTAGGAATGGTACCTTATCAAGCAGATTAAAAGGACAGGGTACCTTTCTCTTAGGAGGGAACAGGTAGTCTTGATGTGGATTAGCTTAAAAAATAATCAGGCATAAATCAAGAGTAAGGGGGAATATAATTGGATATTTTATTTCATGCAACTTAATTTTAAGGAAAACATGGTTTCAATAAATGAAGCTAAATTTTCCCCTGGAATTCAGAATTCAAACCATTTTTAAAATGTATCAGTCAGCTAATGCTTGGTTTAAATGGGGTTGTTGGACTAGCATTAGAAATGCTATAGTTTTTACTATTTTCTACAGAAAAAAAAACATTTTCCAATTTATGTATCACACAACTCAGCAAACTTTTTAAAAAATAAATTTTAATTATAATTGACAGTCAATAATATATTAGTTTCAGGTATACAACCCACTGATTTGACATTTATATAACTTACGAAGTGATCACCTTGATAAATCTAGTATCCATCTGACACAAATAGTTATTACAATAAAATTGATTATATTTCCTATGCTAGAAGTTAGAGCTCCATGGCTATTCTGTAACTACAGATTTTTTTTTTTTACGTCTTAAGGCCTTCATCTTTGTCTTCTGTCCCTCCAGAGTCCCATTCCATTTTGTGACTGTTAAAATGTTCTTTGTATCTATGAATCTTGTTTCTGGTCTGCTTGGTTGTTTATTTTGTGTTTTTAGGCTCCACGTGTAAGTGAAATCATGTGGCACTCATCTTTCTCTGATTTATTTCACTCAGCACAATATCCCCGAGGTCCATCTATATTGTTGCAGAGGGCAAGACTCCATTCTTTTCTCTTTTTAAGACTGAGACACATTGATGGACACTTGGGTTGCTTCCATATTTTGGCTATTGTAAAAAATGCTGCAATGAACATTAGAATACATATGTCTTTTCAATTTCATGTGTTGTGGTTTCTTCAGATAAATACCCAGAAGTGAAATTGCTAGGTCCTTGGTTGTCTCATTATAGCTGATTTTGTTTGGAGTAAGTATTGCTACCCCAGTGCTTTTTTTGTTTGTTTGTTTACATTTTCAAGAAATATCTATTTTCATCCTTTTACTTTTGGTCTGAGTATTTTTTATTTAAAGTGAGTCTCACCGAAACCAGTTTGGCTCAGTGGATAGAGCGTCGGTCTGTGGACTGAAGGGTCCCGGGTTCGATTCTGGTCGGGGGCATGTACCTGGGTTGCGGGCACATCCCCAGTGGAAGATGTGCAGGAGGCAGCTGATCGATGTTTCTCTCTCATCGATGTTTCTAACTCTCTATCTCTCTCCCTTCCTCTCTGTAAAAAATCAATAAAATATATTTAAAAAAATAAAATAAAATAAAGTGAGTCTCATGTAGACAGCATATGTAAGGGTTATGTTTTGTTATCCATTCAGCCTCCATATGTCTTTTGATTGGAGCATTTAATCCATTTGCATTTTCACTAATTGTTGGTAGATATATATTCATTGCAATTTTATTATTCATATTTTTATCTTTTTTTTCTTCTTCTAGACGACACTTTAACATTTCTTATAATACTGGTTTGGTGGTAATGAACTCCTTTAGCTTTTTCTTGTCTAGGAAGCTTTTTATCTTTTTAAAAATTCTAAACGATATCTCTTCTGGGTAGCGTAATCTTGATTGTAGGTCCTTGCTTTCCATTATTTTCATGCCAATCCCTTCTGGCCTGCAAAATTTATGTTAAGAAATCAACTGACAATTGTATAGGTGCTCCCTTGTAACTAACTGCTTTTCTCTTGCTGCATTTAAGAATCACTCTTTGTTTTTAACCTCTGTCATTTTAATTTTGAGTGTTTTGGTTGAGCCTCTCAGAATTCATTTAGTTTGGGACTCTCTGAAGTTCCTAAACTAATGTGTCTATTTCCTTCACCAGACTATGGGATTTTTCCACCATTATTTTTTTAAAATAGCTATTCAATTCCTTGCTTTCTCTCTGCTCCTAGCACCCCATAATGTAAATGTTTTAAATGTTGGTAGTCTTGAAGTTAGTTGTCCCAGAGGCTCCTTAAACTATCCTAATTTTTTGTCATTTCTTTTTTTATTGTTTAAAGTATTACAACTAGTAGAACATATTTCTCCTTTTCCACCCTTTTACCTCCCCCTGGCCTCCCCCACCTCCCAGCACATGCCCTCATCCCCCTAGTGTCTGTGTCCATTGGTTATGCTTATATGCATGCAAGTCCTTTGGTTGATCTCTTACCTTCCTCCTCAACCCTCCCCTGCCTTCCCACTCAAGTTTGACACTGTGGAAAACAGTATGGCGTTTCCTCAAAAATAAATAATAGAACTTCCATTAGACCCAGTAATCCCACTTCTAGGAATATATCCCAAGAAAACAGAAACACCAATCAGAAAGGATATATGCACCCCTATGTTCATAGCAGCACAATTTACAATAGCTAAGATTTGGAAACAGCCTAAGTGCCCATCAGCAGATGAGTGGATTAAAAAACTATGGTACACTTACACAATGGAATACTATGCTTCTGTAAAAAGGAAGGAACTCTTACCATTTGCAACAGCATGGATGGAACTGGAGAGCATTATGCTGAGCGAAATAAGGCAGTTAGAGAAAGATAAATATCACATGATCTCACTCATTTGTGGAGTATAATGAAGATCATAAACTGATGAACAAAAATAGATCCAGAGACAAAGAAGCAAATGCTTCTTTTTCTTTCAAATTATTTGATCCTAGCTTCAGCAACTCTACTGTTAATTCCCTGTAATATATTATTTATTTTAGTTATTGTATTCTTCATTTATGATTAATTCTTTTTTATGCATTCCATCTCCTATTTTATGTTTTCTATCTCTTTGTTGAAGTTCTCACTAAGTTCATCTATTCTTCCCCTAAATTCATTCAGCATCATTATAACCAGTGTTTTGAACTCTGCATCTGGCAGATTGCTTATCTTCATTTTATTTAGTTCTTTTGTTAGATATATCTCCCTGTTCTTTCGTTTTGGTCATGTTTCTTTATCTCTCAATTTGGGCTGCCTCTCTGTGTTTGTTTCTATATATTAATTAGAAACAAGCTACTTTTCCCAGTCCTGGTAGAGTAGCCTTATGTTGTCGGTGTCCTGTAGGGCCCAGTGGTGCAGCCTCCCCAGTCACCTTATCTAGGTGCTCCAAGTGTACTCCCCAACCCCTCTGTGTGGGCTGTGTGTACCCTTCTGTTGTAGTTAAGCCTTTATTATTATTGGCACCTCAATGGAAAGGATTGATCCCCAGGCCAATGGGCTGTGAGGACTGGCTGTGATTATAGCAGAGAAGCTGTTATGCAAGGGCTGACCTCACAGAGCAGGACTCACTTCAGCTGTGCTCTGGTGCCTACCCTCATGGGGGTGGTTGGGTGGTCCTGTTGTGTAGTCTAAAGCTGACCTTGGGTGTACTGGCTCTGGGGCCTCCAAAGAAGTACAGGCCAATGTCAGCTGCCTCCAGTTCTCTGCCTGGGCCACCTGGCATAACTACAGATACCAGGTAAATCTTCAAACGGCTGCTACTTGTGCTTGGCTTGGAGGTGCTTGGGAAAGGCCAGCTCTGAATCGGGACTGGCTGCCATTAGTGCTAGGGCTGGAGCCACCTAGCAAGGGGTAGAAGGAATGCTGAGGACAAATGCTGTTTGTTTTGGGTTTGTGAACTTTTGAGCAATATTAGAAAGTTCACAGCATGAACTAAGACAAGCCATTTGTATGGAAAAGCCACTGGAAATAGCTTGAGTGGGCCAGCAACTTGAGTGGGGCTGGGTCTCAGGGAATCACCAGGGAGGGCCAGCAGTGTTAGCCAGGTTGATGGAGACTCAGATATGGCACCTGCCTGCTGGCTCTTGAGGGGAAGGCTCAGCAAAGGAACAATGATCTCTTCCAGCATTTCTCTCTAGGTGAAAACTTCCCTCCAGCTCTCATTTTGGAGCCAGACAATTCATTTCCATAACTTCCTGGTGCCTTTCCAGATGCAGCCCCAGCTCTGCAGTTCAGAGTCAGAGTTAGTCTGTGCTCAGGCCCTTTAAGAGGAATCTCTGGGTCTCTAGCAGCCCTCCATCTCACTCAGCCACAATCCCCGCTGGTTTCCAGTCAAAAGTCATGGGGACTTCTCTTCTTGGCACTGACATCCTGAGCTGGGGAGCCTTGGCTCCTCCTGAAGCCCAGATATCCCACATGGGAGTTCCTCATTTCTGCCCTCTTTCCAGTCTTGATGTGTGCCCTCTTTCCAGTCTTGATGTGGATTCTTTATATCCTTAGTTACAGGGCTTCTGTTCAGCTAGATTTCAGGCAGTTCTGAATAATGGCTATTCTATAGTTTTGATATGATCATGTATGGATGCAAGTATCACATTTGCCTGTGCTGCCATCTTAACCAGACCAACTCAATCAAATTTTAAAATAGAACTCATTTTTACATTGGTGTTAACTATGTAGTGATTTTATTCCAGTTGTAAATAAATGTTTTTACTATAAACTTTATAGTAAATACAAAATGTTTATAGTGAATATAAAATATAAAATACTATTTTATGCCTTAACAAAGTTGTTAGTACTTAAGCCCCATAAAATGAATCATAGACTTGCTCTTCCTCACCCACTCTCCCAACATATGTATCAGTAAGCAACTCTTGTTGATTCTACTTTCAGAACTTAATTTAATGGATCTATGTGCTTTTTACCCCATTAACACAATGCTCATTTGAGCCACCTACCAAATCATTCATTTATGTTTCTACTAAATCCTTCAACTTATCTGCTTTTAATTCCCCAAATAATAACTATACTAATAATTATTGTGTGTCAAATTATGTTCCCCCAAAAGATATGTTTGAGTGCTGACCCTTAATACCTGTGAATTTAATCTTACTGAGAAATAATTAAGCTAATATGAAGTTATACTGGATTAGGATGGGAATTTAGGTACAGAAACAAACAGGAAAAATACCATGAGATGATTGAGAGATGATAAAGGCAGATATTGGGTGCATCTACAAGCCAAAGGATTTACAGGAACCACTAGAATACAAGAAGAGTCAAGGAAGGATTCTCCTTTAGAAACTTCAGAGAGAATATCACCCTGTCTACCAAAAACATGATTTCAGACTTTTAGTCTCCAGAACTGTAATAATGCATTTCTGTTTTAGGTCACCCAGTTTGTAGCTATTTGTTATGGCAACCTGATGAAACTAATACAATATGCAAAAACAAAAATTCCATCAAGTCACTCTATTAATTAACATCCTTCTTTACCATTTGTATTTAGATAGAATACAAACTATTTTGCATTTTAACTATTTTGTATCTATCCTAAGGAACTACATGTGATCTGAATCCTGCCTAACTCTCTGGGTAATTTCTTGACAATTTCACTTTCCCAGGTTGCCAAACTTCAGTGATATAGACCTGTTAACTTTTCTCCAATTTGCCTCAACTCCAGACTCTCATACATACTGCTCCTTCTGCTTGAGCATCCTTCTTTCTCTCTATTCCTTTTCTCCAATTAACATGACTAACTGATATTTTCTTATTTTACAGTCTCATTTCTTAGGGAGGTAATATGTCTAAACTAGTTTAAGCTCATCTATTATGAAACATATAGTAAAGATGGTATTATAACTATTGGATTTTTTTCCCCCTCTGTAAACCTAATAGGCCCCAAAAGAAAGAACAACATCTTTGCAGTGTTTTCTGCTGCATCTAGCATAATGTTTTGCACATAACCATGTTTTCTTTACTACCATTACCTGATCACAATTAACACCTATTATTTACTAATTAGAGGCCCAGTGCACAAAATTCGTGCACAGGTAGGGTCCCTAGGCCTGGCCGGCAATCAGGGCTGATTGGGGCCCTCCTTCCCTGGCTGCCAGCTGCTGGCTGGGGCCTTCCTTCATTCTTTGCCACCTCCTGGTGGTCAGTACACTTGAGGGGACAATTTGTATATTAGCCTTTTATTATATCCTATATAATAGAACCCTAATATACAAATTGGCCAAATGGTGGAACGACCGGCAGAACAATTGGTCACTATGATGTGCACTGACCACCAGGGGGCAGATGCTCAATGCAGGAGCTGCCCCCTCATGGTCAGTGAGCTCAGCCAGAAGCCAGGCTCACAGCTGGCAAGTGCAGTGGGAGTGGCGGGAGCCTCTCTCACCTCCGTGACAGGTGGGCAGTAAGGAGTGAGGGATTCGGGTCTAAGCCAGGAGGCGGACATCCCCCGAGGGGTCCCGGACTGCGAAAGGGTGCAGGCTGGTCTGAGGGACCACCACCACCCCCCCCAGTGCATGAATTTAATGCACAGAGCCTCTACTAGGATAATAATATTAAAGAGCTAATAATTGTTGATCACTTACTTGTACCAGAAATTTTTCAAATAATTACTAAATATGTTATATCATTTAATGTTCTAATCTAATAGGGGTTACTGTTAAAAATAAATAGATAAAATACAACAGGCCTAAAATGGAATCATTTATGCTAAGCCTCACATTACTAAACTGAGACTTTATTTCAATTTCAGCTTTCCCAAAAATGGGATCTTAAATCAGTCCATTAAGAATGCCTGATCAACACTAGTTAAATAATCTACCTGTGACTTCTACCATGCCACAAAGGAAAGTAACCTTGAAATAACCAACTCACTTTTGACTAGTATCACTTCCTTGTCTCTGACCTCTTTTGCACACAACAGTCTTTCATTTTGTGCAGCTCCTTTCTATCTGTAGATTGGATGTTGCCTGATATAGATCAATTTTTGCTGAAATAAACTCTTAAAAATTTCAATATGCCTCAGTATATATTTTAATATTACATAGCAACCACCATTAATTCTAAGCTATAGATGAGAAAACTAAATTTTAGAGTGAATTATTAATGAAGGTCACACTGCTCTAAAGTGATAGAATGAAAGCTCACTTTAGTTTTTTCTGACTTCAAAAGGCCATATTCTTAATGATTTTGCTCAGTAAATATCTGTTGACATTCCAACAGAGAGAACAACACAAATAAAGGCCAGATGTTAAAATTAACACAACTGTGTTTGAGGAAGAATGAGACAGAGACTTAACTTTTAGTGATAAAATGAAAAAGAAGATTTCTTGTACATAAAGTCCAGATTAAGAAGCAAATTTGAAGAAGATAATTGAGACCCCATGATTAGGTGGAAATAGTCTTTAGGAAGGTAGAGTAGGGAGAAGCAAAGGCCTATTAATTGGGGGGGGGGTCAAATAGGGCCCCATCTTCTCCAAAGATACAAATCCACTGTATTAAAAAAATATAAACTGATTCAATCACATCAAATTCACAGCTCCTTATGGGATTTAAACAAATACTCCCAACTTTTGAGGGGAAGCACTAGGTTGGGTGGAGTGTTGTGGCATGTATGTTTTAAAATGTTGTGGGGTAGCTACTTATATTAGATGATCACCATTAGCTAAATTTATGAAAACAAGTAATGTGGGATATACCAGGAATAAAGAATTTATGTTATTATCTATATTTTAAATCCTTTAGCAAGATTTCCAGAAAAGTTTTTTAAGTTTTTAAAATTCACAGGAGAAAATTGAAGTAAAATACATTGCCCATTCCTTTTTTAGAATATTATTCTGCTTTGGGCAATAAAAGTTAATTAGTAGGTAGCAATATCTTTCTGTATATACTTTTTGTAACAATAGGAAATGAGTTGCATCCCAATGCAAATGTTGATATAATTGAAGAGAATTTATTGGAAGAACAGAAAAATTCTCAGAGAACGCTGGGAGTGCACATCACTCAGTCAGGCTTTGGTGAGAGGAAGTAATAGCTTCTGATAAGCCGTCAGGTGAGGAGAGAAGTCACAATACTTCAATGTGAAAGAAAAAGTCAAAATGACTTCAAATACTGAACCTGAAACATTTAGGGCATGAAACCTATAAAAATCTTAGAAGCAAACAGAGGCAGCAAAATCTCAGACATCTCACACAGCAATATGTTTATGGTAAAAGAAACTAAGCAGAAAATAAACAAATGACAAAATAAAAAGCTTCTGCACAGCAAATGAAACCACCATCAAATTGAAAAGGGAAACCACTGAATGGGAGAACATATTTGTCAATGATACATCTGATAAGGGGTTGATATCCAAAATGTATAAAGTACACATTCAACTCAACAAAAAGAAGACAACTAATCCAATTAAAAAACGGGCAGAAGACCTGAATAGACATTTCTCCAAAGAGGACATAGAAATGGCCAAGAGACACATTAAAAATTTTTCAAAGTCACTAATTATCAGAGAAATGCAATCTGAAATCACAATGAGATATATCACACCTGTCAGAATGGCCACCATCAACAAATCAACAAACAACAAGTGCTGGCGAAGATGTGGAGAAAACAGAACACTAGTTCACTGCTGGTGGGAATGCAGACTGGTGCAGCCTCTATGGAAAACAGTATGGAGTTTCCTCAAAAAACTAAAAATGGAATTTCTGTTTGACCCAGTGATCCCACTTCTGGAAATATATCCTAAAAACCCCAAAACACTCATCAGAAAGAACATATGCAACCCTATGTACATAGCAGCAGTATTTACAACTAGAGGCCTGGTGCACGAAATTCATGCATGGAGGGGGGTGTCCCTCAGCCCAGCCTGCCCCCTTTCCAATCTGGGACCCCTTGGGGGATGTCCAACTGCCGGTTTAGGACTGATCCCAGGGATAGAGCCTAAACTGGCAGTCAGACATCCCTCTCACAATCTGGAACTGCTGGCTCCTAACTGCTCGCCTGCCTGCCTGATTGCCCCTAATTGCTTCTGCCTGCCAGCCTGATCGCCTCCTAACCACTCCCCTGCTGGCCTGGTCACCCCCCCAACTGCACTCCTCTGCAGGCCTGGTCCCCCCCCCCGAATTGCCCTCCCCTGCAGGCCTGGTCTCCCCAACTGCCCTCCATGCCGGCCATCTCATGGCAGCCATCTTGTGATGACATGGGGGCAGCGATCTTGTGACCACGTGGGGGCAGCCATCTTATGCGAGGGTATGACAGTCAATTTGCATATTACCTCTTTATTATATAGGATAGCTATGATTTGGAAACAGCCCAAGTTCCCATCAGTAGATGAATGGATAAAAATGCTGTGGTACATTTACACCATGGAATACTAAGCAGCCGTAAAAAAAGAGGGGTCTCTTACCCTTTGGGACAGCATGGATGGACCTGGAAAATATTATGCTAAGTGAAATAAGCCAAACTGAGAATGACAAGTATCACATGATCTAACTTATTTGTGGAATAAAATGAACAAAATGAATTGACCAACAAAATAAGCCCCGAAGAAGGGAGGTATGGGAAAAACTGACATAATTCAATGTGGGGTTGGGTGGATGAGAAGAGATAAACTAAAGAATGTATATACTTATATGTACAGCCCATGGACATGAGTAATAGGGTAGAAAGAGAGAGAGAGAAACATTGATCAGTTGTCTCCCACTGGAACCCCAACCTGAGATCGAACCCTCAACCTCAACTTAGGTATGTGCCCTGACTGGTTTGAGCCCACAACCTTTTGATGTATAGGACGATGCTCCAACTGACTTAGCCACCTAGTCAGGGCACCAACCACAGATTTTTAATTGTGTAGATGGAGTTCCCAAGAATCTTCATTTTTAAATGCACCCTAGAGAAGTTAAGTATTTTCCAGGTGATAGAGGTAGTCTTTTTCACATACTGAAACTATTAGAAGGTCCAGGAAAAATTAAAATAATAATAAAAACTCACTTTAAAAGATGTGAATTAATTCCAATGAAAACAAATAAAGGCGTTAACTTTAGTTTATAGCAAAGAAGACAGAAGGATGATTTAACAACTGCCTCCGAGTATATGAAGTGTGTATGTAATAGAATAGTTGAGCAATTTTTCTCCATTTCCACTGTTGCCTACCCAAGAGGAAATTGACTTGAATTAAAGTAAAAACTTAGTTACAAAGAAAGATTTATTGACTTAAATAATGATTATGGACTAGAATTGTCATGTAGAGCATTTTAGAGCATCTGTATTTCTGTGTGTGTGTGTGTGTTGTTGTTTTTTGTCTTGCTTAATAATAAAAACAGTAATAGCTATTACTATTTTACTATAGTAATTTAATATTTTACTATAGTAATCATATTCTGCTCAGTCCTGGCTGTTTCAGTGTATGTTTCTTCACCAATATTGGAAATGGGGTCATTGACCATAGGGTATTTTAAGCTCTTTCCAAGTTCTATGCTTGAAACATTTAATAAGGATATATTGCTCTTTGAGTAGGCTGTGCAAGAGTCATTAACTGAGACTAATATGCTCTCCTCAAGATGTGCCAGAGCAGCCTCATTAATCACATCAAATTGCTGCTGAAGACATTTTGTGTATGAATGTGTATGTGTGCGTGTGTGTGTGTGTGCATGAGCATGTATTTGTGTGTATGGTCATTTATTAAACTCCTTTGGAGTTACATAGTAAAGATAATGACTTAATTAGAAGGCACACCCTGTCCATTTTTAACTTTTTCTCTTTTCCCCTAACTGGTAAGGACCAGTCCTGCATCCAGGCAGCTGTTCTCTTCCGCTAGCATTTGTAAATGTTAAGTGTTTAGAGATGCTAGAGCAAAGAGAGGGAAGAATTCCACCTGGTTCTCTCTGTTGCAACGAGAAAGAAGCAGTCTGGTTTCTGCAGCAATCCCAAGCTGTGATAAGCCATAAAAAAGACTGGTTGAAGTGACTACAGATGTTGTGTGAAATAGCCAGTATGTTTTCCACCTGTCTGTATTTGCCTAAGGGGTCAGGGACAATCAAATTAAAGCCGTATGCAAAATGTGACAGATGTTTGTCCTATTGAGATAAATCTGAGCAAGTTGCAGAAAGGTACAATAAATGTAATACATAAAACAAAACACAGAAACCACTGTAGAAGGTGTCCTGAGAATAACAACATTTCTAAATAAAGGTCCATTACTTTATGCCCTTCCCTCCTAATTAGACCCATAATTGGACACTGTATAGTACCTAGTAGAAGCATAATTAGTCACTCCTTTTATAGCAGTATAATTTGTTAGGAGTTAGATTATTGAAGGCTAAGAAAGGGTCATTTTGGAGATTTTTTAAATCTCTCTTTCAGGCAACAAGTAATGATATGATGCATTGACCATTTTGTTGGAAGAATTTGGGTGAGTGTTTCTCCATCAAATTAATATCCTTCTACCTAGCTCATGTTCCTCTCAAAATATAGGAGGATGGTCTGTATCTCTGAGGCTAATGCCAGGCAATGAAGCAGCCTTTCGATAACTTATTGACTGGAACATAGCTAACATGTCAGGATCAGGGAAAAGGGAGTCAGAAATGACATTATGATTATATATGTCTTGAAACAAAACACTAATATGAAGCATTTTTCTTTATGTCACATCAGTTAGATGTTTCTGGTCAAATAGATGATATATGTTCCTTGGCAAAATTCTTTTTTGGTCTTTGTCTTTCTTTTCCTATATTAAAATACTTTATGCTCTGAAATTTCAGGAACTGCCCCTGGAAATTGTTAAGCCTAAAAAATATGAGTTGGCCAGTGAAGGCATAAAACCAATCAACCATTGGACATTAACTCTTTTGAAGGTTGTAAAACCTTACAAGACATGATGAAATAGCATTCATTGTATTTTGTGGAAAGAATAATCTGTTCCAATTCAAGTCATTTGTAAATACTTTCAGGGACATAATAGAGGGTTGTGAGTTTTCTACTTTAAGGCAAAATACTATTATGATTACTGGTGTATTTTGTTCCCTAATTTCATTGTCATAACGTGACACATGGATCTGAATACAGGCAATTCACTTCTGGTCACAGCTGCTGTCAACTGCAAGTTGATTTAGATGGCAACCTGTGTGGCTATAGTGAAGGCCAATGGAAATTACATAAACCATTTTTCTTTCTCTACTGAGGTTTCCAAACTCTCAATCATAAGGCAAGTCAAGCACAGAAACCTAATTGAGATTGGATGCCTGCTGCTTGGTACAGTATTCCTCCTTACTACTACAGAATAAATATTTACTGTAGACTGTGGGCTTTTTGTCAGAGTTATCCAATGTTGGATAATGTGTAAGAATTGATGGTATTGAAGAGGTCTTTCCCAAGAGAACACCAATATTTTCTAGATTGACCTAATTGATCTATCAATGCATTCGTTGATTGCTTGTTATTTGTCAGGTACTATACTACAACTAACTGAGCTTTATCCTTACCAAATTCTGTTGCAGCGACTGTAATACTAGAATTACTTTATCAATGGTGATTTGGAACACAAGGTGTTCTAGTCTCTTTCATCCAATCTTTTAAAGAACAAGGTGTATAAATCATCAGTACTCCTGTGAATCAAGGGAATGTACACAGATGGTTCCAGACTTCTGGTATTACTAGTGAACATCATGAACATTTTGGGAAGCCAGGATAGGTGACCAAAAATAAGCACAGTGATGGAAAATGAGGGTGCCTCAGGCTAAAGAGATATTAAGGAGTAATTGCTTATAGTTTCATCAACCGAATCTGTCAATCACATGATCACATGGCGTATAGAAAAATGTGCCTGCCAACCCAAATAAAATAGATGGACTAATTTAGCAAACACTAATCAACTAACTCAGGTAGAAATTTCAGTTAAATTGTAATGTGTACATATTGACAATAGGTTAATTTCTAGGGCAGCTCAAGCATTAGGAAATTCCTTGGCTAATAAAATTGATTGATTTGTGTGTTCTTCATGTTTGAAAGAATAGACTTAAAACACACTTCGAAAGAATTGTAAAAGTATTGTATTTTTTTCCTTTAAAAAAAAGCTATCAAGATATTTGAAATAATAATAGATGGACACACAGTTTAGACCAAAACATTTTTTATAATTAGTGTGTGTGTGAGTGTATTTTTAATTGTATAATTGACTATTTACTTAGACTATTACATTTATATATATGCCTATATGTAAACCATTAGAGGAAAAATTATTATGATTCAATTAAGATATATTATGTAACTAGACTTTGGGTAATATATGTTGAGATTTTTATAGCATGCCCTGGCCAGGAGGCTCAGTTTGCTGGAGTGTTGTCCCAAACACAAAAAGGTTGTGAGTTTGATTCCCAACATGATGCATGCCTAGGTTGTGGGTTCAATCTGTAGTCAGGGCACGTATGGGAGGCAACATAATGGTGTTTCTCTCATACTGATGTCTCTCTTCCTACACCCCTTCATCTCTCTAAAAATTAATAAAACCATCCTCAAGTGAGGACTTAAAATATTTTATAGCATACTGGAAATCAATCTGTATACTCTAAAATTTAGTAGCTTATACACATCATAGAATTATAGAATTTTATATCTCAAAGAGATCTTAAGGACCGCTTACAAAAATGCAATATATGCTCAATAAAAAATAAGGAGATTCAAACATATCAAACCAAGAAAGTTAGAGATCCATAGGACCATATGAAATACAGAATTAAATTTAACTAGAAGTTCCCTTGACTGAAAAGGTAATAATATGTTTTCCTGTATATAGTTAGTTCTAAATATATCACCACCCTTTGCTTGCCTACCAGCACTCATCCTAAGCCATTTAAATAAAACATAGGAACATATCAAAATGTTCTTGAATGATGAAGTTAGGATTTTTTTTAACATAATAATGTTTCGCTCAATTATGGAAAAAATGGCCCTCTATTTATAAATGGGGACAAGGAGGAAGATGATAGATTTCATACAAAGTCCAAAAAGAAAAATACACGAGAAATTAATAAAATTTACTTATCAACTGTAAGTAAAGTTGACTGCAAAGTATACCCCTTAAACATGGGAATATTAATAAGTTGCACATGATAGTTTTACTTTACAAATCAGAGATATGTATTATCAATTTAAATAAACACTTGAAGGCTAAGAGTTCCTAGACATGACCATAATCTGATTGGTAATATTTTAATATCTAAAGAGAGAATGTGTTCACTTTTGCCCTCTTTTGGTTGGTTTTCAAAGACCAAAGAAAAAGGACATTTTAAAAAAAGAAATGTTCTTAACTTTTTCTGTCTGACTTTATAAAACTGAAAGCAACAAATGAACAAACAAGAAAAACAAACAAAAACTCACAGACACAGACAACAGTATGGTGGTTTCCAGCGGGAAGGAGGTGAGGGGATAGTAAAGGATAAAGATGGTCAAATATATTTGACTTTGGTTGGTGGACACACAATACAATATACTGATCATTATTATAAAAATGTACACTTGAAACCTACTTAATATTGTTAACCAATGTTACCCCAATAAATTTAATTTAAAATATAACTTTTAAAAGTAATGTTATCGGTGCCTTATTTATAACTAGAGACCCGGTGCATGAAATTCGTGCACTAGGAGGGCTGTCTCTCAGCCCAGCCTGCACCCTTTCCAATCTGGGACCACTCGGATGATGTCCGACTGCCAGTTTAGGCCCGATCCCACAGGCAGTCGGACATCCCTCTCACAATCCGCTGGTTCCCAACCACTCACCTCAACCGCTGCTGGCTCCCAACCGCTCACCTGCCTGCCTGCCTGATTGCCCCTAACTGCGTCTGCCTGCCAGCCTGATCACCCCCTAACCATACCTCTGCCAGCCTGATCGGTGCCTAACTGCTCCCCTGCCGGCCTGATTGCCCCCAACTGCCCTCCCATGCCAACCCGGTCACACCCAACTGCCCTACCCTGCTGTCCCGGTTGCCCCCAACTGCCCTACGCTGCCGGCCCCGTCACCCCTAATTGCCTTCCCCTGCAGGCCTGGTCCCCCCCAACTGCCCTCCCTCCCCTGCTGGCCTGGTCGCTCACAACTGCCCTCCCCTGCCAGCCATCTTG